>NC_063214.1:50977177-51343427 GCF_020740725.1 Corvus hawaiiensis
AAGAGCCACCAATGTCACTAGTAATATAATCATCTTTCAGGAAGTGCCTACTTGTCTCAGTGGAGTTAGGAAACAAAAAATAAACACCAAAATTAGTTCTAAAATCTGACATCACTGTCAGAATTGAGAATTTACCTATACTAAAGAAATCTATGAGAACAAGTTGACTGTTAAACAGTTGCCTAGTATATGAACTAAGGCACCCTGCTTAAGCAAAGAAGCTGTTATTAACAGTGACAGCATTGCACAACTTGCCCAAGTAAGTCTGCCATCACAAATGGTTCTAAAGGGAAGGGGAAGCATTTATAGATAGCCAGCAGGAATGTACAAGGCTCAGCAGAGACACAGGATGAAAGCTCCTGTTCATGGTGCTGCCCACAGCCTCTCTTTATAATCAAAGTCTCCATATTTGTATGCTCTTCATTTCCCTAGAAACTTAGAGAGGCACTTCAGTCAGCACACAGAACACCCAGCACAACAAGGTCAGAGTCCACAACTAAGGGTTTTCAGCATCACAAGGTAATTAGAAGTCAGGGAAGCAAACTAGGAGGAGACAGAATCCAGAGAAAATTGCTGAAGCCTAATGAATATCAGAGTTTAGACAAAGGCACCTCCAAGTGAGAGCACACCCTAATTCTGTATCTTTGATAGGTTTGCAGAATGAAGAAGCATGCTTGGTATTGGAACATTCTGCAATACAATTTTTTACAGAGATGAGACATTTAACCAAAATTTAACATCTACCTGCCTAACCTGAAAAAGTGTCTTTCCTGTGTGTGGTAGTTACAGAAGCTATAGAAACTGTGCATTAAATTTACAAAAAGGCATCTATACAGACTATTATGTCATCCTAGTCTATTGCAAGTTGCACCTGTTTTATACTGCAAGTTCAAGAGTTCATCCCATTCATCTTTTCCAGTATTACTTCTGTCATTGTAAGGCACAAACTTAAACTTACTCATTTAAAAAACAAGGGAGAGAGCAGGCAAGAAATTCTGAACATTGCTGACACTGCTACTAGAAGACATTACAACTACCAAAACCTAGAATCAAATATGGGGCATTTCCATGCTCTTCCTATATGGTTTTTTTTTCATTACTACCACAACTACAATTCTTAAACTGCAGAGGATACACTTGCCATCTGTTTTGCATCATCAGCAGACAAGCCATTTGCAGTTTGTGATAATTGCTTTAAGATCTGCATCTCAAAATGCTTCTAACATCACATTTTACAGCTAATGTAACCTCCTCAAAAGTTTGCTGGGGAGTACTTCATTGTTGATGCCCGTCTTCGATAAAGAACTAATAAATTTGAGGACTAAGAATGTAATCAAATAAAACCCTTCAAATAACCATGCTAAGAGATCAGTTTTCTCACAACAAAATCACAGAAGCAAAAGACAGAAGCTTAACCCAATAAATAACAATTGTAACATTTAGCATTTTGGTTTTCTCTAAAAGAGCAGATCAGCATTTCTGACTGAAAAAAATTTAGAGAAATCCTTTGCATCTCTATATCAACATAAAATTGAAGTCAGCATCAGACTGACACCATCCTGCAGTCAAATACAGTCAGACACACATAAGGCTGCAGTACCTGACCTCCTCTGAGAAAAAAAATCGTGTATGGTATCTCCACAGAGATGAAAGAAATGAACACCAGATATCCAAGAATAATTTTTCCCCCTCTTCTGTTTCTGTCCTGCTCCTTGGGTGCTAGCCCAGTGATATTTACCTAACCTTCAGAAGTCTCACTGGGAAGTTCACTTATGTCAGCCCATTCTCAAAAAAAAAAGAAAATATTAGGTCATCAAAAACCTAGCAAGATGTGGGGGTTTTTGTTTTCTATTTCTTATTTTATGCATTAATTCAGTGAAGCTAAGAGCCTGGCTGGCCCTAGAGGCTGATACCTCCCTGGCTCAGTGCCTGCATACTCACTGTTGGAGCCAAGGTACCAGACGACTTCGCCGTGTGTTCTGTTCCATAATAAGGCACCTACAGAACTCACAAGGGCCATTACCAGGAGAATACAGAACAAAACCAGGATCTGCATGTTGGTCACTTTCTCCACATTTGATCTCTTCAGAGGTGCTTTGGTTGAATTCTAGACAGCATCAGGGAAAAAAAAAAAAGGAACCTGGCAATGGCTTATACAAGAGAAAACTGCTGAAGTAAACCCAGTCTTTACTTTCAGAGTCCATTAGAGCATCTGCTGTCCATCCCACCGATGGTCAGCAGCAGTGAACAATATATCCATGTTGCTGGTCTCTCCAGGCACTCCCTGACAGGCCCTCCCTTAGTACTACAGTCCTAATCTAATTATCTCCATGATTATTACTATGTCCTCAGCTGTCAAGCCTCAGTTTTAAATGTCATCCAGCTACCAGATAAACTGCAATGAAAGTCAGTTCTCCTTACATATTGAACTGCTTTCACTTTCAGTAAGTGTTTGCACATGTGCACATGCAAACACAAGTACAATGGACCCTTGTATTCCTCAAGGCCTCCAGGGCTGAAACAACTATAATGAGCCAAACCATTCCATAAAATCAAGTCAATGACAACGAGAATACAGGAAAGATGACCAACTTCTATCAAAACATACCCTTAATCCCCTTAAAACCTTTACCTGCATGAGTTTTGTATCATGTCCTGTATACACAACAATACCCAAGACCCACTGAGTGTTTCTCAGCTGTGCACCTCTCAGCAAGATCTGGTCTGGACCAACAGGAACTGGGCTGCAAAGCAAGAAGTTCATGTATCTTTCAGTTCTCGGTAACATTTTAAAGAAAGTAGTTCTACTCTCAGCCTTATTCCCCAGTAAATAATAAAAACAACCCCAAACAACAAGAGGAGAAGAATGTAATAGCAATATAATGATTGTCCACACAACTGAAGAAAGCACTGGAACCTCTGTAGTAAACTTGAGAACTTACATGGCAGCCATAAATAAGCTTATTCTGCACTTGACCTTGGCTAGTACATTCTCTCTCACATCAAGGACAGAGAAGCATCACACTTGCAAAGAGACCATCCATTTCAAGCAAACTACATGACATATACCATTAAACAAGCGTTTGAGAAAACCTGTGTTACCCACATGACTTTCAAGTGGGACTCAAGTGATCATCTGCTATTCTTGCACTGAGCTGCCCATGGAATATACATTTTGTGAAGGAAAACAGGCACGGCCAAATAAAACATGTATATTCCTACCAACCTTTCGCAAACTGCAAATTTAAGTACTAAAACTACATACTTTTCTTTCAAGAGTTGTAAAAATCAACGTCACCCTGACAAAGCCTCCAAGTTCTGGGATCACTTTTCTCTATACACCTGACCTTGGTGCAGCCTTTGGCTCTAGTTGAAAGGGAAAGGTTTCCATTTCCTCTGTGTATCTTATGTAACAAGAAGGCCCTAAAAACCCCAACCATTTCCCTGAGTCCTTCTCTTCAGATGTACATTCTAATAAAATATCACCATTAATTACAAAGAAATCAATACTCCCGTAACAAGCGGAAGGCTCCATATGAAGATAGAACTGTGTTATCTTATACTGGCAGATGTTCTGATTAATAATTATTAATTATTACTCTCCTCTTCCCCAGCAAAAACACGCATGTGCTTAGAGTTACAGGCTAAAAGAACAGAGGAAACATTTTTCCTAATCCAATGAACTCATGGCTTTGTTGCCAATACCTTTGACCATCTAAGCGCAAGTTTCCAGTGAAGTCGTAGAGATGGCGGTTGGGTCCTTCACATTCTATTCTCCCAGATACTTTCATCAATTCTTCCCTGGACTGGAGACTAGCAGTTTGAGACAGACCCTGCACAGAACAATTCAAAGGAGATTCTTGTCAAAAACTGTTATTAGAAGGCAACCTAGGAAAATGGTACTTCCTTTTAACATCTACGAAAACAAATGTAATTAAATCTGTGGAGGTCAGGGTCCTGTTTTGCTTTGGTGGGGTTTTTTTTGTTGTTGTTACTTTTTTGGGGTTGGTTTTTGTTGTTATGTTTTGGTTTCGTGGGTTTTTTTTTTTTTTGTTTATTTGATATTTAATACCTCTTTCCTGCAAAGAAGATTCATTATGGACACATATGAACCTCCTGACCAGACTGAAACTCTCTACATAGATAGCATGATCTTTCTTTCACCAAGAGGAAAGTAACCTCCACAAAACATGAAGTTGGACACATGCACGAGGAAGTAGGAGAAAAGCAGTGTAAACAGGCCTGGCTTTTTTCTCAAAGTGTAGGTGCACTGATGTGTTATGGCTGCTAAATACAGTCATTCTTAAGTGTAGTCTCTCTTGGGCCACTGCAGCCAATATGCTCTGATCCTGCTCAAGGTTAATGATCAGCCTGTCATCCAACTGCATCCTAATGGACTGGTACTCCACATTTGAGTGCATGCACAGCACCCACTGCCTTTCTACAAACAGAGGAATCCATTTAATGTTTATTTTGCCAGAATTTGACTGCAGCACTGCAAGCCAGAGCAAGGCCGTATTTTTGTATTTTAAGCATGTCCTGAAGCAAATAAAATCTTACAGGAGCTCAGCATCTGACTTAGTAGCCTGATCTGGAACAGTAAATCACATTTCTACAAATGTAGTAAAGAAGGAGCAAATGTAGCTTTTTAAAAACAAATTATCTGTGTTTCGAAATCCTAATCTAAATTCTTTTTTTTAATGAAAGAAGCCGAAGATTCTTAACTATTTCTAAACACTATAATCAACAGTACTTCTTTAACAAAACTAGAAAGATCCAAATAAATTCTTCTACTTACCAGAAAGAGATAACAAATTAACTTAAATACATAAAAGATCCTTTTCAGCTGCTGCCTCTGCACAATGCTCATAAAATGGTACTCGTGACATGAAAAACTGCAATTTGCATCACAAGCATAGCTGGTTTTTTTTTGGTTTTTTTTTATGTACAGCACTTAAATTCCACTAACTAGACCTTCAGCAAAACACATCCCAGGTCTCTTTGATTTGTCTCTGTGGGCTTAAAATACTTGCTCCAGGTTAGTTCCTTACACTTGCACATGATGCATTACTGCTTGTGTTTGTATCTGTTGAAAAGGCAAATTACAGCCACTTTAAGAAAGATGCTTTTTAAAAAAACAACAAAAGAAAAGCACTTGTATTGTTGCCATGCAAGCTAGATGGTGCTTCATAGCTAATATTAAACACCTAAAAGAAGAAAAAAGATGGAATCCAGTCTGTTTTACCTGTCGTATTTTAAGATTCGTCTCCCCATCGAGATTAGCTGTTTCAATATAGCACATGGCTTGTGGTTCACTGTAAGGAGTGTAAGATTTTCAATATTAAAACTCAGTACTTTTTTGTACACTACTTTTGCACTAATATAGTCCACAACAGACTTCTTCAAGGCACTGCAGAAGACAGAACACCATACTGGTACACAACCATGAAAGAGCCAGCTGAAAGTACATATTTAACAGAGATGTCTTTGGATGTGGTCATACAGCAAACTACAGAGAAAGACAAGTGTAAATCAGATTACTAAGAATTTAACAAGTCATGATAAACTTAGATGCCTGAAGTGGATTATTTTGAATTGCTTCCGACTGCAAGAGTTAGGGATGAAATACCAAGTATTGAACAGTATGAAATGGAGATACGTTTGGATGAAGACAGTAATGCTCTCTGCTATGGAATTCTGTCTCTGAACTGAACACACAAAATCATGTCTGCAAGGTCACCTTAAAGTTGAGGGGCTTGTGGGAAGTACATCCAAAGTCACTGCTAAACAGGTTTTCTTCCAGCATGAGAAAAAGGTTCATTAGGATTGAGGGCTGTGACCTGCATCTTACAGATATGTTTCTGCCCTTACCAACAGGGACAAAAATCTTCCTCCTAGAACTGAATTTTTTATTAGTTAAGGTCTTATCTACCTCCAACATAGAGGAGCTCTGCATAGGTAGCACCCATGATAAGGAAAGGGACTTTTACCAGATCTTTTCCTGACATACCACTCAAGATTCAAAAGCTCTCTATGGCCAAACCTCTCTACCACCAAAACTATTTTTCTGCCAACTTTCTTCTCAGGCTGCTAAGGATTATCAGTTTCCTATCTGGATTCAAGCAAGTGCTTCTTCAGCATATCACTTCTCATACTCTTGATAAATGGCTAGTTTTTTTCCAAAGTAACCAATTGCTTTAACAACAAATGTACTCAATCGGCAGAACAGTTCAGTAATAAAGGCTCCTTAGGACAACAATAATTAAGAAATGGACAGGTATATTTATAACAGTAAGAAGCTAGGTTATTCTCTCCAATTAATTTTTCTTTAAAAAGAGAAAGAGGCTGAGTCTATTCTTTGTCTCCTCCTACACAGGCAATTTAAATCTGAACCCAAGAAAGACACAGATTAGAGACCAGCTTGATTCCAATTTTACCTCTGTCAAACACCTTATCTACTACAACTGAAGCGGTTAGCTCAGGAGTGAGACCTTTCACAATACAATTCCTCTAATTTCCACAGAAACTGAATGAACTGTGGAAATGAGAAATGTGGAAGTGTTTCCATGCAAAGTTGTATTTGAATTATTTTTTCCTTCATGTAAATTCATTCTTTATGTAAAATTCATTTGATGTCACCTTTTTACTATACAGCAAAAGAGAGTCAAGATAAAAAACAACTGTCGATTTTACCTCTAACAATCAGCTCACACACAGAAAATCAACATACACAAGCAAAGAACCCACCCCCTTCATAACATGCAGAGCTTTCTGGTGAACTGAGGACACTTAGTATTGACATTTAAAGGAATCATGGGAATAATACCAATTATAAAGCAGAACTGCCATAGAAATTGCTATTTAGTTCAAGCAAAGCCTCTCCCAAATCAACATGCTTTGGGTTAAATTCTCTAATTTTTATGTGGCTATCAATGACAGCAGGTTAGTAGAACAATGTAGAACAAAAAGCTGGCACACACAGTTAAGAAATAAGTCAGAAGGGGATTTAGTATAATACATTAGAGAAGTTCTTAAGCAAAATATTCTTTAATGCTGAAACAGAAAATTACTGATGTCCAAGTTCAGCCTAACTGCATATTAAGTTGACAACTGCTTATTTAAGGTTTGGGGCTTATTTTAAAAAAATACAATACTGTATACCATGGAATGAAAGTACCTCTATCCTTCATCACATGGCAATTCAAAAAGACTGAGCTTCTGCATACAGCTTAGAAAAAATTGAAACCTCCCAGGAATAGCACAGACAAGAAGGATGGAGCAGAAAATACAGCATCTTGAAAAACAAGTTCCCTTACAAGTTGGATCATGTAAGAGAACTGCAACCTAGAGACCAGAGTAATCTGCAGTCACTGTTGAAAGGCACACAGGCAGGAGGGAATTACGGAGGTGGCGTAAGGTTTGGCTATTAGAAGCACATTTAAGTACAGGAGTTTGGCTGTTGTCTCTTGTTTAAACCTCATCTGTCTAAGCAAACTGTGGTCTTGATTTGGCCTCAAGCTGTTCTACACGACCTAGACTCTAGACTAACAGTCAAGTACCACTCAAAGGCTTTTAGGAACTAAGAGACCTTGACAAATGAGAAGGCTAGGCAAGCACCAACCATATGAAATTTAACAAAGGCAAGTGCTGGATTCTGCACCTGGGATGAGGCAATGTTGGATGTGTGTGCAGACTGGAGAATGAGATGAGGGAGAGCATTACCACGGAAAGGGACCTGGAGATCTTGATCAATGGCAAGTTCAACATGAGTCAGCAGTGCATGGCAGTACAGAGGGCCAGCTTTGTCCTGGGGTCCATCGAGAAGTTGTCCCATATTTGAAACTAAACCAAGCAGGACTCAACAGGTTGCTGTTGCTACCATGCTAGAGATGGGCCATACCTGTGCTGTATCCAGAGAAGCAGTGAACAAATGAAGCCTAAAAGCTATTTTGTTATTTGGTGCCAACAGAGCTAGCCTTTCAGATTTACTATATGAAAGAGAAATATTTCTGGGGGGAGCAGGAAAATATGCTGAATACTCAGGGGAATTAATTGGAAGAAAAATTAAGCTTCCTTAATTCAGTGGAGGGATTCTCAGAGGGCCATAGAACCACTGACTGCACAAAGCTCACGTTAAGAACCTTCAGTCTTCCAACAAACCCATCAATACAGAGTATTATGTACCTGTAAATCATAAAGTCAAGTCTTGAAAAAGCCTCATTTTAGAAGAGCCTACCTACAATGATACATGAATCCATGCCTAGTAAAGCCATGTTTTGTCATTGTTGAAATTTGATTTTAGATGTGGAATAGAATTAGTGCTATCTGATGTCTGGTTTTATTAATAACAAATACAGAGATTCAAGTCCTCTGCACCTCAGTTCATCAGACACATCACTTCCACACCCATTCAGGATACCTGGTAGATATTATGATCATGTCTGCTGGAAGATGTTGCCCATTGGTGACCTTCACAATATCGCCTACTGCTACCTGTGGTGGTCAGGAGTACAGTAGCATGGAAGAGAAAAACAAACAGTTCGCTTGTCTGCAATGTTAGTTTGTTATTTTCTTTCATCCAGTCAGAAGAACAGCATCATGCACAGAACAGCTAGAGACAGTGCTTCTGAAAGTCAGAGTACTTTTCACTGCAAGTTTGGAAATATCAAAGCCTTCCCTTTTCTCAATGCAAAGTAAACAATTCTCTAAAGGGGAAAAAAAAGGTAGAGATACTCACTTAGAAATTGTGAGCTTTTGTGGCTTATATTTAATAAAAAATACTTTTTTTCTATAATTCTGCCATTATCCAAATTTAGGGGTTTTCTTTAGTCTTATTTAATTTTCTTTTCTTCCCTAGTAAAAAAGCTATCTTTAAACTTTACCTTCCTTAAGTATCAAGGTTTTCTTCTATTCCTTATCTGTATTACTTACATACCAAATCATCACTATCATTTTCCCTTAATTCTCGTTAGATGCACTGCTTGTACTAGCAAGTAGTATCATCCCTATGGATCGATAATATAATCCTGACCTACAGTTACATGAGAGATGCAGAGTTCTGAATTCTGGAATACTTTGTCTCCTCCTACACAGGCCTAAGACTTTCCAGCACCTTGAGTTAGTCACACATGCATGGGACTTTCATTCTAAAAAGAGTAAAGCAGCACTTTCAAAACAGTAAACCAGGTTTGCCTGATAAGCATGAGGCTGCTTAATGCCAATGCACCACTGAGAGTCTGAAATGGGCTTAAAATACTTTTAAGACATTAATTTATAAAAATGGAAACAGATGGTATGTTTGAACAAGCAGATTCGTTAGTTTTACTCAGATACCACGAAAAATAAATTCCCTACCACTTTCAGCATAAAAAAAAAAAAAAAAAAAAAAAAAAAGTCAGAAGCCTTAAAGTGATCATACAGAACTGTTATTCCTTAACAATAAATGCAAGCCTGGACAATATGCAGGTACAGACACAGGTCAATTCAAGAAGTGCCTAAGGGTATAAAAAAACTCCAGATTCCAGGCTCGACCTTCATCTTTCAATTCACTGTCCTTTCTACAAAAATAGGACTTGGAACAGCATAAACAGGAACCAACATTAGCCATCAGAATCCCCGGCAATTTTCAGTTTCTTCTATAGCCTAACACTTCAGCAGGATTGCTTTTAGGTGTCTTGAGACTGATCTCATTCCTCAGAGGTTTTAAAAGGGTGTACGTTCTCCTCAATTACTAGATAAGAGGGCTAATTTTATCCTTTAAAAGGCATTAAGAGCCACAACTAGATCGATACATCCTAAGGCATTTCAGCAACTTCCAGGTCTCAGAAATAAAGCTCACCAGACCCTGGCCAAGGGCTTCACAGAACATGGGTCCCAAGTGCCTCAGGCAGCAACAGAGCTTGTGTTTCTTACTTGAGCAAGCAGCTTACTAATTAGTCTCAAAGCCTAGGGACTTTTCAGCACAGCCAGGAAAGTAAGTCTCTGTTAGACTTGCAGGGGAGGTACAGCATTGCAGTGAAAGTTACTCTTCCAGGTGGACTAAAAACAAAACACTGTTTACAGTTTACTTATTAACTGCACAAGCAAAAACACAACAGTTCATTAGCTTTTGACTGTAACATAGTACCAGGATTAAAAAATGGGTACTCAGGTGCCTTGCTCAGGGCAATTTTGACTACTGGAAGAGAAAGGATCCCTCCCACCCCCCCTGCATCCAGTGACAGAGAATTCTCATGTAGTATACATTGGTTCTAAGCCTCCTAATTAATTCTGGCAAGAGTAATTCTTGAACACTTGCTTTCCCTCCCTCCCTCCCTCCCATCCTCAGGTTTTATTTACCTCTTTCCACATAATGTTCTGCCACATCCCATTTCTTAGAACTGGAAAGAAAGCTTAAAGTTAGATTACACCATCAAAAAATCCTGATTCAGACAAATTTCAAAACAACTGTATCAGCAGTAGCAAACACTGATCACAATAGGAACTAACACAAAAATGAGAAATGTGTTTTTCAGAAGCTGGAACTTCTTTTGTTCACAGCTGTAGGTATGTGAATCCAAGAATGAGGAAGAATTTGCCCTTCATATTTATATAATTTTTATCACCTGCCAGACAACAGCTGGTGGCCTGATTTCTTCGTGGCATTGTTTCATACTAACATGCAGATGGGCAGCATTGTTTCTTGTTTTGGAAATGACCTTCCTTAAAACAAAGGGTATTACTGCCCACTGTCAATCAGTATCAGGAAGCACCTTTACTTTGTGTATGATTTACCACAGAATTTTCAAATCTCATCTTTTTCCTTGCATTTTATCCATAATATTTTGACTCTGGCACATCCAACGTCACCCATTACCAACAGCCCATATAAATCTGAAGCTTAACTGCCAAGCAGGCTCAAAGCCCTACTGAAAAGCAACAATTAGCTTTTGCAGAAGGAGGATCCTAATTGATGAAGTTCACATTGAAACAAGAAAAAGAAAACAAGGTGCTAAAAAGACCTTGGTTTCTGAAGTGCTCCAGTTCTACGCTGCTGTCTTAACACACTCATTAGTCATTTACCCTGCACCATGCCTTTCCACCCAAGCACCTCCTCTAGGTGATTCTACACATACTTAATACTACTCCACCAAAACAGTAAAGTCAAATATGCCCAATTATTGATGAGTAACCCAGTCCAGTCCAGGTCAGAACACAGCAAGTTCACCTTCACTGAAAGCAGCTGCAGCCAGCCTTCAAAGGTGCTCAAAAAGTGCAGCGTGCAACAGATCAAAGTTGAAGAGGTCAGTCCCCTACTTTGAATACGAACAATCTTCTCCTCAGCTCTATGCAATTCATACATGTGGCTCATTTGAAAATAATACCACACTCTCAGAATAAAATTCTGCTGAATACAGCCTTGACCATCCTACCCAGGATAGGCCACTCCACAAACAAGAATGCAAGACTTGTCAGAACGGATCAAGCAGAAGAAACCCATTTCTCGACTCCTGTCCTCAGGCCACACATGGAAGCACTGAATCCTGATATTTAATATTATAGTGAATGGATTGCAGTGAACTAAACTATTTATCAAAAAATGGGTGGGCAGCAACAGAAGTGCTGCCAGTGATGTATCTAAAAACTGCTGAGCTTTCAACCAAACAAGTACAGGCAGTTTAAGGGCAGAACAGTTTTGGTGCACCACTTCTCTCCCTCATACACACTGCTCTTGAATTGAGCTCTGCTTAGTTCAGAGCTCAGGAGAAAGCCTGAATCCAGAATCTCAAGTGAAAACAAAAATACCTGTGGCCTTGACTCAAAACTCAAACCCTCAGAGAGGAGCTGCAACAGTCAGCATTCTCCTGTGCCATGGTTTAGACAGCTCCCTATTCCACCAGAAAATTTTGGACACATTTCAGTAAACATTCAGTTGACATTGTTTTATGTTCACACACAAAGGTATTTTGCAGCTTCAAGTGCTTTGGACTTGGTCTAGTAAGCAATTTACTCTAGAAAACAATTTCACTCTCAATGCTTACTGAAATCAATTTAGCAATTAAAATTAAATAGCCAAGCAAATTACTGAAGCTATTTTCTTACTGTTCTATTACTGAACTATTTTCTTTTAAACTCATAATCCCACAGTCTAAAGAGAAAGCTTCCATTAGACATAAAACAGTTCAGAAATTTTGGGGTTGTGATTTCGCACCTCCTACTCTGCTTAACCCAGTTTTGTAGGAGTACTCAAAAGGACAGAAAAGGACAGGTCTTCTCTAGAATATTTATAGGAGGGTAAAATGGATGAATTATTCATTGTCAAAAGATATTTGGTTAAAGTAACAAAGGACAAGTACCTAAAAAGACTGCTCTAACTTAAAAAGAGAGTTTCAATTTAAACCTCCTATCTAGGGCTTTCCAACACCAAAACCCAGCTCTGGATCTAGGAATTCATGCTGTCATTCACATCCAGGTATGTCGGGCCATTTGAAGTGAGGCTCCTGAAGGGTAAGCATCTCCCATCAGTCTTGTTCCAGAGTTTGCTAGCCCTGTGCTTGTCTACTATTTGAGCTCATCCCATAAAATATTAAATGCTCATTACTTATTCTGTTATTTGATAATGGGAGGATCAATACATCAGAACAGTTACTACTGAGCTCTCTATGCAATACACTGCTCAGGGGCTTCACTTTGAATTATATGGAATCTGGTTCCTATATTCAATGTCATCACATGAAGCCATCCAAGTCATAAAACACTGGCTCAGAGCCTAAACACACTCCAGCTCCTAATGCAAATGTACAGTGCTCACCTGGGACAGAACTTTTGAACTTCTTTTTTAAAGGGAATTTAATTCCTACATACCAAAGCCACTCTGCAAAGCAAACTGATGTTTTTAATGGTAAATTTAATACAGGAAATGCAGTTTGAAGATACACTACTGCTCTAGAAAACTAAACAAGATAAATGCAAAGCCTACATGACTGCTGCTGCAGTAAGCAACTGGCCATTGCAGGCAGTTGAGTTCAGGACACAGGCAAGCAGACAGCAGGTATCTGCTTCCCAGTGAGTTCAAATGCTCTTCACACTGAATGCATTGATTAGACACCACTCAGCTAAAAGAGGAACCTAAAGGCACACAGAGAATCTAAATTTAATTCATCTTAATTCCACTCTGAACTTAAGTTGTCTTTTCATTCTGGTAATATATGTCTCAAGAATAAGCCTCTTTAGCCTTCCTCTTAAGAAGTAGGAGGATAAAGTTTTAAGTATCAGATTGAAAAATTATTTAGAGCATTCAAAGGTAAAAAAATAAAATCTGAACTCAAATAGTTTTTCAAGTGCTAAGTTCCACTTAGCTCCATTAGAACAGTTTGTGTTCTTTAAGGTTGTCTCTCCACAATTACTGTGACAAACTTCACTTGAAGTGTTTGTTGGCACACATTCTCTACCTACAACTGAATTATAACTGCTTCTGCAACCTCTGAAAGGACCATCTTTCATATTACCTATAACAAGGCCTGTTGTGTTACAGACACATAATTGCCAATTGCTTATGAGTAATACAGTGTTCTTGCACTTGAAACATCTTCCCAGACTCTTGTAGAGACATCACCTAGGAGAACTGATAAAGCAATGCTTTTTGATGTGTATTAATATACAATCTTAATGATCAACCCAAATTTTCAAGCACCAAACTCAGTAAAAATAACAGGCATAATGTTTGCAGGACTATCTGAAGCATGGAGCTAGCAGATTGCTCACTTCCCCATGTTCCTTTAAGTGTTCCTCTAGCTTTTGACACCTCAGGTGTTTGTGCTTGGGAGGGAAGGGCTCTACTCAGAGCTCAAGTACCTGTATTCCCATTTCACCTGCACATTTGCACAGAGGAGCAGAAGTGAAGCTGCCCAACACAGGAACATGGAGCTGCCCTGACCATGGCACAGGACAATCACAGGGTGACCACTGACAAGCTCTTCCTATTTTCTGCACAGGTTTTCAGTTAAGGGAGGTGAAGAAAAGGACTGATGTCTTCAGGTATACAGTGCCAAGTGCTGTCCATACATTAGGGATACATGTAGGCATTCAGTGGATATCAGTGTTATATTCTCTTTCAGTGACACTTCTGGAAAGCAAAGCTACTAAATCTCCAGACTTCCTATATTTACAAGGCAGCAGCATTTACAAAAATGACTTAAAATTCTTCTGACAGCAGCTTTTAATGTTTCAGGGGGTTGTTGGGTTTTTTTTAGTTTTGGATGTTTTGGTTTTGGGTTTGGTGTTAGAATAATCAGGATGGAGGTTGGTAGGGAAAAAATTGCTTGGTTTTCTTGGAGGAGCTGAGAATTATGTGACTTTGGACAACCTTGAAATTACACGAACTTATAAATTCTAATAATCCTCCCAATGCCTCACCCTTAAGTGTCAGACCATCAATCATCAGTCTGAAACATTTGGCAAAGTAAAATCCTAAATTACTGGTAAGTACCTAGTACACAAGGTATGCATTCCTCGTCATCACGACAGTTAAAGCAATAGAATTGTTCAAAAGTAAGCATTCACTATTTGCATTTTAAATACTTACAGACTGTTCAGTCTTACCTACTGTTTTCTTTTTATTCACTGCACTGTCTGCCTTATGCCTTTTCTGTAAGGAAACAAAACATTTCATTACACCTCATTACACTTCATCACAAATTCCAAAACCATTAGAGCTAAAAAAACGACCAATTGCAAGATGATACATTGGGTCCTTTTTTGTCTTTATGGGGTTTTTTTGTTTGCTTTAAAGTCACAGATCATCTAAATCCAAATGGTTTGCAGAAGAGTATAATTATAAACTTCAAAGTGAGAGTCCCCATGCTGGAAGTCAGGCTCAAACCTGTATTAATGGCAAAAAAAATGCCTCCAAAGCTAGGTTTTTTTTGAAGAAAAACAAAATGAACAATAAGGACCATTTAGATGGTAGACATACTATAAATTCCACGTGCTGTTGTTTAGACTGATATCCAAATGATTTTATTCACCAGTACTTTGCAAAGCAGAAAGACTTCATTCTGACAAAGTATACAAGCAAGTTAGTGCAGGTTTTCCCCAAAACATTCTGCTCTGTCCTCAAGTTGCTTGCATTCCCCCAACCCCCATTTTCAAGACCATCTTAAAGGGCCACATATTTGTCAGGACTCTACAATGTCTTTCCAGTAAAAGCATTAAGTTTGAAGAGGGAGAAACAAATGTCCTGATTTCTACTGTTTTCTTGCACACCACCTATAATGAAAATACTTATTTATCTCAGTGTGTTACAGAAATTCTAGTCAAGTTAACAGCTTTGAAAGTCAAAAGGATATTTTGCTGTTGTTGAGCAATGACTCAATAGACTTCAGAGATGCACGGCTTTCTGGCATTTTATAGCTTTTTGTTGAAACATTTGGTCTTTAGCACAACCTTCCCCATAATCATACTCACATAGTCTTCTATGATTTCTTTGATGCCAGCAACTGTCAAAATAAATAGCAATGGCACCAAGGTGGTATATCTTCCTGTTGGAGAGACATCTGGAATTTGCTGTGAACAGAGGGAAAAAAGACCCATTTTCTATTTGTATTTAAAATTAATTTCCTCTACATTTAGAATTTTATGCAAAGCTCTCAGAAGAGAGAACACAAGGTTCTCTGACTTGCTGTCTGATTTGTGCCTGACAGACATGCAATTTCTGTGGGCAAACTAACCTACAGTCTAGGTAGGTTTGAAGAAACTATGCCATAAAGTTAAAAGATACTGTTGTTGTACATGCCTTTTATTCTAATTCTCCTCTCTTTACAAGAAAATTATACAAATTATATAATTCACATGGAAGCAGTGATAACCTGGACTACCTAAACAGATAGCAGTTTCACAAGAATTCACACATTCTTTTCTAACTATGGTCAATAGCTCCATGTTTTATGACACCACTTATTTTAACTTATTAAGAATAAAAGAGGCTTGACTTTACAAACTACATTGAAAGAAGTCTCTGTCTTCCAATTTCAATTAGCAACTACATACCTCATTAATATTACTGTTAAAGTAAGTTTAATAATTTCTTTGCAGTTAAGCATAACAACAGAAATAACTTTTACTGCATTATCGTTTCATTTTATAAACAAGGCAAAGCAATAAAACAATACCTGCAGTAAGGCAATGAAGAGGAAGAATGCATTTGCAGCTTTTCTTATCTGCTCATACAGGAATCGAGGTAGAAATGTCACCACGCTGTACTTGGCTGTGCTACAGGGTAGAAGATTTTTATCTTAGTACTTCATCAGAATATCAGGCAGGGATCATGACCAAAAAGTCTAAAAGCCAGTGTTAGAAAGCAGTTCAAAGATAACAAAGTAAAGATAGATTTAGAATATGGAGGAAGTAGCTGTTTCAATTATGATAAGGAGCTGTACCAAACACAAGAGGTATCACAGACCCAGAAGGCCCTTGGGCACACTTTTATCACTGGTACCTCTGTTATTGGATGAACTATCAGAGAATTTACCATCCACCCAAATTTCAACACCATGAACAGGCAAGCTTTCATTTCAGTCCCAAGCACTTGATGAGGGGCTTACCCCTCGTCAAAACATGGAATTTAAATGTTGGAGGAGGCAGGGTTGAATGAGAGAAATTAGAAATTCTGCACTGCATTTTTAAAATGCCTCATTTCCCATTTCAGAACAACTTACGCTCAGCTATGAATAATCCTCCAGAACAATACACACTTTTTCAGATTAATGTTTTCTGGCTTTTTTCCTATTTATATCTATACACACACACACACACGTATATATAAATATTGTAACTAACATACATATAACATACATACATATTTCTTCTGCCTTAAAAAAAACCATATTGCACTAACTAGCCTTAATCACCGATGTAATACCTTGTCATCTTCACATCAAATCCATAATGGGCATAAATTCAACTTCAGGAGAAAAGTATCCAAGTTGACATGATAATTTAACCGTTAGCATAGAACCTTCACCTACTAAACTACTGACCATCAGCATGAGTTGGAGATTTAACAACTGAGCACTTGCAGCTCAGTATGCCTTGCAAAGGCCCAACAAGCAATGACAGGAATTTTGAGGGATCGTTTTGTTTGCTTGCTTTGGTTTTGGTTTCATTTTGGGGTTTTTTGTTTTTGCTTTGTTCAGGTTTGGGTTGGTTTTTTTTAACGAAGTCATGTATTTCCAAGGAACCGAGAACACCAGGATACTTCTTTCAAGAAAAAAAGAAAAATTGTTTTCCAATTCCTGTTTTACTGAAGTTTCCTAGCAGTGCCAAGACTACCTTTCCGCTAAGTCTAGTCCTCTCTTTCCCACCAATAAGCCTTCCAGATCAACTGAAATGCACGGCATCACTGTTCAGAAATCATAAAGAACTACGACAACCAAATGCTTTAGCCACATGATCTGCCTTTCACAACAGGCTGCTGCTATGCATGAAACTCTTACTACCTTGATCCACAAGCAGCTGAGTTCAGTGGGGTTCTCCTGCCTCTGCATGGACCAGGTTAGAGAACTACATTCTCCAGCTTATTTGCTTTAGCCACTTTCTTTCCCTTCTTATCTGCTTCATCCCCACCTCCAAGCCATCTAACCACACACTGTTGCATCTTTCAAAATCAAACAGTAACAAGATGTAACATGGCTCAGTTTGTTATAAAAAGCTCTATTTTGAACACTAGAGAAGAATTAGTGCGGTAAGTTAAAAAAACCAAGACCAATTAAAAAACAATTAAGATGCATCTTATCTTGGGAACTTGCCTCATTTCCTCTTCAACCAACTGCAAATCTCATTCTATTGCTACTATTGCTCACCAGAATAAAGTACTTAAATACTCAATATTGTACAGAAATTTCAGGTGGTTGGACTTTATCCTGGCTCACATCTACTAAGCCAACTGAGTGAAATCATACATCCAGGTTTAAAGCATGTAACATAGTCCAGTTATTATATAAATGAAGTTACTTCCTTCAAGTGCTGTTAATTCCTTCCAACTCTACGTATTTTTTGTTTTAAGCAACATTTGCTTGGTCTCGTGTAATAATCTTCCTTTAGCACGGAACTTAATTAAACACACGTCTCAGAATTACCTTGTGACTTAAAAACATGGGTTAATCAAGTTCACGGTTTAGACCTAGAAGTGAATTCTCCAAGAAGTACTAATTAGACATCAAGCAACTACAGATTTTATATCAGAATAGTATTCCTCTAGGTATCACATTGCTATGATTATACTAACACAAGAATTTGACTGCAACCAAGCTGAAACATTTATTAACACCATTCTACCACATACCAACTTTACAGCTAGCTGGCTCAAACATGATTCTTAACTCTAACAATTCTGTTAATGCCAACACAGTAAGGCTCTTTTGAAAGAGGTTTGTACATACTAAGTCACTGCATGTATTCTGTTGCTTAAGTAACTTGACAGATGTCTACAGAAAATGGGTACAGCTCTAATTAGAGGCAGGCACAGTCAGCTGTTACCATACGGACCAGAAACAGCAACCACAAGTATGCATAAAAAGCAGATACATGTCATTATTCATAAAGAAAACTTCTTACAAAAACCTTACTAGTAGTCTAAGCTGGGCAGGAGCATTCAATTGATTTGGCTCCAAATAACAGTTCTTTAAATGATAAATACAGTATTTATTTTTAAATAATACTAAAAAAGCCTTGTGCTCCCTCCCAACAGGTAGATGTGTTAAAACTTCAGGATAATCAAAGCTCAGGAAAAGTTAAAAATCTACAGATGAACAGGTAGAAACTTCAGTCAGCTCACTCATAGCACAGTTTTGGTCACTAAAAAAAAAATAACTGGCAGGTTAGCTCTCTGACCAGCCCCAATCAGAGCCATCTTAACTCCAAGAATACAAAGTCTCCAGCTCACAGAACAGGTTGAGGCAGGTAGAGGAGGGAACCACGAGGGGGAAAACAAACAACAAACTGGTTTCTCCTAAAGCGAGAGCTGTAAACTATGCGAATCTTGCTTAACTACACAAATTTAAACGTTGAACAGGTGTGCAAACACTAAAAGTGGTGTCTCCTCTACACCTGCAAGTTAATTCACGTAAGTCATGTTTCAAGTTACACCACTGCGCAAGTCAGGAGGAACAGTACCAAACCCTGCTAAACAAATGAATTTGGATACACCTGACTACAGCTGAGTCTGGCCCCACTGTTTCTACAGCAATGCAGAGGTTTTCCTGAAAGCAATCACTGTATAAATTGGAAAAAATTACTGTCATTCACATACTTTAACTCATTACCATATTAGTGCGGGTATTACCTAGTTATTTTAGTAGCACTCAAATGAAAAGTAGCAAACAGTGCACTGAGAAACTCAGTAGCAGCTTTCCAGTATAGTCCCTTTAGCTATTCATACCTAATTCTCGCACAACCACTCCCATTATTGCCCTTTCCCCCGTTTCCCAAAAATATTTTATAAAGTCAAGTTTTATTCTTCTGAATAATACTTGAAGAGGCAAAGGCTGTCAGTAAGAGAGGCAGAGCAGTTACTTCCTTGAGACATGTATGTGTGCTGGCGACATGCAGCTGAACACAGCTCTGCACTTTTCCAGGCAGCCATCTAATGCACTTCCACCCCTTCCTTCAGACGGCAACTCCAAGATGAACTTCACCTTCAGGATAATCATGATTAAGAAAATGGGACCTCCTTGAGATACATGGAGTCCCATTTCCAGCAGTCACAAGAACAACAAACTGCCTTTTCCTAGACAGCATTCACACAAACCTACTCATGCCACAGTTCACATACTTGAAATACTCTCCAAGAGCCGAAGAATGAGTATCACCTCATGTTGGTGCTGTTAACACACATCAGTTTGCAGGAACAATTACTAAGAAAGCCAGGCACAGACACCTGAACCACATCAAAGTGGCTGTGTAATTAAAGTGAATGTTACAGACTTGAACTCTTAGAGCAAACAGGCTTTGTTTTCATTAACATGTACAAAAGGTCAGATGCCTGGTAACAGAGAAGGAAGAGAAAACCCCAGAAAACCCAAGATGATCTGCTTGACTTAAGAGCTCAAATACTGTCTTTAGCAGAGTGGTGTTTGCATGCTAAAGTCCTGCCAGGCACACAACACTTAATAGCAAGACTGACATCAGCATGTGAGGCTCTGCTAAAGCTTTCAAGTACAGGAGTAGTATGACAAGCTACCTCCAGGCAGTCACCATTGCAGCAGAAGGCACAGCAGCAAGCTTTACATATTTGTAGAGATATTAACAGAAAAAACAACATTCAGTTATTACACTGAGTACAGAGAAAGCCCATTTATAGGAACATCTCACCAACAAGCTGCTCCCATGTAGAATACTGAGGAGGTGGTTCTAAAGCCAAGTGTCACAAACAAGGTTCTTAGCAGTTGCATGAGTATGACAGTGAAAGGTCATCTACCTCCTTGCACATAGGGAAGATGGTGTACTTTCTTGAAACGTGCTAAAGAGACAAAAATCAACTTGTTTACAAATTCCCCAAAAAATACATCATGAGGGCTTATTAGAAGCAATTACTTACATGCTTATGAAATGATTATTGGTTGACTGAAAATTAGGTCCTAAATACCCACTGTTGGTTTTTATAACAGGAAGCAATTTCTGCCTGAACCAATGCAGTCCTCAATTCAATCGAAGGGCCTTGCTCTGTCAGACGAGTCCTCAAGACTATAGTTCTTACAGAGGAAGACTCCAGCCAGCAAGGCTTTCACTGCTCTGTTCATGGCTGTACGCTTCTGTCAGCCAGGAAAAGGGTATGTGGTGCTTAAACACTCCAGACAGTTTGAGACAGTCCCTGAGCTCGGGGCAGAGCAGAGAAGTGTGAAAGGAGCAGGACTTGCTCTTGCAGAGTAAAAAGTGCAACAACTTGAATACTGCAAGACATCATTGCTTGAAGCTCACCAAAACAAGACAAAAAAACCCGGAGTGATCACATTACATCTGTCACCCAGCTCTGGAACAACCACTGTCCATAGTCCAAGCACATATTTTGTTTCCATCTTTCCCTGCACTCTGCTAGAGTTTCTCCATAATAGCGGAGACATTTTATATATACAAGTTCATATATTGTCAAAAGAAGAAATGGGTTTAAGGGACATTCTTCTGCTTAGCTACTGAAACATCAAATCCTGAAAGATTTCCCAACAAAGCTGCAGCAAAACTGTAGAAGATGAATCTGTTGTCTGAAATTATCCACACAGACAATGAAACTGATTGAGAGTATTCAAATGCATTAGAATGAATCAATTTTAACTTTGACTGAGAACAACTATAGCAGCTTCCAGCTGAAGAAAACTTATCAGTGGGATAGTTTTCATCTCAAGCACCTCACCACTTCCCCACATTCCTTATTTCTTCATTTATAGTATGGGCTTCCACCAGAAGCAACTAAAGGCACCACTCTTTGGAAAACTCCTCCTTCTCCTCGTTTGTTACAGGTGGAACTGATCACATCTTAGAATCCCTGAGCCCTCTTTTCTCAAATCATATGATTTAGGGGAAAATTATTGTTTCATACACGTTTAAAAGAGTCAGGACATATCAACCCAGCCCACTAATTTCCCTGCAGGTCAAGTTCCATTAGAACTTGTTTTATAGGGGCCACAATGGTTTGGGTCTGCTGCAATTTAACAAAACTTTTCAGAACAGTTTATTCAAGTTAAATTCAAGGTTTCATAGACAAATTATGAACAAAAAAAAAAGCAGACAGTTGTCAGCTAGATAACCAGCCACTAAGGCTGAGGAGTGTTTTAGACAAGGGAAAAACTAAATTAGCACAGACATTGCAGATCATTCTCACATCACTATTTTCTGGTCATGCACATCTGAGTGTTGCATCCAACATCAACACCTAGTAAAATGGTAGGGCGCTAAGGGCAATACTCAATGGTTACCATTGCTTGAGCAGGCAAGTAGTGCTATCTACCCTCATGCACAAGCTCCATTTCAGGAGCAAGATGATCAGGCTGACAAACCCAGCCTGGCTGAGCTACCTGTACTTCCTCCCAAGCTGCATCAGCAACGAGCTTATCTTCAAGTGCTTCAACTCAGCTGCTCTCCTTACACAGACCACTGTTAAGACAGAAGTACCTGAAAATGCACTATGAACTCTTGTCCACTGAAGCACAACAATCCCATTACTTTCTAGTTCATTAGGATCACCTCCTAACCATGCAAGGATTTTTTAGAATTTCTGACCTGGAGTACCTTATTCCAAACTGCCCCAGTATCAGCAGCCCTACTGCCATACACAGCTAGTAAAAGACTGCAACAAATAATGTAATTGATGTTAATTACAAAAGCAAATATTACTTCCACTAGGAAAGTCTCCTACAGTAGTGCAGTCTTAATACAGAGTAGGCACTGCCACAACTGCTTATGCTCAGTTTAGTGTGAAAACCAGACCACGTGTCACATTTAATAGAAGCAAGAGCACTTTTGCTTCAAAATCCAGTACCCTGGAGGCTTTTCCTAAAGCACGCAAACAGAAAAGGCCTTTCCATGAGTTCCCTATTCATTAAATCCCTACAAAAAGGGGAACAGATTCCTGACTGGTTTTCAGTAACAAATACATTAAACAAAGACTGTTTAGAAACAGTACTAAAAGCTCTGAAGGCATGATATTGTTTCAGCATGCGTGCGAGCTCATCACTACAGTAATACATCCTTGCTTTGCAGTAGCCCCGCTGGCAAGCACAACTCAATAAAAACAGGGCTGACCAGCACAGTTAACCTCAAAATTCTACTGTCTAATAAAGTAAGTTTAGTACCACATTTAGTTGCTGTGCAAACACAAAATAGCCTTCACATAAACACAGAGCATTGATATGAAGATGGCTAAAAAAAATACCAAACAAGTCACACAAGCTAGCTAGCTGTCTAAAAGCCAGAGTGCTAGCTTCAGTTTTAAAGCATATTTTAAACTCTAAATGTCACCACAACTTAAGCAGTGTTTATTTTAGTGACAAGCAGGGGGCTGGTAGAAGAAATTAATATTTAGTCTGTCTTGGGAGAAATGTAATTATCTTCACAACCCACAGAAACTATGTGGAATGCAGTTATTACACTTCTTAAACTCTACTTAGGTCCACTTGAGATAAACTTGCTCTTCCACCTTTTTCTACAGACCACTAGCAGCCAGGGAGACTCAAAAAGAGAAAAAGGGACCCAGTTTAATTCACCTGCTGTGTTGCTACTGCTGATTTATGAAATTTATCACGCCAAAAGCCACCAGAACAATTTCAGGATACCAGAGAGCTCAGCATACAGCAGGTGAAAGGGCACTAGAACTCCCATATCTGTGGTTGTTTTTCATCCAGACATTTCATCTAGGCAAAATTCAACAATTAAACTGTCCAGGGGTTCTTGGCCCTAGGAATAGCCCAAGACCAAAAATGCAGCAGCTTCAAATACACTGGTACAATCTCTATACACAACACAAGCATACAGTAACAGGTACTTTTAGTGAATTTTAATGGCTAAAATAATCATTCTGTAGCTGTACCCAAGCCTTTTTCATTGTGATAGATTGCAGTATCAGCAACAGCTACACTGCAGGAAACAAATTTTTGCTTATTTAAAAAAATATGTTACACTAAATACTTTTCTTCACTTAAAATAGTATCTACCTAAAACTAAAAAGAGTTAAAGGATTAGTTTAACACATGATTAGACTTGCAGCATTCAGATTATAATAATACATCCCTTCTTCGAAAAATTTCAAAATGCTGTTCTGCAGTCAGGCAAGCAATCTGTTCACATGACAACAGAAGAGTATTTGAAATGTAATACTAACACAATAAAACAAATGGCCAGTGCCTGAACTCTACTGAGAATAAACTGAACAGAAATAGAGGCATTTTTACCTGAAGAACATGGATACATTTTGGTGCAAGATGAATGCTGGGTTACACCACTATGTGCAGAGAAATTCACTTGCATGTAGCAGACTACAATCCACACTTTCAACCAGGTCGTAGCAAACACTACTCGGGTTACAAGGGTCAGTACTAATGAGTTAGTGATACCAGCAACTCCTGTTTCACCATTGAGAACCTCCCCACACCATCAAAAAGCATGAACGCTGCTAAATCACAACTGACCTTCTACAGTACCCACACACAAAAGCCAATAAAGCAATGCACTTGGCTTCATTTAATACAACACACATGAAATTAAAGGAAGAATAAAGATTGTGTTTGCAGTTTTGTCACCAGCAAGCATCATGCAGACACTGATGGGACAGTCTGGGACTACAGATAAACAGGAGTCTGTTTAGTATGGGACTTATGATTATACTAGAAGCCTTGCTACAGTCTTCAGGGATAAATTCCCCAGTGCAAGTGCTTCTGCCTTACGAGACAAGAAATTGATTCTCACCTGTTTACTTGGGTTTTAAGACCCTGTACAGTTTAAAAGTAAACACTCAAGACTTTTTGCTCATTACCTTTTCTAATAGAATTTAACTTTTGCCTGTATGGAAGACAAGTTTCTGAACTGAGGATTTTCTGGATATCAGAATGCAACTTCTAGGACTTCCCCAACAGGTCAAGCCACCAAAGTCTGTTTTGATAAGAAGCTTTCAAGCAAGGCTTTTGGATTCAAGAGCCATTAAAAACAAGTTGAATTTTGCCCTTCCTGAGTGCTGCTGTGCCTGACCTCCCAACTCAAGCCACAAACTGAGACTGAACTTGGGGTCCTGATTCAGATGCAAGTCAGATTTGCACCGGGATGCATTACCAGGCCTGGAACAGAAGAATATTACCTAGAGCAACATTTACAAGAACAGCTCCAATGAGCTTTGAAAATTTGGAGACAATTTCTAATGTCCTTAAAGTTATCTCAGCATACTTGTTCTTCCTGGATGAATAAACCAGAAGTCCAACTTCTTTTGCATCAACATTAACACACACAACAAGTGAGGGGCTCAAATCACTTCACTGGTGATTTTTACTGCATGCACTGAAGAAATTCCTATTACAGTACTATTATACATTCAGAACAAGCCACTGGTGTCAGAGTAGATTCTTTAAACATCAAGAAACTGAATTTACATGAAAACAAAATTTATAGAACATTCTCACTTCAAGAAAAATGTCCAGTCTTCACTGAGGATACATTTGGAAATGTGTTCATGGCATTACGTTGGTCATCTCAGAAGTATTAACACAGCATTCAAGCCCCTACCACCACACTCCACCTGTATTCCTTTGGTCTTACAAGGCAATAGGGAAGCTTGTTTCCCATCTTGTTGTGGGCTGACTTTGGCTGGACACTTGGTACTCCCTGATCTGCTCTATCATTCCTCTTCTCAGCAGGACAAAAAAAACCTCATGGGTCAACATAAAAGCAGTTTAATAAAGCAAAGGTCACATAGAGAAGCAAAGGACAATAACAAAAACTTACTCCCTACTTCCCACTGGCAGGCATGTCCAGCCACTTGACAGGAAGCAGGGCTTCAGTACGCAGAGCGGTTGCTCCAGAGCACAAATGTCACAGTAAGTGGCACAAAGCTGTGTAGAGCAACTGGAAATCTCCTCAACATAAATGTTTCATTTCTTACTGGACTTAAATGTACAGAAAGGCTCTGGTTAAACTGACAAGTGTTTAAATTACGTATGCTGAATATGTCAAAACAGGTACTAGTTAGCTTTCGTAAAAGCAAACATTTAATACCGCAGTACAGCTATGTTGCACAAAGTAATAACATTTGTTCATTTTTTACATATGTCAAAGCTTCTAAAATGCTTCAGCTGAAAACAGAACATAACTCACCTTTTAATAAAACGTCCAAAAAGTAACACATACCAAGTTTTTCAAAATGAACAGAGCAGGACTGAAAACAGCTTCTGATGCAGGTAGAAGGGGTGTTTCTATAGATGTAATCACTGCTGCTACAGGATAATAAACAAAGTGACAGCCATATATATGCACGTGTCAAGGGCCAAGCTAAATCCAGCCTATAACATACAGCACTAAGTTTTGAAATAGTTTGTTACAAAGTTCCAAGAACACAAAAGAAGTTGGCCATTTCTCTGCACCTCCTCATAGTCTCATTTACACCAGAGAGCCTGGGGAAAGAAGAAATGTTTCTTCTTTCTACATCCTCACACTTCAAGACTTCTTGGAGTGTTAATGCCATCTTGCCATCCACTTAATTTTTGCAATAGCACTACACACTACTTAGTGGTATTAAGAGAATTATCTATTTTTCTTAACTTATCCAAAATTAGTTTGTCTTTATGCTCCCACAAATATTGGAACTCGCTTTTACCACTGCTTCTCTACCCACAAAAAGTTAAGCAGCTCAAGATGTTTAGAGCATCTTACACAAAAAGCCTTATCTCTAACCTGCCCTCCTCCATGCTCTGCACTTCCATTTCTTGCTGTATTTTGCTTTGTTTTGAGCAAGCTTTTCACACTACCCTTAATTTAGAAAACTTCCTATGAACATTCACAAATTCCCACTATTATTCAGAGAATCCTTGATGACTACCAAAAATATGACAGTCAGAATTCACGTAATTTAAAATAAGCTGGTTTATTATTTTCAATTCAGTTTTCCACAAGCCCTTATGTACAGGTGTTTACATGCTTACCCAACACCTTGCTCTTGTGGTACACATGCTTCCTAGGGAGACAAAACGTCTGCAAATCCAACAGTAAGAGAAATCCAGTGCTGAATGAAATTCTGAAGCTGAACACAGTTAAGCAAGAAAGTCCAAAAGGCAACAGAGAACTCCAGTTCCTCAAGAGAAACTCCAATATACTGAAGTAACTAAATAACCAACCACTCATACTCCACACAAGGCCTCCTTACTCACATATTACAAGCTCAGATCACCTGTGCCTTCAGTCCCACCAGGCTGGGGGAAGAAAGCTAATCCAGAGGATGGAAAGAGCACAGGCAATGTCTGTCACCTTTTAAAAGTCAAGGGATCAAAGCTTTCTTACTAAGCAGGAGCAAATCATTATAAAGTCAACTTAATTTCCAAGTGACACTAAGGAGCGAAGATTCCTAACCAAGTAATGAAAGTATCTCTACTTTGCTATTACACTACCTACATTTTGCCCTATCCCTCACAATATTCCTCATGACTCAAAATTTGCCTGTCAAGAGGCAAAGATGCAAAAAGGTAATGAGAAACTTGTACAGCTATCAGGGGATAGCTGCCAGACAGCAATTGGGCCCAACTGCTCTTTAGTAATAGCACTGTCAGGAACAAGTTCCTGGTAGCAGAGTCACACACTACTTTTCTGTAAGATTTAGCCAGATCAGAACAGAATCCCTTCTGGAAAACCTAAACTACAGGTTCTGCTCTATTCCCTGCTTTTCCTTCTTAAAGCAGAAAAAGCACAAATAGCCTATGCACAGGAAACAGTTAAACTCATCCTTCAGTCAGTCAAGGAAAAATAAAGCAAGAAAACATCCACTGTTTCTACCCACATAGAATAAGGAAGATACTAAGAAAATGTGTCATTTTAATTGCTCCTAAACCACAGACTTTCCCAGACAAGTATGTAACGAGTCAAAGTTGAGGAGAAAACCACCTATAAGTAAGTTGCTGTGGTGCCTAGAACACCAGCACCCTTCCAGAGGATATTCTTAGAACTGCCCTTGGTAATACACACAATAAACCAGATAATGGAAATCATCACTTCACAACATGATATAAAACTCCTCTCTTTTCATAAAGGCACTCATTGTGTAAACTGTTCTTTGAACAATAACCCAAACATCTGCATTAATGAACAGAAGCCTGCTAAATAATGCTCCTCCTTAATCATGACAGGAGCCATCTGTTCATCCAGCTAACCCCAGGCAAGTGTGGCAAGCACCGCCACAACTTGCTCACGTTATGCATCCTCATACTCCATGTTTCAGTCCATGTTGTGTTTCCAAACTACAACAACATGGTATTAATCATACCACTGAAAGTATTAACACACACACACCCCTACATTAAAGGCTCCAAACAGAAAATAAGATTACCTCTGGTCTTCAATTAAAAGACAAAAGTGGACCGTAGCCTTTTACACACAGGGATGCCAGCTTGCAGTTTCTGTAGTCATTCTTGTCCTGTTAGATGTACTTTCTCTTTTCTTCCTTCCTATTCTATACATATATGCTTAGCCTAGTTGTTTTTTCAACCGAACGCTACTTTTTAAGGGGACATTTCATGGAGTTTACTGGATTCTACCCAGAACTCCCACTAAATTTTCATGGCCTAACCCTTGCATCCAGAAATACTTGAGTAGGTCCTCTTACTCCAAAATTCAGTGCCCTACTGAAGTGAACACCTTTTTGTGCATCTTGCCCACGCGGCTCTACCAGCTCCCTGCTCTCACTACTGTCGACGGAAGCAGCTCATCCCTTGCTGCTGCTGGATTCGCCCGTGCACTGGCCAGACCCTAGTACCCACCGCAGGCAGTAAACCCATCCGCCTCGGCTGAGACGCGTTTTATTGTGTTGAAAGCTGGCGTGGGCAGGGTCGAGAGGCGAGGGAGAGGGATCCGAGTCCTCCCAGCCCACGGCTGCGGGGTGTGCGGGCTGCCGCCTGGAAAGGGAGAAGCGGGGACTGCTCCATACCTGACCCAGTTGTCGCGGAACTTGCTCTGCTGGGGCTGGTTCAAGTAAATGGTGCGGGCTGGTGCCTCGTCCAGATCCGCCGCGGACGTGGCTCCGGACATCTCATCATCCGCCTTCTTATAGCCCGAGGTGGAACAGACAGGTCCTGCAAGGAGAGCGCGGAGGGCAGGCGGTCAGCGAGGGGCCGCACCCAGCGGAGCCGGGCCGGCAGCTCCAGGGGCCGCGCCGCGGGGAAGGGCCGCGGGTGGGCGGCGGCTGCGAGCGCGCCGTGCCCGGTGTTTACCACGGCGGCGGCTGTAAATAATGCGTGTCCGGGGAGGAGGCGGCGGGGCCGGCCGCAGCCAGCCGGCGGCGGGGACAGCGCGGGGCCCGCGCCCCCCGCCCCGCGGGGATGGGCCGAGCCCCGCCCCGGGAGCGCCGCCCCCGCTCCCGTCTGTGCCAGCGCCGCTCCCGCCGGGCGGCCCCCCCGCGCCCCGTGTCCCCCGCCTCCCAGCCTCCTCGGCTCCCGTGGGAGGGAGGCAGCCAGCATCCCCCGCACCGCCGCGGGCTCCGGGTCCGCCCGGCTCCTTGCCGCTGCCCGCCCGCGCGCAGCGCATCCCGAGCGGCCGAGCCCAAACCCGCGTTCAGGGAGCAGCGCGGCATCCCCGCCACAGCTCGCCCAGACCCCCACGGCGGAACGAGCTGCCTTCCCCCCGCCCCAGGCACCGTGCGGGGGAGGCTACGGTCGGGCGGCTGGGGAGTCTGTCCCTAAAGCTAAGGCTCAGACTGAACTGATAAAAAATACTGTCTTGCTTTACACGTGCAGCTTCAAAGCTTTGACTTTAAGCGGCAGAAACGTAAAGTAATTTTCATCTCCCCCTGGTCTGGAGTGAATTGAGTTTTATAAGCATTGTTTACCTTTACATTAAAAGAATGGAAAAACATAAGGGAAAGGAGCTAGCTATTTCCTCTGTCAAGCCTCAAAACATTACCAAAGTTGTGGAGACAGATTTATTGCTTTCCCCTTCTCTTCTGAGCCATGGAGATACTTTAAGTTAGTTGAGCTGTAAATATATTAGATAAGAATTTATCAGTTTAATAAATAAGCCATGGATTTACAAGCTAACACAGGTAGCTCTAGACAAGAGCAAGATAACTTGTTTCATAAGAATGTAGTAAAGATGTTATGTTAGCATTATTTGAGAACTTCATTCAAAGGTTAACAGAAGCAATAAACTTTACTGTAAAGCAATAAAACTACTGTAAAGCCAAATCTATTTCTGAATTCTGTATGAAGCTAAGATGCTGCTGCAACAAGCTGATCTGATCAGACAGTGGCTAAAACGGACTCCTGCAATGAATAGGAGAGGCCCCTGGAATTACATCCTCTTTAATAAAGTTTGAGGGAAAATTTTCAATCCTATACAACCTTAGCATATCGAACTTGTACTGTGTGAAAACTTGTCCTATTTAAAATAATATACTTTTAAGCTAACATCCTACTCATCCCAGACTTTCCCAATGCTTGGTTCTGTATTGCCGGTGCAAACAGGCTCGGTATTCTCCAGGCGTCAGCCACTGGAGGGCAACGTTACCCATTCCTCTTACACCGCTGTCATGCACACAACCTTTGCAGGGCCAATAAAGCCGATGTAATTAACAGACTGATGTGCTTTCAACAGCACCACCTCTTGCCCGAGGCAAGTGTTGCATACTGTGAAGTCATACTTCGGAAACATTAAGCTGATTTGTAAGTTCGAGGCTAATTAATTGATTTTCTTTTATTTCAGTTGATACCACTTCAGACAGCAAAAATATGCCAACTTGATCACTTTTACTTTGTGAAAAGAGACAAATTCAGAAAGTGAAATATGAAGACTACACACTGTGCAAGGCTATGCCATTATGATACTATATTAGGTTACTCAGCCTGAAGAAGCTTGCCATGACACAGAAGACCACTCAGCCTTGCTGAGTGGATGTTTTCCCCTTCAGAAAAACAGAACTAAATGCACTACTGGATGTTTGTTATCCTTTCCCATTGATTTCATGTTGTGTAACTGCAAAGGAGATCAAACAACAATACTCTTAAGAGCATTAAGTGCAAGGAAGCAGCTTTCATCAGTTTTCCTAATCAAGTGCCAGAACACAAGTGCAATTATTCTAGAACAAACATGCTGTAAAAATTGTTGTTTTTTTCCAGAGACCTTATTTATTTGGGGGTTTTTTCATAACTTCCTCTGATGCTTGAAATCCTCTTGCTGACTAGTTTTCCTTGCTGCAAAGTATTATGAAGCTGTCCCACAACTTTAAGGATTAACTGAGTCAATACAGCTGATAAAGTTCAGAGGTATTTAGGTTTAATTAATGTACTATGCTTTTGGCTGCTCTCTCCAAGACAGGTGCCTCAAGGACCATTTGTCTTGTTCTCTAGATGCACTGAAATATTCTGAAAGCAGACTTACAAGTGTGTAGAAACAGCTGTAATAAGGTTTTGGGTTTTGAAAGCGGCCCAAGTCAGCTGCTTCAACTCTTAGTGGAGTAAGACTCATTTTGGAAGATTATCCAATAATCCTGCCCATCAGGAATGCCTTCCACCTCCCTCCCCTGTTACTAAGCAGATCACATCAAAAAGCCTGCAGATAGCGGTCTTTACTACTGGCTGTAGATCCTCTCCCTTCCCTACATTTCCAAAAAAGTTAAGGAGCTCTAAGCTTCTGAGGGCCTCCTGGTGGGCAGCAGTCCTAGGGGTTACACCCCCTTCAGAAGCATCCGCCCCAAGGACACCTGGCCACATGCAGACCCATCACTTCAGCCATGCAAAAGCAACTTCACCTCTGTTTCTTGTTTCAGAAGGACTGTGGATAAACACAGCAGAGCTGACCACCTCAAACAGTTGTGGAACTTGAAACAGAAAGCTCAGCAGCTCTTATTCACAGTAGTGTTTCCTTCCCTGCACCCAGAGGAATTAGACTCATTGACTTCACTTTAGGGCATGCGAACTTTTCACTCTCTCCACAAGACTTGCACCTTTCCTGTTATTCACCCAAGGACTTAAAACACTGCTAGGCAATTTATTTTGCATAAAAATATTCGTGCTTCAATTAGTAGTATTAATAACAGACCACTGTATCTCATAGCCTCTTCATTTAGTGTGTTTAGCTACATCAGATTTTGAATGTCCTAATCACATTGATCTTAAGTCTGCATCACGGAATTGTTTAGGTTGGAAAAGACCTTTAAGATCCTTGAGTCCAACCACGAACCCAGCACTGCCAAGTCCACCACTAAACCATGTTCCAAAGCACATCTACCTGCTTCTTAAGCATCTTCAAGGATGATAACTCAACTACTTAGATCCTTGTGGAATTTAAACGTTGTCCAATACACCTTGCTTCAATTCTGAGGCATGATACACTTTCTGCAGGAGTTTAATACTGTCTCCCACTGTGCTGCACAAATTCAATGAGTCAGACTTGAGTTATAAACTCCTTTATAAAAAGCCCATTCATTTCTTCAAGGCTCTTACTTCACACTTTTTAACGAGGTTTCTTCTAAAAAAAGATGGAATTAAAACTTGACAAAAATAAAGAGATTTTATAGCTTTCTCTCATCATTAAGAGAAACCAGACTTGATGCCCTGAAAAATTCACATGGCATTTATTATCACTTGAAAAGCAATGAATTATGGCTTAATACTCTTACATCACTGGGCCTGCAAATAGGGCATTTTTCCATGTGTATCTGTCTCCTTAATGTCTGCTCAGTAACAGTCATAGCTCCTGTATGATTGAGTAAATAAAGTGTTGTGAATTCTGTAGTGTTTTGAAAGATGAGTCACTTGGGATGCTTGTCAACTGTCAGAAGTCACAAGAGAACTCGTGCTGAAATTTTATCACTTTTCTCTTAAGTAGATTAGCCAGCTAGTTACTACTTCTAGCTTGGGGATGTGCTTGGTTGCTCTAACATGTGCTCCACTTTTAAGAACAAGTATACAGAGCAATTAAGCCCCTCACCAAAACATCAGAACCACAATCTGTGAGAAACAGCTGGTTTTTACAGGAGAAGTTCACCAAAGACTTCATGTCATTTAGAACTAAAGCAATGTTAAGAGGGTTTACAGCCAAGAATCAGACTTCTGATTCTGCACACTGTTTGTGGGACTAGGATCTAGTACAAGAAAGAGCTAAAGTACACTAAGGTAAAGAAGTTGCCCCCACTTGAGTAGAGTTGGACTACAATCTCCAGGGATCCTCTCACCTTAAGTACTCTGTGATTCTAAGCTTAGACAAAGTTTAAGTAGCCATACAAAGTTCCCTGTATGCCCCCAACTGTACTAAGTGGCAGACATCTTTCCTCAGAGTGAAAGAGAGCCTCACCAAAAGCCTCCAAACTTTCTCATTTACAGAAAACGTGGCATTTTTGTTATTGCTTAAGCCTCAAAGAAAGAGTTATCAAAGTGAACATCAGTGAAGCTAAGAGCCATATTTAGAGAGGTGGCAGACACGTTGGGACTTTTCCTTGCACTGAAATGCAAATTTGGCTCTCAACAAGCCACCCGGATTCAGTAACACCATCACTTTCTTGGGATAATATTTTTCCACAGGATTACCATCACAGAGTACCAAAGATGACACCAAATGAGGAGTTCTGCACTTCAGAACTGTCAACAAGTTAATACATGAACAGTTACTCTGAAGCTTGACTAAACGCGCTGGTTTTACCTGAAATACATTATTTCTTGCACTATTTCCCTAGCTGCCTTCACTGTTCAACAGAAATGCAGTTGAAAGTTAATCTAGAAGCGCATAAGGTAGGAGTTCAAAGAGGCAGAGCACAGCATGCTGCCGACAGGAGATGCAGGGTATGAACTTCCGCTACCAGGTCCTCCAAGAGAGCTTTGTTCCATAGGACAGGGATATCTTGACCTTGAGTTATAACGAGTTCATGTGAAAAAAAGCCTGATGAACAGTGTTACAGTTTTAATTTTTAAGAATTTAGAAAACTGCCACAAGTGTTCAACAGCATAACATTGTAGGCAGACACTCTGACATACTCATGCCTGAACAAAGGAAGATCTGGAAGATTTCACAGTGGAGCTTTTATTTTCTAGCTCTTCTATTATCAAAAGTTATTTGAGATACACTTCCTTCACTGTAGATATATGCCCTGCAAAGTAAGATGTCTTTAGATCATCTGCATGTAAATACCAGAATTCATAACAGCAGCAGCCTTGAAGTTAATACACAGTTGCAAAACACCTCTCAGTTCTCTCAAGAATCATGCAAGAACTGTTCTGCTTTAAGTTACTGGAAATGATGTGGCTCTTTCATTTGCTAAAGGAGAAGCAAATATGACACAGTATTCCTGCCCAAATGACATTTACCCTAAATCTTAGGAGTAAAGCAAGTTGCATCAAGAAATGAAGCTATTATTTTCTAAAAAAAGTTATATTTAGTCAATGGTGTCTTAGGTGTGTTTTACTGCAAACTATTTCAGTTCTGTAAACAGCACCATAGATGTCACTAACATTTATCTTTCAGGAACTTGAAGCTTTCAGCAGGTACAGTTAACAAGTGTGGTACCCAATTAACTTTGATCATGAAAATATTAACAAATCCTGTCAATTTTAATAGGTAGTTATAAAGCTTTCCTCAGCTTTTCTAAAGATAGTACGCTGCAGTTTGAGGCCAACCAGAACTTCTCTTTACTACAAAACATCTTTTATACATGATAGTAACAAGTGTAGGATTTCCAAAGGAATGCAGAAGTTGAGTAGGAAAAGGAGCACAGTTAAGTACTGTACATTTTCACCTGGGACTTCACTGGCACTGAGCTTCTGAGCCAGTGGTATCTAATCAGCTTAGAGGGTTAAGAGTGCTTCTGTCTAGGATAACAAGGAGGCCATGACAAATTCTAGTGACAGAAGATGGTTATTAGCTTCAACATACCCAATACATGAGAACACATGCGCAGCAACCTTCAGACTATCACCAGGGAATGCTTCTCATGCTGGGAGCAAGAGCTCTCTGTCCGTCTCCATCATTTCAGGCATTAGGAACCCTACTACTACAGGTCTTGTACACTAATAGGCTGAAGTGCTTGCTACCATGCAGCACTAGAAGTGGACAACAAATCAGTGCAGCTACTTACTGAAATGCTATTGCAGATATCTAAGTGACTACTCAGTCTGCTCAAGCTCCTCTACTTATCAGCTTGTGCTGCAAGGCACAAACAGCATTACATGCAGTCCCAAGGAAGGTACGGTTTTTCTTACAGGCTAAAGACAATATGAAACAGAAAAGCTGGAAGTAAACTCAGGTCTGACATTTTAACTGGTAGGTACATCCTCCAAGCGCTTCTATTGCAGGTTTGGATTTTCAGGGGTTCTTAGGGTTTGGGATTTTTTTCCTTTTTGGTTTTGCTTTGGTTTTTTTTTTTTAAATAGTTGCATGCAGAAAAACTGCAAGGATAGTAAGTGAGCAAAAGAACAGATTAGAGTTCTTCACACAAGATATTATTCATAAAAGTTAATCTGAATTTTTATCTGTCAACAGCTAAACTGATAGTGAAAAAACTTTGCGTTCAGCTAAAGCAACTTGACATAGCTATGGAACAGTCCTACTGTGAGTCAAACTTAGGATAGTGGGAGTTAAAGCTCTTGGATAACTCCCCTGTTCAAATCAGAACACAAAAAGACACCCATACCTTTGCAGCAGTTGTTTTAGAGATGCACAGTGAGAAAGAACAGCAATTTTATGCACAGCAGTGAATCAGTTTTGAAGATAGGATTTTTTTTCTGTGCGAGATACAGACCAATAAACAAAGCAAGATTCAGATGAAGACAGTAGCTCCAAAAGGATATTAAGAGCAAATGAAGCTTCAGAAGCACAAGAGAAGACCGAGCAAAGGACCATTATTCTCTGGACTCCAGGATGCAAGGAGGAACTTGTCATCAATCAAGCTAACAGATATTGCACAGGAAAGTAAAGAGACACAGGTCTGTAACTTCACTCCTCCTCTTTACAGCTATGCAATGCATTGATTATCAAAATTAACAAGACTAAGAAGGCTATCGTTGGACAGGAAAGTTAGCCAATGGGATAATGCTCATGGACTTCTAGCATCTCACAGTGCACTTCAAGGATCGCTGCAAAGAGTGCTGCTATGAAATGGGAGCTCAGCTAAGCCAAAAGAAAAGCTTGGCTATACTGGTCAATCCAAGGAAGACCAATTTGCCAGTGGGACGTAGCTACAGAAGAACTGCAGTGTTCTAATAAATGCAGAGATACGGCATAGGTGGATCAGTAGTTCATAGATGATTGTGTTAACAGACACAGCATCAGCAGCTCTCACTTCACTAAACTGCATACATTTATGAAAGACTTCTTATAGCCTCAGCTGATGCAAAAGCAACAGTTGAGGTTAAAGAAACTAGGAGAACCAGAACTCCATTTGCTTGGCCTTGTTCATGTGAAGCCTAAACAGGAATAGTATATGCCTTGTGAAGTTCAGTCACTTTTTTTGTGTTTATCCCAGATCTAAGCTAAATTTGACAACACTAAAAAAAGGTCTTTTTGAATAATCTTAAATTACTAACTAGAAAGTTCTTTAAGAAATTCAAAGCACAAAACACTGCTGCTTTTGAGAAGCAGACTCCAATTGTAAATGGCACTGCATGCCACAGAGACAGCTGGAGCCTGGATTTTTTTGCATATGCCCAAATTCATTTGAATGAAGCAGCTAAATGTTGTCACAAGCAAACAAAACAGATTCCTAGCAGAACATGAGAGACTTCAGAGAACTAAACAGCAGCAACCAGAATTATGCTACCTCAGGAGTTCAGCAGAAACTGTATACAAAGAAGATTCAGATGCACTGTCACACATATTTCTGCATACTTCTAGAGACAGAACAGAACTCTTACTGGGGGAAGGGATAAGAAGCAGGTCAACCCAATAAAATTCACCTACCTCTGTATGAATAACAGACATTATTCAAAGCAAAAAACCAATTGGCAGAATACTCAGATATGGGAAAGCAAAGGTGCCTAGCGTTACCTGTGGTCTAAGTTAAGGTTTCCTTGGTATATTTCTTTTTGCGTCTCGAAATGACAAAATAAAGGCCAAATGTTTCTATTCCCTCTAACAATCCTCATATGCAGCCTTGGTGAGACCACAAGAAAAATAGCACTTGGCCTAAAATAGCTCTTCTCCATCTCCCAAGTAATTTTGTACCTTCTCGCTTAACGTCAAAACCAAGCAGTTTCTGCTGATAATGCTGAACTAATAACACTGCACATGATCTATTCTTATTCTGCCTCAAGCTTCATCACCACAACTGTCAGCTAAATTCCAAGGATGAACATGTATCACTAGTAAGTAAAAAAGTTAATTCCTTTTTTCCCCCACCCCAGCTTCCAGACTAAGTTTACAAAACCATGGGGATCTAGTAATTGACACCAGTTAAAACAAGTGGTTTGTTGTCAGTTTTAAGTTCCCACATTGCACTGGCCAAAAATGGTGTTTCTAGAAGCTTCACTTTTATTCCACTCTTTCCTTCTGTTCTCCAAACTCACTTGTGTATTTGCTAGCAATTTGTCACTGTAACTTGGACTTCAAGCAGGGGTTTTTGGTATATACAACATGTGTCTGATTTATAAGAACCAATGGCATATCTGATGCCTGAAAAAATAAATTTCAGGCAGCATATAAATTAGAACTAATAGCCTGACACAAAGTTGAATACTCAGCTTCAGCAGCTACTGCTCAACATCAGAATTTTAAATAGGCAAGTAATGCAGTTCCAGTAAGCTCAAGGAGCCTCCCAAGCTGTCACTAAAACCCCTCAAGTTCAAATCCAAACACTTCATGTGAAACAGGTTCTTTTCAAAGCTGTTCAGACAATTTGCACTTCTCAGGCTCAGATTCAGCTCTGAGAATTGAGTTCCATATGTTCCAGGTTTCCAACAACTTTGCAGATACTATAAAGACACTAAGGCATCCAAAAAAACGTCATCAGTTTTTTCCAACCAACAGCTCATGAACAAGTCCCACACGGAACAGCAGTAAGGCAGCTTTGAAGGAGATAACAGAGGCATTGGTTCAGTGAGAACTTGATATACCAGGCACCAGCATTCTCTCTTTGGGGTTACTTGGTTTTGACACTCTGGGGAACAAGGTTTCTGCCATTGGTAATGCCACATGTCACCACTTCACTGTTCTTTTCATAAATTACTATTTTTTTAAATGCTTGGATTAGCATGGCCTACCAACTGTCAGTCGAGTTCAAAACACATGTGCACATGTTAGAAAACAATGAACAAGTCTTCAGCACTTGAGACAGTGTAGAAGGCACTGGATTTAGAGCTCCACATTTAAAATAACTTAAGAATTTTCACACACAAGGCATAGTGCACATGCAGATTCATTGGGCAAACACATGAAAATACATTGTGTCCATTGTGTGGACTTTCAGCCTCTGAGATAAAAACTTTTTAATGAAGTTTCTTTTGAATTTTCTGCTAAAAATCTTTCAACACAGAGGAAAAAACTTAAACCACAAGCCACTGCATTTGACAATGCACAACACTAATTCTACTCCCCTCCTCCAGTCTCATTATTTGCAGTTCCTGGAACGTATCAGAGATTTGACTGTTAAAACAGTTTATAAAAAGTGAACATGAGGTGGCAGAACCTACAGCTAAATTGGATTCTTATACTTCAAACAAGAATGAGAATCTTTCCTGTGAATAATTCCACTCCTCAAGGAGGATCCTAGAATTCTAGCACTTTTGTCAGCAATACCTTGGATAACCATGACTAGTAATTCCATTTGTGGGCCATGTACATAACTATCAAGTACAGCATATCTGTTGTGTGATTAGTGGAATATTTGAAAAACAGACACCAGAAATCTCCTTAGCACAACTGACAGTCACAGCTAATCCTTAGAAGAAAGCAGCTACAGCCTTCTTGCCTCACACCTTAAGGCATGTTTCCCTGTATCAATATTGGTTGAAGCTAAAAATATCTTTGGCGCATCATAATTCTGTTAGCATTCTGACACCCAAGTGCTTTTTTCCTTTCTGTAATGCATCTGTTCTAGAACAATTTATTAACAGCTTTAAGCATATCAGCTGCAAGCACAGCTGATCTTGATTTCTAAGAGAACAATTTAAACAAGAAAAATAAATGGGTTTCCATTATATGCTCATGATTTAAAGCTGTTTTCTTCTACTAAAAGCCCAGAGCCCTATAACACTGGCTTCTAGCCAACACTAGCTTAGAAAGATTTACTGCATATATGGTGACCTTTTGCTCTAAAGCACTCCCAAAGCTGTTGTTCTTAATTCTGTCCACCCCCAGTTCAGTGTAATGCACAACAAAAGCAGCTGCCCATTGTACAGTTACCTAGAGAGAAGCATCTCTTCCAGCGACGGCACAGAGACATGATGTTCATTCCTTCTTGCACTGGCTGCATGGAGATGAAAACAGCAGTAGTCCTTCAAAGATCTCTACAGCATTAGCAGGTCTCAAAGCTGATTAAAGTGATCCCCATGGTAATCTGTGAAATATATGTTTGAACTTTCAAACTGCTCTGCACTGCATTCACAGAAGGCAAGTGTGCACTAGGTGCCCGTGTATATCCATGCACAAAGAGACAGCTGTGGCTTTCACTGAAACATTCTAATACATTTCAACCAAAAAAAAAGGGAAAATTCAACATCATCCTGTATTTCAGCACTTGAAACAATGACCTGTCCAGTTCCTGGACTCTGACCCCTCCTCCCCACCTCTACCAAGTTTCAAAGCACAGTTTCTCAAGTGAAATCCTAGTGGAAAAATGTTCTGTTCCTAACAGAGATGTTATCTGTGATGTTACAGGTCATGAGACCCATTCACCCCTGCAGGTGTAACTTACTTTTTTAGCTTACTTTGCTTCCGAACAAGGCTAATAGCAAAGTATTTTGGCTGTCAAATAAAAAAGGTTAAGAATTATCTCAGCTATCACTTCAGCCAATAAAAACCCCTCTCCTTTAAGAAAAGAGAGAGTAGTTTTCATTTTCTTTTCACCCACAGTAACCCCATTATTATGTGCTTCTCTTTGAAGTCATATCTACTTATGTTGGATACACCTTGGATAACCATAACTATTAATCCTATTTGTGGGTCATGTACATAACTATCAAGCACTAAGAACAGCTTTCCAGGGTCCTTCCTCCTCGGCAGTCTGTCTCCCTTCTTCCCATTGCCCCTCTCCAAACTACTTGCTTACTTTCTAGATACGGGATAGGAAAGAAAACATCAGCAGCTTTTTTATAGCCTCAGAAGACAGCCATAGGAGGAAGCAAGGATTTGGCTTTTTGAACTGTATCACGAGCAACCAGCCCAGCAAAACACTGGATCTGTAGATTTCCCCATGGCCATGAGGCCCACTAGATCTCCATGACCCACCCATGGAGTGGTACATGTTCTGTTTTTATCAAGGGAGTACAGTTACACCAGGACAGCTGTGTGCTCCGAGAAAGCCAGCCCACATTAGCAAGGGGAGATGGGAAGAACCACCACTGGCTGTTAACTGCCAACAACTGCATTTTGGCTGGTTCAGCCTTTCAGAAGCTACCAGCACACCAACATTACACCATCAGCTATGGGGTTGCGCCTGTGCAGAGCCAGGCTCCAGATATGAGGGGTATATCAAGCCCATCCCTTTCCAACAGGAAAGCTGCATGCATCACGTGACAATTGGCACAACAAAGGCTGACAAGAGATAATCAAATATTTATGGTTAAGATAATGACAGGAAACCATGGAAGACACTGCTAGCTACAAGTAAGTGCTTTTCCCTCAGGAGAGGAAGGTAACTCTAAAATTTTAGGTGCTCTTATCCAGCTGTCATTAGGGAAGCATGTTGCATAATGCATGAGGAAAAGATCCCAGAACAATGTTTGAGAACATTATCTATTCCCTACACAGATGAATCCATGAGCAGATAATGTTGTATCTGTTTGTCCTCTGCATATAGTTGTGCTTTAATTTCCTTACTAAAAATACGGTAGAATCTCACCAGCTGACTAGACCAGCCTAGCCTAGACGAGCAGCTCCCTACTATGGGACATATGAATGACCTATCTTGAACCCAAACTTATCTCACCTTTTCCAGGCTGGTGAGGTCTGACAGCAGACTGCAGAGGCACCTCCAACACATTTAGAGAAGAGTATAGCAATAGCACCAGAATGGCCAGGCCCAAAATCAGCCAGGTACGGTGTTTACTGCTTCCTGTCCTGGGCTCCCACTTACATCCTACAGCCTTATCCCAACCATCAAAGCCACGCCAAGTCTACCTTATTTCAAAGTTCCCTAGATCTCCTTACATCCTTCAATGGCTTGTGTAGATCCCTCTGAGCTTCTCTCAGAGCAAGTAGAACATATGTAAGCCATATACAGGATACTCAAGAACTATGAGGATACATTTTAAGCCAGTGCTGTTGGCATATTTACCATCAAGTGTGCTGCCTTGCATCAGTACTGCTTTTTATTATTGGAAATCCCTTCCAAGCATAATGCTGAGTATCACTGACTCAGTGCTGGCAGCTCCAGGCATTGACAAAAATGAGTCAGACATCAAAACATTACAAAAGCTTTTTTTAGACATCATAATGTTCGGAGACTTGGGGTTTAAGGCTTGGTTTTATTCCTTCAAAAAAATAAGTATTTCCTCATCCCTGATCCTTTAGAGTAAACACATCTCATGTTCAGGATTGCCTGCAATTACAGCTTGATTCTTCTGCAATGCAGGCTCCTCTCCCCACACACTGCTTGAAAGTGAGCTAGAAGCTCACGAAGGCTGATCAGAAGTATCATGAAAGCTGGAAGTACTTGTATTTTGCTTTAATGCTGAAGATAAAGTTAATCTCTGATGTAATAGATGTTTTTGCATAAAGTTTAGGGAAAACTTTCCAAATACAAATAATTTTGAGTCCAACATTTATTCTAGTAAAATAGACTTGAAAAGAAGTTTCTTTTTTGTGTACACTTCCCTAATGGATTTTTGCTAGTTTAGTATACCTAGTGTGCATATGAAAGGACTAGAAGGACTTGATTAAAAAGAGAAGCTTACAAACAGAACAGAAAGAAGGATAATTCCTCAACACATTCCTTCCCCAGGGGAACTGTTCACACTTGAGCAAACTTATTAACAACCACAGAGAATGACTAAATATCAGATCAGTTTATTATGTATACATTTGTATCTGCTCCTAAAGTCACCTTGTGATTGTCATCACCTTGTTTATCCCGCAAATCAGAACTACATGCTGGGGCATAAACCAGGAATGCCAGCTAAAATGATTCACTAAGGAAGTGCCAGCTACCAGCAAATATTTTAGATAGTTACCGACATAAGCACATTAAAAGGAAATCTCTAATCACCTAATTCCCACGTGTTCATCCAGTCTCAACACATCCATTCACCACCACAGGTTTCCTTTTTTGCAGCCAAGGCACTAGGCACAGCTGGCTAAGGTAAGAGAGCTGTGCAGCACTTTTGCAGCACAGGTGAACTTCTTCATGCAACAGGGACTGGGTTCTTCCTCCTTGTTTCCAGCATTGCTACCTCCAAGATCAGTGCATCACCGGCAGGTACCAAGACATACCATTCCTGAGCTATTCTTCATCCCACAGATACCATTAAGCATTTTATTACTGAATGAGCCTTCATATTTCATCACGAGCACTTAAATCAATCCCTGAACATTTTGGGTTTCCAGAAACCTAGCCTCAAAAATTTATGCAAGTTTTAATCCTTTCCTGGCCTTTGTACTTCACAAATCCAACCATGTCCTTTAGTAATTAGTCCATACCCTTGTGGAATACTCTAATTTTTAAAAATCCCGCTTTTACCATTTGATTACGGACCAGGACAAATTTTTGAAGGGTGACCCTTAAGCAGGCATAAATTCTGGATTTTCAAATCTAGATCTACTTTGCTCCTTAACTTCCAAGTCTCTAAAGCAGAAAAAATTTGTTAAAAAAATACAAAGAAAAACTGCAGTCCAACTGCAAATATGTAAATAGCCAGAGTTAACATCGAGTTTGGGTTTTTTTGGGGGGGTGGCATTTTGCTGTGTTTTGTTCTGGGGGTTTTTTTGAACAAATTTGAAAGCAATTTTTTGTTACTTGCTTGATTCAAGTTTCATGTGAAAGGTACAAGACCAGAGTGTCTCTGTGCCAAAACACATCTCCAAGGGCATTGCATGTTAGGAAGGTATCTAAACATGCTGCCCCGGCAGTGAAATAGGGAACTGATTTATTACTACTGCTAGTCACAATACTTACAAGCAAAACTGAGGCTGTTTGTCAGAAACCCCTGAACAGGAGCTCATCTAGACAATACCCCACCCTAGTAGTTAGTCTTGGCCCTTCCCCAGTGTACACACTGCTCAGGAGTGAAGTGGATAAATGATTTTGAGTGGTTTGCTGTGGAAGTTCTTCAGTTTAAAGATGAAGCTTCGGTCTCAATCGCTCAAGTTCTGACAGGTCCTTACATATCTAGCAAGAGCACAGGTCTGACTTATTCAAGTTAATTTTATGCAAGCCTCTTTCAGAGCATATTGTCCTACCACCAAAAAATTCCCTTTAGCAGTCCAGTTTCAATATAATACAGTTTTGCTACAATTAAGTTGAAGTTTCTTTCTTAGCAACTAATCAAGCTAGCAAAGTTCAGGACTAGAAGCTGAGCATATCCTAGAGATGATGGCTGCAGAGACAGATCTGAAGACACAGGCTGAGCGTCAAGACGTCAACTTCTTTAAAAAAGTTTTCTACTCCATCTTTATAGTTTGATCTTTACCGGTGAAATGCAAATACTCATGGAGGCCAGAAATATATTTTTGACAGTTCAACATCACATTAACTGTTGAGAGTTCTAGCAAAAGGAGCTTTTCCTTCCGCAGGGAGTAAGTGATCTGTGCTCCTCAAAGAACACTACTCTGTAGAGAAGTTTAAACTGCTTAACACTATTAGAGTACAGACTTCAAGGCTCTCCTCTGCCTACACCCTCAAATACATGATCACTGTATGCTGAGCCCCTGTAGCACCTTCATTCCACATAAAGTGACTACTGGAATGTATATCTAGCACTGGAAGCCAGCAAAGTGCCCTCAGCCACAAGCAGAGCTCAGAATGCTACAAATTGTTAAAAAATGAGTTTCACCCAATTAATAACTTGCAATAAAGCAAATATCGCTTCATTCTCTGTACTTCAATGTAGGAAGCGAGTCAATACATTAGCCAGGTTCCTGGCAAGCCAATGAGAAGGACTACAAGCAAGAAACCAAATACCACAGCTGGCTTAAGTGCATTTGTTCCTACTCTGGTGACTTCATCAGTACTGGCCACAAACCACACTAATTAGCAATTACTCAAGTCTTGTAGCAGCTAATGATTTCTCAAGTCTGGAATGTACTCCTCTGCAGTTATATTTAGACATAAATTGTATTTGTTATGTAACAATTTGGATTCTTAGCATCTTACAACAGAAATATGACATTTTGTTTGAACATTACATTAGAAAACCCATGTTTGAATAATTTCAAAATAGATTCGGTATCACCAAAATTCACAGGATTTTTGTTGGGATGTACTGACAAGTTTTCTGTTCATTGCACCTCACCATCCCATCCACCATTACCTTAACTGCCATTGCATTCGAAAAGGTTTAAAAGCTTTGGCCTGCTGACTCAAAACATATCAGATTGGTAGGGGTAGCATCTAATTAAAAGACTTAATCTCTTCTGCCTGAGGCTGCTGGTTAGAGAACAAAGTGGCTGAAACATAGGAAAAACAGCTCTTGCAGTATCATTTTGTCAGCATATTCAACCGATTTAAGATAATGACACTGTTGTATCAAACCCCACTAGTTCAAGCTCAGTTTTCCCAGTCTGGACCTTTTCAAATGCAGGTAATAAGCAGGGTAGTAACTGCTACTGACACTTGCTTTTGAGAGTATTTTCCAGCCAAGAATTCAGGCATCACCAATTTTTGTTCCATTGTTCTTCGCTGCATGTTGGTAACGTTCAGAAACCTGCTCTTCACTCATCTCCAGGAGTTATCCCTCCAAGATTTATATAAAGCACCTGTTCAAAAGAGTCCTGAAGTAACACTTGCATTGAGCACCAGTTTTATGCTTTCATGATGGCAAACATTGACAGATGTGCAGAGAACTGCCTACAGGGTCAGAGAGACCGTTCTTCTAACAGGCATTTGTTAATAATGAAAGAATAGCCATAGGTTCTCTTTTAAATATATTTCCCTGGCTCGTACAATCAAAGATTCATGTTCCCTAACATAGACTGGGGAGGGAGTTGATTCTCAGAGCAGATCAGATCTAGGGAGACCTCAAATAACTTAGTATTCAAGAACGTAACCTCAAATAATTTCATAAGAGAGTTTTCAGTTTTATTTTTACCAGATCATCTCCAAGCTGCTGATTGGATGCTTTAAATCAGGAAATAGTAAGCACTTGTATGCAAATGCATGGAGTACAAACAAGAAAAATCAATTTCCAGTGTCTTACTCTGTTGTGCTAGAATGTCATTTGAGTAAGATTAAGGTCTCAATCCAGAGATGATTAGTGATGAGTCAGCCAATTCCTGTTTATGGAATTTTAAAGGAGAAAAGTATTAACAATTTTGGCTTCATGATGGTGCACCACAGCCTATACTCCCATAAGATCTACAGAGGACTCAGCTTTTCATATATCTATTCTGTTTATTTAAATATATATTAAAATCAGGAAATGTGAGATTCATCACAATCCAGTAACCTGCTAAAGGAGGCCTTCCTATACTCCCCTTCTCCAAAAAAAATTACATCAAATACTTCCCTTCTCCAAAGGTGAAGGGAAAAAAGGAAATTCCAATTGTCTTTTCCAGAGCAAAACGGGAGCCTGAAAAACCAGCCAGGTTATGCTACCTTCTGTTTTGCAAAGTATCCTTTGACTAATGCTGAAGGTAGTGGGTCCCAGTGTTTGTCTCAGATCCTACAGCAGCCAGCAAGTTTCAGACTTTAATAAGAAGTACTATATTGCTTGGAGAAGTCTTCTACTTTGTATAACTTAGTCCTCCAAGTGGTTGACATCTCTCGTCAGAAATGCAGCAAGATACTGAAACATTAATTCATTTCAAGAATTTGACTTCAAGCCTCAGTCTCAAGGCTCATAGCAAAGAAGCACACCAAGTCCCACAACAGAGACCATACTATGGCCTGAAGCCCCCCCAACCTGCTGAAAGAAAAGCATCTTGCTGAAGTATGATTTTTCACTATTACTCAGAGATAAACAGAAGTGCGCCATAAAATTAAGCACACTCTGAAGATAAGAATGATGTACACCTACCATAAACTGAGCTGCTTGCCTACCGCTCTATACATAAGTATGCCTCCTTGGAGGCTTATTATGGTTCATCTCTAAACACCGTCCCATTTATACATACTCAAGTGCAGCTATTATCTTAAAAAAATGCATTTTTTAAGATACCTGGCATACAAAGGAAGAGAGAACAAGCATTCTATAAAGCTACCTTTCCTTCTAGATTTTCTTAGTACTACCTACAGCAAGTGCACTTGATATGTACAAAGTGCTTTCCTTCCCAGAAAGAATTATTCATCAAGCAATCACAGCCAAAATTAAAACACCAACCCTCGATTTTATCTTTACAGAAAATATGAAAGAGGACAACAATCACTCATATTCCCATTCTAGTGACTAGAAAACCTCAGAGGCAAACATAAACAGATATCACAGGATGAGTCTCTGATCTCAAAGTACTCTGGAGCAGTCTTCCAGTACTGCAACGTAGGAGATGCTAGATCACCTCTACTCCCACATCTTCAATGTTGCCAGCATAGGGTATGACAAAACCTAGGAGCTAACTGTACCTCCAAAGCCACTTTTGTACTTGGACTGCCAGACCACCCCTGCTATGTATAGTAGGAATGCAGCACTGTCAGCTGAAGTCATCTCTGACTTCCATGAAGACATTCAGGACTAACAGAAGACCATTCTTCAAACACTGATGTACAAACATTCCTGGGAGGAAGATAAAAGCTTGCACCAGGAGCAAATTAGGTCGTAAATTTCACTAGCAAGACAACCAACTTCTCACTCACCTTCATCCCTAGTGGATCACCTCTTCAGGTAACATGGAAACCAATGCACAGAAACCCAGCCTTTCAATAAATAGGAACAATGCCTGTTACATATCTATTATCTAAAGATAACATTGAATAATCATAGTGAGCTATTTTTAATTCTGTGAACTAACACCCTGCCACCTAGCTTGTGCTCAACTAACTTGGGCCACCAAATCAAACTAAAGCAGCATGCCTATTAATAGATAGTCCTTGAAATCCAGTTATCAGTGCTTTTGTCTCACTGTTATCAATGCAGTTGCTTCCACATTAAGTAGGCCTTCTACTTTAGAAAGCCAAAATATTGATGTCAATAAAGAAAATGAAGTAACTGTGAACAGTGTAACACTATCAATAAAGGGAACAGGTACTTTTCTTTCATCCTTTTACTCTTAATATCCTCTCAAGTAAACACCAGCAAAAGCCAAATATCCACTATGTTAAGATAACTCTAGTTCTCTAAGTAGCCTGAAACCACGACAGCTTCTTGCATTTATTTGCCCTTACATTAAGCCAGCATTAAAAATGCTATACAGTTAATTTAGCTATTTTTTTCTTTCTAGAGGCAAGAACACTAAATAACTGTAAGAGGAATAATGAAAACATTTAACAATATTTTCTTGGAGTGACAAGATGAAGCAAAGAAATGCATTCTTCATACCCTGTGGCAGTAGCACTTGACCTATGCCTGAGACTGCTGCCTTCTAACAGGCCAGAACTGAACTCATTTACCAGCTGAAACATGGTACAAAAATGCCTTTTAAAATGAAAGGCCACACATGCACTAATCCAAAAGAAAACTGCATCACTTACCAGTTCTTGCCCAAAAAAGCCCTACAGCCTAACTTCTGGTGTCTAGCCAAAGTCTAACTGAGGAGTTAAAGATTCAGAGGTAACACACTATAGTTACAAGCACAGAGACCAAGCACAGCCTTTCCCCTACGGGTTCTCAAGACAGGTTTAAGGCAGCCCCAAGACTCCTCTCATAAAGATGTTCTAATGATTACTGGATCCATAGGAACTCCCTTATGAGCAATCCTCATTACATATCAAAACCCTCTGTTAAAAAAAACCAAAACAACAAAAACCCAACAACAAAAACCTCAAATGAATCCACAGCAGGCAAGCAGGCTATAAGGTAGAGATAGCTCTGTTCTGGCAACTGCAGATAAGCAGTCTGACTGAGTCTTGGGGAAAGCTGGCTTCAGCTACCACAGGAAGATCTAGAACAGCTCTAACAAAATCCAGATTTGCATCAGATGAAAATCCCATACTGTGCATCTTCTGTCATCATTCAGCTTCAGCTTATGTACTCTAACTAGACTTGCCTGAAACCTGTAAGCCCTGTGAATTCTTTACACAGCAGCCCTGCTCTAAAGACACAGGGCAATAGCAGGTACACTCATAACTTCAGTGCTGACCGAGAGGCAGCAGGGGAGAAAAAGCAGCATGCAAAATGCACCACTAGCAATACTAATAGCACAGTATTCACTGTTCAGACTTGGTTAATGAACTAGGCTGCAGATAATTAATTTAATTTGTCAGAGGCAGCTTAGACCAGCCATTTGCTTGCTAGGGAGCACCTCGCAACAGCTATGAGATGTATGGACAGAGCTGCTTCTAGACTTAATGGAGAAAGGGAAGGGGGTCTTGTAGCTAAAAGCATCAGGCATGATCAGTAGAGCTGCTAAAATTCCTTCAGACAATAGCAATCAGATTGCAAAGACAATCCCACTGCTTTATTAAAATGTAAGAGCACCGCGAAAACAATTAATTCAGGAAGTCAGGTCTGTTCTCATGTCTGCACACATGTGCACAGGTATTGTGGAAGAGCTCAGCAGAAGGAAAACACACATTAGGAAAGCCCTGTTTCTTCAAAGCATCTCATCTGTTATGCAGAGGCAAGGATGACTATTTTGCCTTGATCAGTTATGGGTTGATAACAGCATTGGGGCAAATTTTAACACTTAAGAACAAAACACAGCAGACTGCAGCTCTACTGCCAACCAAACCAATGCTGGCCCCTCTACAGTTTGTGACATATCCTACTGCAAAAGCCCAACAAATCCAACACCATGTCTTCATCTCACCACTGCCAACTTCTTTCACTGGGAAGGACTCAGCCAGCACCAAGCCAGCCATGTCTTACTGAACCCCATTTCCTCACTAGTGCTGCTGACAGCTTAGACATCCTGAATGCTGACCTGAGGTATGGCATTGTGAGAGAATGGCCCTGCAAAGTGGAGCCAGCTTTGAAACAGTGGGGCTCCCTTAGCACCCTTGAGAGCAATTCCCAGCTCACCCTTAATAAATCCCCCAAAAGTCTCATCTTTTAAATCCAAATTTGTCCAAAACGCAACATAACATCCCCAAACCCAGAAGTCCATACTCTAGAGTTAGCAGAACGCCAATTTTCAGGAAGACATTTAAATACATGACCATGTGGGCATACCCTGAGCACATCCATAAGCCACACAAGACAGCTGAAACTGCCTTTACAAGGAAATATTTGATTACAAAGTAAGGAACTAGGGTTTAAACAAACTCTCTTAAACCTCAGGGTCTCAAATCCATATACTTCTTTTTTACACAGGGGGAACAAAGACTGATCCAGAAGCAAGTTTTATCATCAAGGACTGACTGATGGGTAAGAGTCAGGCACAAAGTTCACTCCCAGCAGTTCTTCAAACCACTCGTCTCTGCTTTATAGCAATGTCACACATCATGCAGAAGACAACAGAGAGGGATCACTTGGAGGAGGAAGTGACTAGGCTACTGCAGAAGCACGGCCTAATTTTACCTCATCCTGACTCTGTTAGATGAAGCTCCTGCTATTCAGCACAGGCATATGCATCCAAGCACTCATCTTAGATACTCAGACACGCCTTTGAATTGGCATGGAGCAGATCCCATCTGCATTGCTAAGGGCTTGCACAAGCCACCAAAACGAGCCTACCCAAGAGGGTACCCCAGCACTATACTAAAAGTTCTAAGGATTGAGTGTTAAACTAATTAAATTGAGTGTTAAACACATTATTAATCAACTACATCCTTACTATTCTGCTATTTGTGCCATTCTCCAAATGTGTTTAACACAGAACAAAGCAGATACGAAAAAGGTAATGGGTCTAAAAGAAATTATAGTCCATTCTCTTCACTGAGACAACTTTCTTTTTTTAAATAAAATCCTTTCAAGTTGTTGATGAAGTACTTCGAAAATTAGATGGAAAACTGCAAGGTACCATTACAGAACATATCATGTACCACGCCATGCAGGCTCATATGAGTTATGTGGCCTATTGTATTCATTAAAGGTTCACTACAACTGTTAGTGGGACTGTTAATGGAAGCATTCAAGAGAGGAAATTGGCAACCAATTCATTCTCTCTAATTGCAATATACTTTCAGCTGTCTCATGCAGCATCCAAATGCCTTGCAGAAAACAGCATGTAACTGTGTAGTGTAGTAACTAGTAAAATTAGTCTATTTTATTTATCTTTTAGTAATTTGTCTAATTTAATACCTACTAGCTACATTGAAGTCTGACATAATGCAGGAACAAAATTAATGCTGTCTTGTTAATCAGAAAGAAAATTTTAGCCCTCCTCCTTCAGAACTAGGACTGTTCAGCAATCCCACATGATGAAGGGAACACTTCATAACCATGACTTATATTCAGACTGCACTGAATCCCAGAACTATAAGCATAATCACAGACTCATCACACTGCTTCCATGAGAGAAACGAGAAATGCCATCCCCAGTGCAGAGTGGACATCATGGAGTCGACTGTTACCAGCAGGAAGTCAATATAAACCTCAGGGTAACTATTTTCAGAGCTCTCGGAATAGCAGATACATGGCAGAGGCAATCTCCTGTCCTGCATCACCATCACAGCCCAGGGCATGCAGAGAGGTAGCACATTCTTCAGATTCATTTTCTGGCTCTAACAGACATTTTCTTCCCTTTAAGTCACCTTCAAATAGGAGTAAATATGCTGGTGTGAGAATCAGCAGCTGTCCCCACCACCTGGCAGCTTCCAGAGAACTTGGAATACCAGACTGAAACCACCACCTGCCCAAGAGACGAGTTGCAGCATTGGGGTGGAAGAATGAATATCTACATTTCAGGTTTCTTATATTTGGATCCAGAAGGGTAGTTACTGTACTCCCAGCCTTGAGCAGCAGATGAAGAATCTAGTGCAGAACCTTTCATATTGATTACAACTGATCTGTATCACCAAGGACTACCAAAGCCAGAACACAGCTAATTATGTTTAGGGCAGCTTAACAGACACATATCTGCACTAAGCTCAGAAAAGACTTGTGAACTTAATGAAAATCTTCCATGTAGGACAAGTTTATTTTCAGTGTAATGGATGTATAAACAGACCTACAAAACAGAAAATTCAACAGCAGTTCTATGTTTAACCAAGGACAAGAAAAAAAGCTGCCATCACACGCCTCTGCCTGTCCCTGTCAGGAAGAGAGCGCTACTGACAGATAAGAGAGGCTTACAGGTTTGCAGTATCAGCCAGTCTTATCTCTCCTCTGCAGCCTTGGCCAGAAGACCAGACCAAGGATGAGAATAAAGCTGATTGAGCTAAAACCTCATGTGGTTTCTTCCTTTTTCCTTTGAAGCACATTATATGAAAAATATAATTATTGGTTATATTAATGCTGCAGGCATCTGCCACTATTATGCCAAAGTCCTATACTATAAGCATAGCTGGAGATGTTTTCCCCAATTAAGTATTTTTATTTTAAAAATCCCAACACAGTAAGCCTTCTTATGCTGGTTGTTCTTCTTGGAACAGCTATCCTGTCTGCAGCATCTGTACTGGATGAGTTTTAAAAATATTCTCTCCTCTCACCCACCACCCCCAAAGAGAGATAATAGTCTCAGTGGCTTGATCTCTAGAAGATACATTATGATGCTTTGACAGATTTTTCTGTTAACCCTATAGATCAGACCCTGAGCTGCTGCAGACTGGTGACAGTGAATTTGATTTAGGCAGAGTTGTGCTGATCGGACCTGCTGAGACTGCAACCATACAGGTCTCCTGCTAGGGTCCACACAAAGCTTGTCATTGCTAAAACATCAAATGTTTGCTTTCTATTGAATCAGGATTCAGCTTGACCTATTGCATCATTTCTGAGATTTTAAGTACATTTGTACCGTATCCATCTGTCACTTCTGAGACATTCCAGTACCTGTCTGCAATAGGCAGAGTTTTATTGCAATTGCTTCTAGAATGAGCAAAGACAAGAATCACAGACCTTTTCAATATTTAATTATCTAGTATTGCATAGGCTGCTACGACTTTAGAGGAAATTATGTTTATGACTCATGTGCTAGTACTGGAGGAGTTTTTCATTAAAAAGTAGCCCAAGGGAGGAAAAGGGAAAAAAATGCCCAAACCAACCAACCAACCACTGCTGAAAGCTGAATATCACCACCTGGCTGATTCAATTTCCAATGACAGTGCATCCAGTCAGGGACAGCAAGAACTGGTGTTTCATTCCTAGGAAAGGCTTATCAACTAGACTTCAGATACTGAGCCCAAAGTGGTGCTACACTCTTCAGGACGGAATTTCAGACAGTCCTAATCTATAACCATTCCTGGATTTTGTACCCATTGCTTAAGTCTTTTTGTGAAAGAGGAGACAACTTTTGAAAGAGAAATAGTCATTCTCACCCCAGTATAAGTTTCACATCCCCCTCCCCTCCCCTCCTTTTTCTTTAATAAAAGATCAAAGCAAATACTTAGTTCTCTGAAATAACTGCTGGGGACAAATTCCATATAGCAGGTTTTTTCTGAAAGCCTAAAAGCCTTATTTCTCTTCACTCCACAGACTATTACAGAAATTATTTGGTCACATATGAGCAGAAGTCCCCAACTAATAAGCATTAACTTGCTATACCATGTTTAGAGGTCATTAGAAATATTACTGAAACACTATTTCCACACAGCTGTTCTATTTTGCTGTGAATAGCAGAACTACTCAGTGGAGAGAAATCCCTCCCATTCAGTTTCTGTCTTAATACTGGGCTTATCGTTAAAACAGCAGTTCCTTGCCACTAATGAACCTTACATCCCAAGAAATTTGAAGGAGTCTCTTGCATTAAGCAAGTAGATGTTTCATCTTTAACATAACTCCTACTATGCAGCTGTTGAGAGCCACCACTGTAGTGCTCCTGTCATACAGGAACACAGAATGACAGGAAAAAATTATAAATTTATAAGTGTTTCCTCTCAGGGTTTAGGTTTTGGCTATACTTTTACCAAGCAATATCTAACCACAGATAAAGGAACAAAATCATTACAATAAAAGCAGACATAGCTCTTGCTTACTACTAGACCATTACTTTAGCTCTGAGTAAACCTTCATATCAAGAACACAGGCCTTCAGCTTTTCCATGTAGAAAATTGAAGATAAGGATAGTCAGTATCTACCTCAGAGCACTAGAGTCGAACACATCAAAAAATAATTTTTTTCAACAAGTGCACCTTTCCTCCTTTGAAACCAACTTACCTGACTGAAATTCAAAGCTACAAGAAAGGACAAGTTTCCTAGGTGCTACAGCTTATCTTACCAAAATCTCTATAGACCTACTTTTTTCCTCTTTAAAAGTCTTCCTATCTGTGTGTATTAGCTTCTCTCTCCCACTATTGGTGCCTTATTGGTGCCGCTTTCACCATCGTCAGAGTTCTTATTAAGAAAGATGGGACTATCGCAGTTATACACGATTTATTACTTAAAATAACAAACAAGCATCAGTCTCAGAGGTGTGAGGTTTAGTAACAAGATGCCAAAACAAGAAATAGTCACAAGATCCGAAGTTACATTGTAATTTACAACTTTCTAATCCAATAGGCACTTAAAATGAAACTTTGTTTTCACTTTAGGACCTGTGGAACTTCTCACCGCAGTGCGGTTGTGTCTTACCCAATAGCCTGTCATGTCATGTCCACACAGAGACTACTTTTACAACATCTAAATTCTTAACTTAACCTATAAAATCACATTATTATACTTAAAACCCTTCACCATAACACCCAGTGCATATTTTTACTTATAACTATAAAAACATAGGTTTGTAGTTTTCTTGCTTAAGGTCTATAAACCTCTGTCAATTATGCCAGACCTAATCTCTTCGAGGGTTGTAAATCAAATCCTCCGCTAATTGCAGGAGTCTTTACTCTTCTGTTTCCTACAACCCACAAATTACGGATCTGGGACTCATTAGTGTAAACAGAGCTGTAATAATTGTCATCAGGTAGAACTTTTTACCTCCCTAAGCCTTTTTTCTGGTGAGGAGTTACTGAGCTTGACTTGTCACTATGTTACCCCACGTCAATAAGAGTTTCTAGGTAACTTATTTTTACTGTTTCTTTTCATCTACAGCTGTCTTTTACAGGTTATTTTTTAATTTATTTGTATGTTATATGTATGCATGTTAAAACCTGTATAAACAAACAGAAGAAGTTACTGTAATTTTTTCCGCCTATTTTAAAGCTTAGTTCTTCTTAATGAAATTATTATTTGAGTCGTCTTTCATAGCTCCTCTTATTGTGAACTGATGTTCCATTATACATGTATATAATAGGAAAACTCCTTGAGAATCTCTTCGTATCTTTTTGGTGCATGAGGTAATTCTAAAGCATCTATTTCTGCTTTGACCTTAGTTTTATCTACTTGCCTTTCTTCTGTTAATCCAATTCTATTTTTGGCTACAGCCTCAGTCACAGCATAGTCTTCTAGTTGAAGCACTGCCAATCTTCTTAATGTAGAACTTCCCTTCCCCCTTCTTCAGGTTGTTAATCACTCTTCTCAAATTTTAGTCTACAAAATTGGATATATCAATTTTCTTATTAGAATTGTTTATGACAATATAGAATCACTGTTAATAAACAATTCAGACAATAAAAAATAACGCCAAAACCCCTACAGAAATATAGTTTATAAAATTACCTTGTAAAAATAAACCTTTCTAAGAAATAGAGGATTAAATAAAAAGTCGTGTTCTGTTTATTTTGCCCAGAACATCCAGGTGGACTTCATTTCATGAGGTCTGACACCACCAAAGCCGGATGGCAACTGTGAAAAAAAGAATGTAACTCTAATGGCTGTAAACTTACCTGACTAAAGAAATATTTTTGTATACGACCTTCTGTTTCCCAGCACCATACAAACACTGCGTAGCTGACTGTAATCTTCATAGTGCCCTCTGAAGTAGATAACTAAAATTATTCCCTTGCTCTGGAGACACTGATGACAAAATACTTGGAACTGCAGTGAAAAAGCTTTAGCTCCTCACGAGCTACCACATCACTGCTGCCTTTCTCTACCTCAGTTAATTTTCTGGCTTCTGCTTAGGGTACTAATATTTTATTACTGAACGCTAGCTAGTTTGTGTACTAGTTCTGATGGAAATAAAAAAGATGGTTGTTTACAGTTGCTGAGTCCCAAATTAATGAAAATGTACACTCCAATAGTACCATCTACCCCGACTAGATGTGAACTGGTATATAGAAATATAAATCTTTTCATCTCATCAGTGGGCAAAGCTGTTCTGATTTGATTTGAAGCTTGTAAAAGAATGATGCAGAAATTCAGCAAGATGTTTGTGTCTGTAAACTGCTGGGTATCTTAAGAAGGGATTTGAATTTTAAAAAAAGAGAGGAGGTTTCTGGTAGGAAGATCAAAGATTAACTCTTGCCCTTGGTTGTCAGGATTTCTCTATGTAGAAGATGACCCTGATAAGAGAGTTTAATGTCTCTGTAAACAACAGCATTCCTAACAGGAATGGCAAGTACACACACCCTGGGAATCTGGCTGTCTAATGAACCAAAAAGTACCAAAAGGAATACTAAATTATTGAAATCCCCTGCCATTTAGCACTAACACCAAATTGCACTGTCTCAACAAGATCATATCAGATTTATTATTACAGCTATCTTTTTCCCATTTTTCTCTCTGGGGTTTTGGCAGAAAGCCCTCAAAGAAAATTAGGTAATTAGCTGGCAGGCCAAAACTTCAGCAAAACCATCCAGTGTTGAGGACTGCAAAATCTTGTTCTTTGCAGCCCAGTCTTACCTGATGGTGAAAGTTTAGGACTGTTGAAGTGTCCACAGCAGTCCAGGCTGGGAATACTTACTGCTCTCTCCCATGCCATGCCAGACACAGTCCTTTGCATCTAAATTGAATTCCTACCAGAACCAACATGGCTAAGAACACCTGAGGGAGATAGCATAGAGTATGGTGTCAGGGATGGAAACGGCCAGAGATTTTAAGTGAATGTGTCTACTGTGATACAAACCAGACTTTTGTTTCCAATGGAGATCCTGCAACTGAAGAGGCCTTCTTGGGTCTACTGTAGGATTTTGGATTTTGCACACGTCCTATGAGATACTCTGTCACAAGAGATGGAATGGTAATGGGGTGATGCTGTGTATGGAAGATACCATGTTCACAGTCCCAACTAAGAGACCCATGACAGAAGGGCTACCTGGAAGGCACTAGGGAGAGCTTCATCTGTGTTTACTAGACAATTTTAGTGACAGCATACATTACAACTCACAGTAGCTCACCTTCTCCAGAAAATGTATCTTTAATTCTTCCTATTATAGGGGCTCTACATATAAAGACCTGAAAAAAATCTATCGTAGTTTAACCCCAGCTGGAAAGTAAGTACCATGCAGCTGCTCATTGCTCTATCCCAGCTGGAACCAGGACAATGCCCAGTTTCACAAGATGGAGTGGATCCAAAATAACCCTAAAATAATGAGTTCCTTTGCACATTTGCATGGTCATTTACTAATACTTACACTTTCCTGAAGTGTCTTAATTTGGGACCCAGACCCCCAAAATTTTTTGCTTTTTTTGTAAGAAGTGAACTCTTTCTCCTCAGATATTTCAGATCTTTCTGGGCACTCCTTTCTCCTCCTGAAGACTGATCACCCTGCTTTGTTACCCTAATGAAGACTGGTAGGGTTTAAAACCTTTTCAAAAACAGAACAAGCAAATTTCAGATTTGTAAATAAAATTACTTTGATAAAAAACAGAGAGCCATGGGACCACTGAAGCAGTAACTATGCTGAGCCTTCCCAGTGATGCAGAAATGTTGAGTAAATGTCATCTGGATTTCAGATTCAAGCTTCCCAGTTAAATCCTGATTCCCAGCTGTGTAACTGACATGACAAATGCAGATGTAACCTCTGTATCTATTTCAGAGTTATGATGGCTGATGTTGACTTTGCACATATTCTTTCAGCATCTTTTGTCTCCCATTTACAAATAACCAGCCTCTATTAAATAAGGTGAGGTATGCTTGGAGTATTTAAAGGCACAAGAAAGCCTGGAGTACTTGTTTCATATATTCTTTGTATAAGCATTGGGTTGAATGTTCCGAGATCTCACAGGCAAGGGATCTTAGAATGCCTTTACTGTGTTCTGTACAAATAGGCAGAACAGTGCTGGGTTAACAAGAGTTAACACGTGAGCCCTCCTTCTGTTCAAAGTACCAAATTAATCAGTGTGATGCTATTATAAGGAGATAAACACTTTTCTTTCACTCTTTCTGACTACCTGCTTATTTAATAAAATCAAATGAATGGGTTTGGTCATCTGCATTCAAGAAATTATGAATTAAAAATCAAGACCCCCCCAGTCAGTTTTAAACAAGATGTCAGGCTGCCTTCTCTCCTTTACAGAACCGATATGCTAATCTCATTTGTGCTAGTCCTCATTTCCAACACTCTAAAAGAAGGTAGGTTCATCAAACCAAACCCTTAGCTAAAACAGACACATCTTGTTGGATCCATTATCAACTGATACAATCATGGCTCTCCCATTTCAGTCCAGCGGAAGACAAGTTCTCATTTACCTTCTTTTTGCACTTGTACCCCAAGGCAAGAGCTTTCAAACTGATAATTAGAACTAGAATGAACAAAAATACCCTATGTAAGGGGGGATAGCAGTGGAAATATATTTAAAATCTGCAGTATGTCTTGTGAGTCTTCATCACAACATGAGTATTGAGACTAATTTACTGACATTTCATGTTTGTGTTCATTTAAACTGGCTTTAGTGCTCACCACAAGGGTAAATATACCTGTAGCTGATAGGAAATGACAGCTATGAATGTCATGTACATGGATGTGATATTGTAACTATGGGGACCGTGTCACTTCCGTGAGGAGTCCAAATAGGTGGTTGTACTGGGTCACTCATTAAAATCTGCAAGATGTCAGCTTTGCCTTATCTCACCTTGGTTTGAAATACAAAACTTTGCATCTTCTGTTTTCAGATATTTTCACTCCATTGTCACTTCCAGCAACCACATTAAAAGTGTCCAAGAATCTAGAATTATTGCCATGTAACTACCACTCAACCAGTGGTCTGAAAGCCAGGAACTTCGAAACAGCCAGGCATCTATACATTCCTGGGGTTGGAAAGAAACTGTCCAGGAACTTTTGTAGTGGGCAGGATTCATTATGAAAAGTTGGCAGTAATGCTAATCAAAAATCTGAGAGCTTTCCTAACAAATACTGGAATAACTTCAAATAATACATTTTCAATATTGCTAATTAATTTTTTTTTTTATTTTGCACTAAAAATAAAACTCCAAGCTTTGTAAAATCTGATTTTTTTTCTCAATCTTCAACAGTGTCAATGATCTTTCCCAAATTATCCTTTGAGTGTACCAGCTGAGAATTAGTTATCTAAAGCTCTCAGATGCCATGTCTTACATCCCTGCAACTGCTCCAAAAGGCTTAACTAGCTTAGCTAGGAAAGATAAGAGACTGAAAGGAAAATATTTGTGGCAAGCCACACTTAAGAGCTGCCCCAGAAGCAGAAAGATGTTGCTGCAGAGATATTCAACTGCCTTTTCAAAATCTAGCATGCCGCTCTGCTCTACCAGCTATATGTACAAGAAAGACTTTGTGATTAACTACCCCTTAAAAGAACATGTTGGCAATCAGGGCCTACAGATACTGTCTGTAACATCTGTAGTATTTACACTACTACAGACTTAATTAAAATGTGCCACAATACAACATGGTACAGGAAAGTAAGTCTGAAACACTCCCCTGTCACAGTAATAAAGCTAACTTAGGTGCTTAGGATATTGCTTCACAAGTAGCAAATCAGCTCTGTCAGATTCAAAGATTATTTAAAAGCCATACTTGACAGCTCAAGCAAGACTGGACAAAGGGAAATACACCAGTCAAGAGTACCACCCTGCAGGGAGTCTACAGAGCATCACTTGACAACCTTCCAGAAGAGCAGGAACAGATGACACAGTTGTTCATAGGGCCCTCAGCAAGGCTTCACTACAATAAAAATGCCTTGTGAATGCTGATTGGAGAGTGATCAGTTCTAGATGCTGACATCAGTTTTCAGATGATCATCCAAAATACCATCTAGAGCCAATGGGAGCTATCAGCTCAAAACTTCTTGAGGAGGGAAGAAGGGTTAATGATAAGGAAAAAGGGGAATGCTTTAGAGCAACGTTACTTCTGAAGACATAGATGTCCATGTTAAAAAACCCCTGCAGAGTTGGCAGAGATCAAGACTGCACTCAAACCTTGTGGCAGTGGAAATGCAATACTAAATGACTATTCTTTCTATACCCAATGAGTTTCACTCAGGAAATACACGCAGCAGTTTTATCATCTTGGTGATATTCTAGGACCCTGAACAGACAAGATTTCTTTGCAGTCAATTTACTGTTATATATTTAATCCTTCATGGAACCACAGTGGCATTTCTGCCAAATCACACTAGTAGGGCAGTGCTTTTAGGTCTACCCAGAAAATGAGAACACTGACTCACCCAGCACAGGGAAGTATACTAAAAGCAGATACTGCTAGAGAACTAAAATCTGAAACAAAAGTCCTGTGGAGAAAGTGGCACAGAGAAGGAATAAAACAGTTTCTATAAATAGACAGTACATGTGTCGGTTTGCAATGGAGTTATGAATACTCAAGCAGCATAACATAAGAGAGTTCATATATTGGCTATACAGCAGAGTGCAACTTTAAGTTTTTATTAAATACATTGATTTAATTTAATCCTAGAAACAGAAGGGTAGTTAAATATTTTATGTCCCCAATTAACTCCTAAATAACTGTATTCCTTATTATCTGAGTGGTTTGATCTTTAATGGATTTATTTATGATCTCATCTCCCCCATCACGGGAGGGAAAAAAAATGTTTCTTCTGCCACTCTACTTAGGACCTTGGTTATTTATGAGGTTGCTCCACAGTAACTGTACATAAATCACCTTTTTCTAATTCTAAATACCTAAGCAGAGGTATTTTAAATTCCCTCCTATTCTAATGCAAACTAACTCTCACAGCCAAACAAGCTTTAAGCGAAGGCAGAATTTCAGGTTGGCCTTCAGTTAGCCCCGTCACTGTCACCACCTCACTTTACAGTTGTGCAAGATCCCACACAGCTTGAGAAGACTCCCCTTTGTGCTACTATAGAAACATAGTAATGTAAAGCATGGGGTTTATTGTGATGAGTGCTTTGTCAAAAGGCATAATTGTCACTGGTGTTTACATAAATAGGATCGGGCCTTTGATGTGATTGAATAAGCTGCACATTATACTACGCTATGTGCCAGTTAAACACGGATGAAAAGAAATGGGAGGTCTGTAACACACCAAATTACCACCAGGCAGTGTGAGTGTGTGCATGAACAAACGTGGACTACAATAGTTTGACTGTTCAGTAGTAACTTCTGCCACTAAACTGGTAGAAGTTTAGTCTTCACTTGGAAAAGTTTCTCATCACAGAGTAGAATTTCTATGTGCCAACGCTATGGTTGCAATCATCTTGCTCAGTGTTTCAGTAACTCTTGGTGATGCTAATGGCCAGTTAAAGCATTTGCTGAGAAGTACACCTCTGTGTTCAGTCCCCACTGTCACTACTCCTGCCAGGTACATTTCTCTCAGCAGAATAGGGCTTTTATTCTTAGTTGAGCAGTTTTAATAATAGTATTTAAAGAATTTGTTAGCTCAGCACTTTGCTGACCCCCTCCATAGGGGTTGTTTGCTTAAAAATGCATTCAAGGCAACTGCTGATCCTCCTGCAAAAAAGGAGGTAGGTATCCCGTGAGTAGAGGTGATGTGAGTGAACTTCAAGGTTAAAGCTTTGTAGCCTTCACCGTGCTTCTTACACCACCTGAACCTGTCCTCCTCAAAACCATATTACACCTTACTTGAAGCAGCAACAGCCAGATGTAAATCATGCAGAGCTGATTACATATTTCACCTATAGCTCCTGTGCATTTTATATATATCTATAGGAATTATGTCTAACCTGTAAATGACTATAGATAAAATCAAAGAATCATTAAGGTTGGAAAAGACCTCCTAGATCATCAGGTCCACCCTTTGACTGAATACCACCATGCCCCCTAAACCTTATAGCAAAGAGCCATATCTACTAATTTTTGAACACTTCCAGGCATGGTGACCCAACCACTTCCCTGAGGACCCTGTTCCAATGCTTAACCATCTTTGCTCAAAGATGCTTTGAGCAAAATACAAGTGCCTATGTAGAGTTTTAACTGCTCTGTATGACACTTCCCAACAGTTGCAATCATGGTAATTATATCCCAGCACAAAAATAGCCCAAAGAAGTTCTTGCATAGACATTTCTCTGAAAAATGGAAGGCATGGATCCTTTGCAAAGAAGGGAATAAGACTCTAAGATCAAAAACACAGCACAAACTATAAGCAAATATTTCACAGGAAAAACAGATGGAAAATATTTAAAAGGAGTATTGTTTCATACCATGAAATGATGTTTATATTTCAGCTCCTCATGTCCTGGGAGAAGATTCTGTTACTACCTTTACACTAAAAATATTTTTCTTGCTGATGTGTATCACTGAGCAGTTGAAAAAAACCACAGTAAATAACATCAAGATCAGTTGTACCTTTAATCCATTATAAAGTTGAAATTCGATTTTTTCCCTAAAAATAAAAATGCCAATGTGTAATCATCCAATGTCTTATTGACAGTTTCTTATTTTTAGTGATTTTAAGGAGGCAGGAAGGAGAAAAACAAGTTAGTCTTTGATGTCTGTGGTTACAACAGTAAGGAGTGAGAGACTTTGAGAATAATTTAAATCTAATCAATTTAGCTCCGTTGGTACAACATTACAGCAATAAAAAGGTTTACTTGTACAAAGAAAAAAAATCAATTAATGAGCAAATGCATGAAAAAGAAAAGCAGTGATCATCTGAGTGGCAGAAGGTGACTCCCATCTCTAAATTCTCCTTTTCACATCACCTGCTTTTTTGGCAGGTGCTTTGTACTGGTGTTAAGCAGGTTTAAAACTCTATCAAATATACCAGTTACATTTCATGCTGTATTAGCACACGCCGAAGTCACACCACCAAATGCAGGAGGGTAGAAAATCTGAGACAAAAAGACATTGTTAGACCATCACAGAGGTAGTGTTCTTCTCGACTAAAGAAGAATGTCTGTAAGCTACTGAAATACTTTACACGGCATGAAAATAAATCTCAGTGACCCAAACTAAAACCTAATACTTTTGATTACCAAAACTCCCTTAAAAGTAACAAAACTAGCAAATAAACTAAAAGACTTTAAAGCAGGAAAGCTCTTCTCTTCTAAAAAGGAAAGGAGATAGAACATTTTGATACACAGATGCCAAAAAACCTGCAATGGATAGAGACAGTTGCCTGACCCTAACTAAGGATGACAAAAGGGTGACCGCTTCCCCCTCCACACCATTCAGCTCAGAAGGGTCTTGAGATTTTGCAGAACCGCTACACATCCACATCTGAACTGCCTGTCAGTGGACAGTGGCTCAGTCTCCAAATGTGTGCTTTTACAGCTGAGCACACAGAGCCCAGAGCCCCTCACACGAAGCTGTTTGGCCCCCAGACACAGAAGGTCTGCATATCAAGCCACAACATGCTGTGAAAAACAGAGCTACTGCCTTTCTGTGCCTGTTCCCTGATGGAATTCAGATCGTACAGGCTGGTAGTGAGCCACATCAGCACTGATCCAGGTGACCAGGTAATCATCTGATGGCTAATGTTGACACAAGCAAGGCAGTGGGAATACGCAGGAATGGGGAAGGCAGGACTTTCTCTCTGGGTGGCAGAGAGATTGGTTCTGGTTGTCCTAAGTCACCAGAGCCGGCTCTGGTGTCCTAAACCAAATACAGTCATATCCCTTAATAAGTCTGTGTAGTGAGTTACACAAACCTCTATTATGTAATTGTATAGGCATTATATATCCAACTATACTAGATATTACTCCTGTTATCCTTAAAAATATTTGAGACAAGGAAACACATTGTTCCAGCACTAGGAAGTGATCTTAATGCTAACCAGCAACCCCCATCTTTCTTCAAAGTATCACCTAATTTGGATTCTCCTTATGTGAAATGCAGGGAACATGTAGAAGTCTGAAGCTGTGTACACATAAATCCCGGCTAGAAAATCTGGGCGCCGCAAGCACCTACAGCACGACTGAGGTGCAACTTAACCACCTAGATCCACAAGTATAACTGTGGATTGTGGGTGACCAAGCACTGGAGATACTCAAGAACTGTCTGGCCACAACCCTATGCAATGTGCTCTAGGATGACACTGCTTGAGCAGGAAGGTTGGATCCTCTGTTGTCTCTTCCAACCCATCCTGTGTGATTCTGTGATTTACAAAAGCTGAAGCATAACTCCTTATGTATGCCACACTGAAGCTAAACATTCTCCAAGTGCCAAGCATCCGGTATCTGAAGGGAACCTAGATTTGGATTCCAAATGTTAAGTCACAGAAAGATCTGCCACACTGCAGCTCTGGGAAAGGAGCCTCCCTGTCATAGGACAAGGTTTCAGATCGGACTGCAGAAGTGGACACAATCCCAAACACTGGAAAGTGGAATCTGCTTAACTGCAACTGTTTCATCTGAACGGCTTAGGCTGAAGAGAAGTAAAGCTGGTAATATGCTAAATCCTACCCTGAAACTTACCATTTCCTCTGAGCAGGCATTACACACCTCTTTGCTCAGCATCCTACTTATTTCAGCACCTATGGAGAAGTCCCTGAAGTTCTGTCCTTGCTACCAAGCAGTGAGACCAAACAGGGAAATGTTACTAGAGTGACCAGGTTGTGCAGAGGAGCTGAAGGGAAGGTGGCTTTCTCATTTCAGCTAGCTCTAGCCTGGTTCAGTGAGCTGAACAGCTACGAGTGGCTGGAGGACATCTTCAAATACAGCATCATCCAAAAGCAATCCAGCAAATGCTCTCCAAGGTGCCCTGAGACTTAACCCAAAGCAGAGTTCATCAGGGAATGTGCACATTTATCATTGAAACAAAAAGTGCTAAAGCAGCATTATACTACTTTTACTCACCACAAAGACTGTACTAGGCACCTAAACATTTTGTACAGGAATGGGTGTCTGTAAGTCACTGGCAATGTCACTGATGCTTCACCTATGCCCAAGCAGAACATACCAGAGCTGCACCTTGGTCCTACAGAAGTCAGTGTAAGTCCTTTGGAAGCAAAATACTAACTTCAAGGCATTCCACTTCTGTCTATTTTTTTATGAACTAGTTGAAAAACAGTTTCCTAAATTAACCTCTTAAGAAACCTTGTAATTTGCCTCTCCGCAGGCTCACTGCAGTGCCTGATGCTCTACCCGCCCCTGATCACGGGACAGTGGCCCCTGACCGGCCTGGTGGGGGACACCTCTGTCTCCCCTGCACCCGCAGTACTGCACTCTAACCAGTAGAAATTTTCCTGTCAAAAACTACCAGAACCAAGAGAACAAAGGGGGATGCCTTGCCCGCTCCGGGCTGTTCACGCCGCGGGGTGAGGGTGCCGGGGGCCCTGGGGGTCGCGGTGGGATGGATGGGAGGTGCGGCAGCTCCGGGGCGGATGGGGCGCGGGGAGCTGCGCCGGGCCGGCTCCGCAGGCAGGGGCGCGGTGTCCTTGGGGCCGCGGGAGCGGGCGGGCAGCGCTGCGCCCTGGGGCCCGCAGCACCTCCTCGCCGAGAGGAGCCCCCGAGGGCGGGGGCGGCACTGCGGGACCCCCAGCGCCGCGGCCGGCAGGGCCAGGCGGCCGCGCCATGGAGGCGCCGCTGCCTTCCTTTTCTTTCCTTTCCGTTCCCTTCCTTTCCCTTCCCCCCGCGCCTGCCTTCCTCCGCCGCGGCGCCTCCTCCCCGCGCCGCTCCCGCCCGCCTCGCCTTGCCCTTTCCTCACCGGCCGAGGAGTGGATCTTGGAGGATTTCCGCCGCAGGGACATCTTCAGCGCGGTGTCCAGGCCGGCCCTGTTCGGCATGGTGCGGCCGGCCGGGGCGCGCTGGCCATGGGCCCCCCGCACGCAGACGCCGCGCTGCGGCCACCGGCACCGCCGCGCCCGGGCTGCGGGGGCGGGCGAGGCGCTGAGCCCTGGCCGGGCTCGGAGCTGCCCTGCCGGGGAGCCGCTCGCGGCTCCGTGCGCCCGCTGGGAGCCGTTGCGTAAGGTGCCATAAAGTCAGGGCCCGGGTTTGGTGGGGGGTTTTGAGGTGTCTGTCTGGAACTAGTATTTTACTAGACATTTTAGGCGCATAAAGCGTCCCAAGAAAGCCCCCGCTGGGATCAGGATCCCTAACCGGGCTTCTTTGTTCCGGTTACAAGGGCATCTTTCATCACTGTGGCATGCTGCCAGCATCATCACAAAAGATACCGTTGCTTCTCAAAATGTCCGGTAAATCGAGGCTAAAAAAAGAAATAGAGGAAAGATTAATCAATGTAGCACTTACAGCACATCACCTTTCTGTGCAAAACATTTGCAGCCATGAGAATTTAACTACTAAGGACAGGCAAAGAGGAAATGTAATTTAATAGGAAAAAAAAATAGCTAAGACAGCACCTCTCAGTCTTTACACATGCTGGTCTTAACCAGGCATAGCTAGAAGCAGTTGCCACATCTTAAGGGGTTGCTTTCTCTACCAGGTGAACTTCAACGTAGAATGGTTTAAGTGAGGCAGAATCACCACAGGACAAGGATATATTGAGTTTTGGGAAGATCTACTGCATAAGAAATGGTCTCCATATCTTAAAGGTCTTCGACAAACATCCCCAGGTCTGTATCTAAACTACTTGACCATGTAGAGTTGGGTAGCACACATGATGGGTAATTTGGGTGTTATTTCAAAGATCATAATTAATGCTAAAACCTATGAATCTCGCTGTACTTGTCTCACTGTATGTGTCCTCACATATAGTATGGAAAGCGATACTTTCCAGCTACAACTTCACAAAATGTTAGAAATAGAGCTTTTTTGACAAACCACTTTGCACTTCCTGAACTCAAAGTAGTCCAGAACTGTGGCATTTTACACGGATTGAACTGAATGCATCATAGCCCACTGGAGATGTGTGCTTTGGGACTGCTGGCCACAGATGTTTCTTGCCTGTGAGAAGCTTTACTCATGGATTTTATCACTCTTGGAGAAGTGGCCCAAGAGCTTTGTGAATGAAATCATCCAGTAAGGGCAATGCCCAGTGCTGGCATGCCAGCATGCCTTTCCCATTTTAAGATCATGACACGGAGCTGGTTATATTAATGAACATCATTTTCTCCCTCAGCTTGCTCTTTCTCCTCTCCACAAATTATTATCTGTTGTGGTCAGTATCTTTGTACCAGGAGGAATTGCCTGGGGAACAGGAAATCACTTCACATATATTGTTAGCTAGTAGACAAATTAAAGTGACGTTCACTTTGGGTTCGAGCTGTCAGCTCAAAGTCAAAGAAAGTGCTCCCAAAAAAGGACCAAAAAATGAATGACAACTCCTGGATTCATGTTTACTTTTTCATCAGAAATTAGCCTTCAGGTGAACTGTGCTTACAGTACATTTAAAGTATTGTGGACTGTAAGCCATCAGCCCTGTCAGCCTGAGAGCCCATGTGGCAGCTGAGTGCTCTTGTTCCTTCACATGCACTGCACTTACTTTCACCTCTGCGCACTCAATGTTCTCGAAGAGTGTGCCAGCTAGAACACCATCTGCCTTGCAGCTACCAGGACTACTCACTCACTTGACTGCTTGAGCACCTCAAGGAGATTTAATTACCCAGCCCACACCTCAACAAGCCTGAGCTGTATCCCCATGGAAGGCACTCCCTGAGCATTAATGACCAGGCATTTCAATAAAGCTTACTGGCATGGAAGAAACAAAACATCTTTGCCCCTGCTCAGACTGAGGGCCTCAGAGGAGACCTGTCTGCAAAATCTGTCTCAAGTCACAAGTGGATATAATTATACACTGCAGTCTAAGGGGAAGCTGAGGGGAGCAAGTGGACTGCAAAAGTGTCCAAGGAAACCAAGTGTGCAGGATAATCTTGGTAACTGAGAAAGAACCTGAGTCCTGCTCAGCAGGCTTAAGAGTGGGGCCTGCAGGAAAACTAAGTGTGCAGTCCAGAGCAGTTGGTTGTGTTTCTGAAAGCTCACGTTCATTAGTAACCAGCTGACAAGCTCTGGGTTAGCCCTGAGCTTTGAGGAAAGAAGCAGCTCATTCCGCTGTGCAGGACTCACCTTTGTCATTTTGTTATGCAATGCCTGTCTTTGTCATCGCGCTGATGTGCACTAAATTGTGTATTATCGGACCATGAGTCATGGTAGTATTATTCCCTGGGGTCTGTCATAATGGCTCCATGGTTTGAATGATGTACCAAAAAAAAAGCAGTTGGTATTTTTCAAATTACAATGTGCTCACTTTTCTAGTATTTATAGCAATGTATTTTCAAAGAGCTCAGTATGCATAATAATTATTTCAATGTAATAAATAAAGCAAAGGCAGGAAGAATGGTCCTGTAGTTAATGTGCCAGACTGGGAGACAGGATATCTTTATTCTATTTTTGACTGTGCCAGATGCCGTCTGGGACCTTAGAGAGAGATTGTTAAACCTGAATTTCCAAAAAGATGCATCCTCTGCTCCAATTACTAATGTTATACACAGAGATTGGTTCTGGGAAAAAAAAAGGAAAGAAACACACATTACTCAGAATTTATTAGTGTAGTGGAAAACGTAACAGTCTAATCAAAGGTGAGAGCTAATTATTACCGAAAAAGAAAGAAAAAAAGAAAGAAATTAAAGAATGCTACTACTACTTCTGAAAGAAAAAATCAGAAATAATAAACCATTTTGGTTTTTTGTAGACACACTCTCCTGTCTGCCTTTTTTTTTGGTGTGGTGCTTACCCTTCCACTGCCCCTCTGGGACCAATGGTCGACAGTGCTGGCCTTTGTAAAGCAGTGGGTGTTGGGGTTGCAGCTAGTCATCAGTGTTTTCCCAACAAATTCTTTGCTGAGAAAAGCAAAGAACTGTTATGGGGCTATTTTTGTGTGGTTTTTAAAATGACTTCACACCTTGCTCTTTATCCATTTGTCTACTGCTCCACTTTACATCCAATTGTATTATATGGGATGCCATTTATGTATGTTACATATTTGTTCTTTGTGTAATCCCTCAACTCTCTTTGTCCACTTCCCAGGTCTGCACTGCTTTAGCTGACTACTGATGAGCTCTTTGTAGCTGCAAGTTCTCTACTGCCAAGGCTGTGCTCCTTTTTTTATCATCCCATGCCTCTTCTACAGTGTCCTGGGAGACCACTCTCCGGGGACTCTGCTGTCATACCAGGCCTGTATTCCGCTATATATTATTATGTTATGCATCATTATGTTAGTTATAAAAGATGTTATACATCATTATGTTAGTTATAAATATCTCATTCTCCACAGTAGAACTTCTTGTCACTCTCCATATAAAAGCCACAGTGGTGCCATACAAAGTTAAACAAAAGTAAAACAGTTAGACATAGCTACCTACCCATTAGAGACATTGGTGTTGCAACTAAGTAAAAGAAAGCCACAGACAGGTCAATAAAAGCTCAGGCAAAATGAGGCTCAGTCCCAAGGCCTTGCAAAGCCAGTACAAAGCCTGTGGCCTCCTGCCAGCAGTGGTGGTATCAGGCTACAGGATGAGAGTAATTGCACGCAAGTTCTGCTTGTCTAACTCTTCTTGTCTTAAAAAAAAATAAAAGAAAAACAACATAATAGACTCTCTTGCTCTTAAACCAAATCTTTGTGCTGTGGTGCTTTGTCCTTGTTTACATGCACAGGATCAAAATGAGCATGATGCAGATAATATGCTGAGCTACAGGGGAGGTGTCTGTCACTCATCATGACATTTTTTAAAAGGTCAAAAAAAAAAGTCAAAAAGTCAGGACTTGCTGTTTCTAGATTGATAGAGAAAGTGTGCTTGGCATCATTCAGCTCAGGAAAATAAGTGAAATAACTTAAGGATCTTCTTTGCAGAGATGCTGCTATCTATAGACAGATACAGGATGTGACCATAAATATGTGGACATGCGGCAATGCATGCATGGCCCACCCGAAATCTCCTAAGGGAGCTGGAGTCTCCTATACTTTATAGAGCAGAAGGGGCTTAACAATAACACTCCTCTTACAGTTAACCATACCCACAGATTTAACTTGAAGGTGGAAAAAAAATATGATGAATTGCACATTCAGTGGCTGCATGGGAGAGGGGTGGAGGGGGAGGGTAAACCATTACCTATAAGTGCAATGGGAGAAAAAAGATTAAAAATTTGGAAATGTAGGCAACTTGATTAGTTACATGCCATTCAGGTTTTTCAGGTTTTTGAAAAAAGACACATGTAAATAAAATTGCGATGAGTACAATAATCATATTGATATGCTGGAAACTGAAATTTGTACTTATAGCAGGAGGTGATCTGTGATTTGCCCGAAAATTACTGAAAAACTTAAAAATACTGAACCCATTCTATTTTGGCACTTGTGACAATAAATAAAGAAAACAGTGAAACTGAATAAAGAAAAATAATGTATTTTTTCTAGTATACTCAAGACTAAGAACTTGTTATGACAACTTCTTCATACCTGCAAGTTAGTTCAGGAGACAAACTGTGCTTGCAGTACAGTTTTACTTTACTAGAATAACTCCAAGTTTGTATGGTTTTTAAGATATATTTGAAATGCAGTAAGCTAAATTGGAACCAGTAATTTTTATTCCATGGCAATGGCGTCAACAGAAAGAATTCATCAGGCTGGAAATTGATGGAAAGCTCTGTCTAGAATAACCCTTACAAATGCTTTGCACGGGAAAGACATATGGTACAGTAGACCATAGTTTGGACCTTAACTTACATGGACCCAAGTTAGTAATTAGCTAGTAATGAAGAAAAATAATGTATTCTTAAGCAAAGAAGAATAATACTGAAGAAATTTAAAGTTTAATGAAGAAATCATAGTGATGCCATGAGGATTTTTGCCTTTTCTTTTATGCCCCTGTTGTGCCTTTTTGCGGCTTCTGTATTCCTGGTGCTTTTTGCCTACATTCTTGGACTTGTTTGTTGGGCTGGGAGACTGAACGTTTTGGAGGCTTCGTGGCTGGGGGTTGGTGAGCCCCGGACCCCGGGGTCCTCTCCAGAGCATATTCTGTGAACCAGGATGGAGCCATCCAGGGGAGGGTTCCTTGGGGAGGGGGGCTCGCTTGGGCCTCTCATTGGCGAATCTTTGGTGGATATGCTGGTTAGTAGAACCTATAATGTTATACCCAATGTTGGGGGGGAGAGGGGAAGACAGACACAGAGATAGACTCGGCGGGGTGCATCTCGATGCACATGACCTGGACGTGTACATCTAAGGATCCTTAAAATAAATACCAAGGTAAAATCCCTTTTCCCCTTCTAACCGTGTATGACTCTTGATTTTAAGACCAAGAAAAGGCATCAGTAAAATCATAAAATGGCTTGGGTTGGAAGGGACCTTACAGATCACCTTGTCCCAACCCCCTGCCATGGGCAGAGACACCTTCCACTAGACCAGGTTGCTCAGAACCCTGTCCAGCCTGGCCTTGAACACTTCCAGGGATGGGGCATCCACAGCTTCTCTGAGGAACCTGTTCCAGAGCCTCACCACCATCACGGTAAAGAATTCCTTCCCAATATCTAATCTAAACCTGCCCTCTGTCAGTTTAAAGTCATTCCCCCTTGCCCTGCCACTCCTGTCCCTGTAACAAGTCCCTCCCCAGCTCTCTGGTCAGCCCCCTTCAGGTACTGGAAGGTGCTATAAGGTCTCTCTGGAGCCTTCTATCTCCAGGCTGAACAGCCCTCTCAGCCGTCTTCATAGGAAGTGCTTTAAGATAAGATTGATTTCCAGAATGTAAATAGTTCTCAAAATGCATGAGGTGCATTTTCATCACTTCTCTGACCCACAGCTAGGTTGCTGGCTAATGTGAGTCCAATATTCTCTGGCTTTGTAATCAATGAGATTGGTGCAAAGGGAATCCAAGGCAGGCATAAAATGCTGCCATACTGATTTGGTGGCACTCACTTTGTACAGTTGTAAACAAATGCAGAAAAGCAAAAGTTAGTCCCAAGGAGATGTGCTCAGAAAGACTAAGAAGCTTGAGAGAATGGACATATTTGTTAAGGTAAACCATACTCTAGAGGAAGTGTGTAAATATTCTGAAATATGTTTTGAACCAACTACTATGGCCAAGGCACCATATGATTGGAAATAAGGGAGTTCAGTATATAGTTTATCTGTGACTTAGATTTTGCTTAAAATACTTTGATACAAAAAGAAAAAAAAAATCAAGTGCTGTGTACAACACAGAGTAAGTAAAAAAAAAAGGACGCTCTTTGCTGTGAAGGTGGTGAGGCACTGGAACAGGCTGCCCAGAGAAGCTGTGGATGCCCCATCCCTGGAGGTGTTCAGGGCCAGGTTGGAATGGGGCTCTGAGCAACTTGGTCTAGTGGAAGGTGCCCTGCCCATGGCAGGAGGGTTGGATTTAAGGCCCTTTCCAACCCAAAGCATTCTATGATTCTGTGATTCTATGCATACCCTAGAGACTAGCACTCACAGCTCTGCTTGTTCACATTGCTTTGGCAGACTAGGATAAAAGGGTTGCTGCTGATGCCTGAAGTGGCCACCTAAAACAGAGACTAGACAAGAATAAGAGAATAATAGTAGGTATTTATTTGAAGGGCCTTCAAAGGTACACCTTGGGCAGTCAAAAGGCTACACCCAAGATGGACCCTGGGTCACAGGTTCTTCACCCTTTTATAAGTTTGGTTCATTTGCGTATTAGGGTTAATTCTCCAATTATAACCTCAGTTAATTATGTAATTACCCCAAGTTTGCCCCCCTCTTCAGAAGCTTTTAGTTTACACATTTTGGGGCCTTGAAGAGCAAACCTAGAGAGGTTTGTTATGTCTAACCAGCATGAAGGAACAGCAGCTAACAGGCCACACAAAGCTTCAGAGTTACACACTAAGCAGTACAGGATTTGAAAAATACAAAAGTTAAAACCTAAGGCATCACTGCTCTCTGCCCTGCTGCTGTTCAGGAAACATGTCCAGCTCTAACTGAGGGAGCAGTTCCTGCAGGCTGGAAATCTGCTTCTTGGACACTCGTCTCCAGGGAGTTTACAGAGAGGCAGTGCCATCATCCTCATTTCCCCAGGGCGGAGGAGGCAGAGGGAGCGGCGGTGGCTTCCGTCGGGGCATCTGGAGAAACAGTGCTGCGACGGGATGTCCTGAGCGCAGGCTGGCGCTGTCTCTGCCCTGGGGAGGGCCGTGTTCCCCAAACAGGATCGTGGGAGCCGCTGCAGCACCTCGGAGAGCTCCCAGGGCCGGGCCGCGCCCGGAGGCGCCGCCTCCTCGGTCCCGTCGGTGCCGCGAGTCGAGCAGCAGTCACCGCGCTTGGCTGCTGGCTTTCCTTGGCGTTATTTCAAATCGACCTAATTCATTTTGTTTCGGAACTGGCATTCATTTAAGATCCCGTTAGTATTTCCACACCCAGAGAAAAAAAGGCCGCAGGTGCAATGTCCAAGGAGCTTCTGGCCTGCCCCCCCTCCCAGGGCAGCGCCGGCCCCGCGGAGCGCGAAGGGAAACCACTTTTCCCTCACCCTGCGTTCTTCCTCCCTCTCAGGGGAAGCTGGGGCTCGGCGGGAGGAGCAGCGTGTCTCCCCCCGCCTCCCGAGTTCCCGGTGTATAGAGTCCCGGGGAAGCTGACTTTAGTCGCACCCCCTCCCAGCTCAGGCTGCTCTATCGTATGAGAAATGCCCATGAAGTCTCGGCCTTGACAAACTGCACCTGGACTAAGCCCCTCTCCAGCTTATCAGAAACGCTGTCTGTTCCCAGGAAATAGTGTTGTCTAATGAGCACTTGTTTTTTAACAAGCAGCCTTGGAAACTTATTTTTCTTGCCTGACTAACAACCCAAGTGGAATAATATTTCTGTTGACGAACCTTCAAAGAAAGTTACCGACTTGAATTGTGGCCAGTATGAAAAATAGTTATGACTAAACCCCACTCTCTTACAACCCTGTGGACAGTGGTCCAAAGGGAGACCCTTTTGAGCTCTCAGTTCCCCCAAGATAAGGGGCTCATGTGTGTCTCAAATACCGATCACTGGATGGCTGTGCAGCCAGCCAAGGACTGTTAGTAATAACAGACAAGAATTGTTGGGAATAACCAAGGACTATTGGTACTAGCACACTGTGAGAAAGAACCAGTTTTGGCTGGAGAAGGGGGGCCAGGTGGAGATAGGGCAGCACTTTTCTGTGAGAAAGATCCACAGCACAGTACAGGAGAGCACAGGAATGATTGGCAGGAAGTAGACATGGTCTGTAAGGTGGGATTGGGACCACCAAAGTCTCCTGTAGCCCTCCGACCCATCTCCAGAAAGGCCTAAAAGAACAGACTGCATGACAATTAATTAACATGGAAAATGAGAAACCAGTCTTTGGGGTGGAGAAACTTGTCAATAAAAAGGTACTCCCAAGCCCAGGTGGTGCCCCCAGAGCCCAGACATATCATCAGCTGGGCTGACTCAACTGGATCACCTCTTATCAGCTGGATTGATGCTGAAACGAGGGCTGATGACACCTTTTCATCTCTCTTTTCCTCTTTCTTTTCCTCTCTTTTTCTCTTTTCCTTATTAAGATTAATATTTCCCCTTTTAGTTAACCTCTTTAATTTCCCTTTTCCCTCCCACCCTGCCCCTTTATCCAAAACCCACTGCCATGTGCCTAATTTTTCTTTTCCCTTCACCCTATGCCTCTAACCAAAATCCAGTGCCATGGGCATATACAGCAGGTCTGGAACTAACATACCAATTTCCACATCAAGTGTGTTATTTGCTAATAAAACTCCCTGTTTGTGGACCCTCGGACTTTTGTCGCTCCTTTCGACCAATGAGCATTTTCGAAGCTGAAGTGCTCCCTTCCCCTTAAGGGAGGGTTGTCACACGGTGCCCTGCTGCAAGTCACCCTCCTCTTCACAGGCAAGTCTGTGCCCCCAGACGCACCGCCAAGCCACCACTTGCTCCTTGTTGTCTGGCGCCCTCTCCTGCTGTGAGACACTTCCTCTTGGAAGCCGAAGGTTTCATCCGAATTCAGCTGGTCCAGGCAGCGCACAGGGATGCGCCATGGGCTGCTGTGGGACCCTGTGCACTGAGGCTCTGCACAGGCTCTTGCTCTCAGCGTGCTTCTGTCCAAAATAGTCCGGGTTATTCAAGTTGTTCTGGCTTCCCTAATTCTACCACCGCCATAGTGAGAAGGAATCTCATCACGGTACTTTCTGGGAGTTTGGATGCCTCAAATTGCATTACTCACATCTCACAACCTAGATCACAGAGAAAGGAGCTATAACTTGATTCATGTCAGAGCAGAGTGGATGCAGGGGAATAATCAGTGACTGAAATCAGCTGGGAGGCCAGAATCAGTTTGAGATTCATGTAACAAGAAAAAAAAATTGGAGTCTGTACTTGGAGATGCCTTAAAATAAAGGGGGAGAAGGGCTAAATTTTAAGAGACCTTTTGCTGAAATAATATGATTCTTTACTCTCACTGCGTATATTCAAGTTAACTGCTACACATATGCAGATTAACCTCACTGTATGCTCATACACATACTGGCAATTCCTACTCTTTCAGTGTTTATATGTATGCTGTTAACATTGAACAAATGGAATAAACTGTATGCAAAATGTGTTTAAGAACACAGTAAAAGAAATAGTACCAGCAGCCAAAGTGCTCTATTCCTGCATTACTCACTCAGAAAAGGGCAAGACCTCTGTATTAAAATAGCAACATGATATGCTTTCTTGGGCATGCATGCCTGAAGGTAAAGGGTGAGCCATTACTAATGTAGCTCAAATGTGTGTGAACTGCAAAAATAGCTCACAGGCTCTGTAAGGTATGACAGATGCTCAGCACTGCAGAACCAGTACTGTGCAAGGAAATACATCACAATGGAACTGGCCTAGTTGAAGTCTTAGTACTACTGATGAGATGGAAACGTTCAACATAAAAATCAAGTGTTTTTATTGGAAGTACAAGCAATATACTTTATCTGTCCCACTTTACTCAGGACAAGAACCCCAATTGCCTGAAGTTAGGCCTTCAAAAGGACTGCTTAAAATAATGGGACAAAGTGATTCCACATATCCCATTTTAGCTCTTCAATCTGTAAAAGAAAATCAAAGCTGTATTTGTTTTGTTTTAGTGTGTATATGTTTCACTTTTGCACTTCAAGCAATTTACATTACACTAAAGATAAATTTAGTGCTGGAATAAACACCTTCTGGAGTAAGTGTGAATGCCAAGGAGCAACGTGCACTGAATATCTGGTGAACCTGCTCCAGGTCTCTTTCAGACTAGTCAAAGTCTAGTGTAAGCCCAAAAGAAAAAAAAGAAACTGAAGAAATTTGGCTTTGAGGTGCCTTGTGTGCCCAAAAGGCAGGCTAACCCCATTCCCTCTGTAAACATGAGCAGGCTGAGGGAAGTCTGCAGTGCGCTGGGCAGTGCTTGCCTGTTGCTGATGCTTTCTGCATGCAGGCTGAAATCAGATTAGCTGCAGAGGATCTCAGGAGAGCTAATTGTATTTTTAATTTTAAAGACTCATCTCTGGCAGTGTCTTTTGTTCTGAATGCTGCTCTGACCACAGCTGGGTATGCACAGCTCCACAGTTATAACCATGGTATACGACTGGATAACAGTAATCCTGAGCTTTCTGACATTTGCCCCCTCTCTCCCTTGAAATCCTGCAGACTGCACTGATCTATGATCAGTGCATTCAAAAGGAGAGTCAGGTCTCAAAGCCATTTCAGGAACTGGTAAATCCTACAACCCACAATGAAATTAATGTCAGTGTCTCTTTTTAGGGGTAGATATTGAAAGAAAGGAAACTGGCAAGAATACATACTATTTTCTGTGAAACAATAATGCAGAGATCTTCTGGACTGTTTGTCTGAAGATCCCACCTGCCTCTTCTTCCAAACAGGTGGCCTATAGCACACAGCTACCACAACAGTGACCATGCTGGTCTGCCTGCTACTCGTGACCTGGCTCTCAGCTGGCTTCTCATCCATCCTGAGACAGAGCTCACACATTCCTGCTGCTCTCACCACAAAGGGCAGCTCCTCCCCATCGCTGTCCTTCCTTAAGAGCCTGTATCCATCCATTGCAGCACTCTGGCTGTGTGAGCTATCCCACCAGGTCTCTGTGATCCTGATGAGATCAGAGCCTTTGAACTGCTTTCTGCAGACCGGCACTTGAGATGCTGATTTCTTAGAGAAAGTAAGGTATCTGCCCCCCCATACTGGCCTGTAGGGCCTGCTTTATTTGTGTGAACAGACCTGGAGTGAATCCACTGCAACTCTCTTCCGTTAAGAGATTTCTTCTGCTCACATCACCTTTCACACTCTTGACTGCCAACTTGGCCCACCGCTTCCTCACGTGGCTGCAGGATGTCCTGCCTGTCCCCACATCATTCCTAACTGGCCTAGTGGTCAGGCTGGTTGGGCTCTGACCAGTCACGTGGTAGTTACCAAATGACTGCACAGGGTTACTTCAGCAGGAGCTTGGGCATGGGGAAGTGGCATCTCCTTTTAAAAGCAGAATAGTTATTTTCCATCAAGGCAAAAGCATGAAGTGGCAGGACATAACCTGCTATCATTTAATGTTTCCTTTTACATTTCCAAATTTGCATGTGTTGCTAATTGTGTGTTATTTGGCAACATGGGAATCCACTTCGATGTCATATTATTAAAGAAGAGACTATTACAGAGACATACAGGGCCATAATACCAGCTAGAAAAGTCACTGATAGCATCACACAGGTAAGAAATAGAAAAACCTATTAATTCAGCCTGATATTTCTCTATATTTTTGCAGGGGTATTGTTCAAGGCAGCTCTCTGGGTCATGTTCCACATTAAGGTTTTCTACAGGCTCTAGATCAGTGCTACTAGTTGAGCTCAATTTAATATCTCATTTTAAATAAACTTATTTGTAAAAATTCTGCCCACATTTTTCTATTAAATTCCATATAAATAAATTACTTTTCTTAATGTCACCAAAGGACAAGGCAAAAAAAGTGTTTGGAGGGTGGGGGTGGCAGAGAACTGAAATTTTATCACAGAAATGGAGGTAACAAAAGCCAATACCAAACGGAATCACTAAGATTTAACTGGTCCCATCAATGCAATTTCTTGAGAAAGCTGAGTAACAAATTACGTGCTTCTCAAATGGAGGGGAAATACTTGACAGCTTCCATGTGGTAGGACAGGAGTATTGTAGTGGAGGCTTCATGTTTCTTATCCCATAGCCTACTGTTTCTACAGAAAGCTCTCACTGTACTTTGGCATATTCTGCTCGCAGCTCAGTTAAACATACCTGATCATAGATGATCTCATCTTGAACCATGTACCAAATTGTGCTCTTGCAGCAAAATCCCACTTGAATGAAAGAAGGCACAAGGAACCTCCCTTTACCTCTAGTGCATTAGCGTAGCAGTTGTAAGGATTAAAGCCAAAACTGACCTTGAAGAACCTGACCAGCAAGGCAATAGTGAGCCAAAGGCAGGTTTCTACATATGTGTCTTTTCAATCGGGCAGATTTCAAATATAAAAGAAAGTCATAAAGAAACAAGGAAGCAGCAGAAGGCATATATACATATATTTATATATTGTCAGCCTCAGGAGGTAACAGAAGTAACAGGAAAAAAAAGTAAAAAAATAAGCTAGCTCTGATAATCACATTTAAATCTCCTCACTCTATTGCAGCTAAGGAAGCACTCAAGGGAGGGGTCAGCAATGTTTGCAGTAGTTAACAGCACAAATTACATCAGAAGAGATCTTAATCATATCCTTAAATCATCTAAATCTCATAATAGTTTCTTAGAACTACTTTTAGGAATGAAAAAACGCCCTTCTGTGAAATTTATGACCCAAGTTTTTCACTTGCAGAACTGAAGTAGACATCCAATAGCCCACGCTGGATTTTATAGCTACCCTTGAAGGATGTAATGAGCAGATGTTCTAAGTAAAGCACCTGGCTCAGAAGCACATTTGTCAAGGCCACTATCTACAGGCAGAGAAAGTCAGTAGAACCTGTGCACATCAAGTACTCTTTTTACTGCTCAGAATATACACACACCAGATAATTGCACAATTCTGCCTTTCTCTAGGGACTGAGGTGCAGGTTGCTCAGAAGATGAGCTTTGTAACATTCAGTTTCTCCCAGAAACCCCTGGAGCGCTTTGTGCTGGGCTTTTATGTACCATAACAACTAACAGGCCAGGAACAGAGCTGGGGAAAAGTGGGGAAAGAATAAAGTGAAAACTGAGACTGAACATCAAGAACAGTAAGTCTTATTAATCTACAGGATATGGCTCAACAGTAATTCACACAAAGCCTCAATTATTTATCTTGCAACTTTATTTTGGTGTAAGTCATTGGTATAAAGTTTAATATCTAATTATACAGATACTGGGGACTTTCAGGAAAGCTTATTTTGTCCTTTTTAGTGTCTTTTGCCATTTAGTCCTCAGGCATGTTTCAAGAGGACTAATACTATATGTGTACCTTAAATTTCTGTACAAAAGCACTTCAAGCTTTTGTTTTGTTCTTCTGAGTAGGATGCCAAAACATGCATATTATAGACAATATCATGGTCAAGGAAATGTTTCCCCTCTTTAAACGAAGGCAGTTAAAACCCCAGGAATATCAACTGAGTAATTTGGAAGAGTAAAAAGGCTTCCTCAGCGCTCATTTATTCTTTGAGCAAGTAAGACACACCCTCTTGGAATTACCAATTTGACTGCTGTCTGCATTGAAAAGACAAAGATTGTCCAAGACAGCATTTAATTATGTACATTTCATAATGCCACTAACTCATCCACTTCTGAATAAGAACTCGTCAATGTTAAGAACTGTGTAAACCCACATGCAAAAATTGCCACAGAATTTTTTAAATAGAACCAAATTGGCAAGTTTTTGGAAAGGATATTTCAATGTTTTAAAAAAAAAAGTCTATTAAAATGAGCACTTCAAGTAACTTAAATATCTTCAGCAAACATGTCCAGCAAGAGACTCTCTGTAAAAGAAATTGTTCTTAGAACAAAAAGCTAACAAATGGCTATTTAGCCACTAATTTTTCAACACAGTGGTGGGTCTGTGTGAAACAATTTGTAATCTAAATAAAGCGAGTCCATTACAATGTTAAAAAACATACATTAAGCAGGACTGATTAACTATTGCATTTCTGTATTTACAAAAGTGCTTAGCATAACAAAATTGCCTAAAAAAATATAAACTTTACCAATATCATTTGGTTCTATGTGTCCTCCTAGACCTGCACTTGGAAAAAATAGTATTTACACTGTTAGATTTAGATAAGTTTCCTATAATTTTTAAAGACATTTAACAAAACTCCCCCCCCAAATGGACCCCTATCTAAGTCAATGCATTTCATCTGGCTCATTACAAACAGAGCAGGAGCAGATCCTTGAGTACTGATCAGTACAAACAATTCTAGCCATTATCTGTGGCATTAGACCCCAAAACTGGCTGCCGACAAATTGGGCAAGTGGAGTTTTCAGAAAGCCAGCGATCAATACAATGAATATGAAACTCATGCATACAAGGTAACTGCCTTAGTTTATTCCCTGTTGCATATTCATTAATGCAAACACTGCACGTTTTACTCCGTTCGCTTTCAGTGTGAATATCCCCATAGTTCCGTGTAGAAAGATTGTCAATCTGCTCTTTGGTTAAACCTCTTAAGCGATCATCATCATCATCTTCATTCAGCAGGAAGAAATGGGCGAGTCGAAGGATGGGCAGTGTTCCGTTCTCCACTAGGTTGTTTGCATCTTGAGACTGCCTGTTATCTTGGTTCTCATGATTGCGCCCAGAGCGTTGAGTACCACCCCTCTGTCCATTTCTTCCTCTCCTGCCTTCCACTGCATGTCCATTTCTAGACGAAACCTCACTTGGGACACTGCTGTTTGCTGAGCTTGAGTTATTCTGTGCATCTGCTAAGTGATGACCGCCTCTTTGTACTTCTGAATTAGATTCAGTTTCCATTAAAGAACTCAGTTCTCCAAAGCCTGTCATTATCTGTCTAAGGATTGATCGAAGAGCCACTGATGAAGGTTCCCCAAGCCCAGTTTCTGAAATCCGACGAAGAGGTATCCGTATAGTGCTAACGTAGGTCCGAATACCCGCGCGTTCTGATCGTGATATCGTGCGCCGAAATCCCCCACTGTCACTTTCAAAGGTAACAGTGTTTTCTGACATTCCTACTCTAGAACGAGTTCTACTGGCAATGCTGTCCCGGTCTCTGTTTTCTCCAGGACGAATTCTTCTCACCTGAAGATCTAGTGTAATTGTCGGGTGCCTTCTGACGGCAGCTACTGGCCTACTAGATTCTTCCTCTTCCGAAGTTATTCCTAAGGACGGGGCTAAGGAAGGCTGAGGAGCCTGAGCGTTACCTCTTGCTTGCTCTTCAGTAGGCTGTGGAGAAGCCTGAGCTGTTTGTCTCCTACTTCTGTTAACCTGCTGTGCATTTCTATCCTGCCTCTGACCACGTTCCTCAGAATGAGCAGTATCATCTTGCCTTTGCAGTGGGGAGCGGCTTCGACTACTTAAGGTAGACCTCAGCCGCAAAATTTCTAGTCTTTGGTTTGTGTTCATCCGGACATTAGTTCTAGCTCTACCCCTTCTAAGTCCTGCAGAAGCACCTCTTTCTGCTGTTTCACTTGGGTCACCAGCAGCCGCAAAATTATTTTGTGTACTATTATTTGTCTGGCCTGCCAGCTCCCTCGTTCTGCTCCTGAGCCTCCGCGAGACTGCATGAGAGACTATTTCTGACCTTAGTGCCATGGCACGTCTTAAAAGCCTGGTCCTTGCAGCTTCGTTGTTTGCCTCTCTCGCAGCCATGCTCCTTGTTCGTGGGGCTACTGAACTGGCAACTAGCTGACGCCTTCTTTCTACGTACAGTCTGGTAGCATCTATATCAACGTACTCCTCCCCAGCTGTTTCAAAACTATTATGATCATGATTTATATTGATTTCAAGACTAAAGCGAAACTCCCCACTGTTTGGATTCGTTCGACTCACAGCTCTCCAGGTTTGGTTCCCACTCTGTCCACTGCGAGTGGCATTTCCCGTGCGACGAAATGTGTTAAGCCATTCAAGCAAAGAGTCGCCATTTGAGTTTTCCCCAAGAACTTCAGAATCTGAGAGAAACAAAGAATTGCAAATATTCATACAGCTGCATGGCACAATGCACTCCAAATTCTCTACTCCAAATCCTCTTCACTTGCTGGGCTCCAATTTCAGACACGATACAGTAGCAGGGCACCTACCTTGCTATGCTAATGTACAAAAATATTCTCTATGAAAAAATGTCAGCAAAACTCACCAGTTCAACCTAGAATTTTTGTCTCACCAGCAGACTCACAGAGAAATGAATATGCCCAGATGGCCTCTTACGAGCCAGTGTTCCGATTCAAGTGGTCCAAAGATAGTTGTATCTGTCGAATACCTGCCCCTTGCTGAAGTTATCAGCTAGGGAATATTTTAACTAATCATTTTGATACAGCAGGGAAAAGAATAATAAGTCTTGTCTTCTTTTGGAAAACATTTTAAAGAATTGTATCTACAAGCAGTAGAATAAATGATCACAGAATCATTAAGGTTGGAAGGGACCTCTGGAAATAATCTAGTTCAACTCTGCTGCCAAGGCAGGGTCACCTAGAGCAGCTTACACAGGAATGTGTCCAGGTAGGATGCATGGTTTGAACAGATTTTCTCCTTTTGCGCAAATATACTCTTTTCCTATTACAATACCCACAGCTCCATTTTCAAACCTCCACTAACTACATGCTCAGGAACAGATACAAGTGTTGTGGTTAGGGCTAACTATGTGTATAAATCAGGCCAGTTGTCATGACCACAGTGAAGATTTTCCCTTGAAGGGATCAGATTAAGTTCTCCCTACTCCATCATCTCTCAATGTCCAGGAAACTTCCAAGAACTTTGGTACCTTTATTTCTGAGCTGCCAATTCTTCTCCTAAATCTGACTAGAACTGGCCAAATGATTAAGCCAGTATTTCTGGGGAATTGAAGACATTAAATGCAAAAAACACAAGCCTCGCTTGACTAAAACAAATGGAAAAGAAACAACAAAAGTGGCAAAACAGTGAAGAGATTAACTGTTTTCCAATTAACTTCCTTTCCAACTGCTCTAATACATGATAAAAATCTCTAAGAACTGAAATATTAGTATTTTTTGTGCTATTACATTTACTAACAAAGCAAAATGAGGGAAAAAAGAGCAAGTAATTTGTGATTAACATAAACAAGTTTTCATCAAGTATTTCAAGTTTGGTTTGGTAGCATTAGGAAATCTCTCTTACTTTTAAACAATACCCAGAGACACATTGAAAAAAAGCAAGAGAAATGAGTCTCTCAAATATCTTTACAGAACTGTATTTATGCACCACATACTATGTGTCTACATATATGAATGAAGAATGTTTACCTCCACCCGTTCTACCTTCACCTTCTCTGTTATCCAGATCAGACTGTGATGTCAGACGCTCCTTAGCCCCCTCCAAACGTTGCTGCAACTCTTCTGCTGTTATTTCTCCTGAATTAATTTACATTATGATAACACTGTTAGATAAGACACTATTACTGCCTCAACACTGCCATGCAGAAATAACATTTTCTATCTTGAATGAAAATCTTCAGAGGACAGACAAAACTGATGAAACCAGAAAGAAAACAGCACTAATGTGAGATTATAATGCAGGTATCAGAGGAAGTAGGTAGTGGGGTGGAAGAAAAACATGCTGAATATGTCAAGAGTATGCCAGCTTCCAGTAACAATTCAGAGGGCCCCAAAATTGCCACATAACAACAGACATACTGTAGTGTACTGAATGTTAATTATCTGGGTTTAGACACTCAAATGCAGCATCTTTGTATAAAGGTGAAGTGTTATACTGTTGTTCCATACGGAGGATTTTTTCCTTTCTGCAAAGCCACAGAAGTCAGGCTGCTTGAGTCACACTACCACACCTGGTGCCTAACAGCAGGTGTGTTGCTCCACCTTACGCCTCTTCTACTGAAGGTATGCATATCTTACCAGGAGTGCCAAGCAGATTTCGGTCCCTCATTAACCTGTAGTCCTCCTCGTTGAGTTCGTTAATGAACTGGTAATAGGCCTCCTCCCTGCTGAGGCGCTCCAGCTGCCGCTGTCTCTCACCTTCGCCGTGGCTGCGCTCTCGTGAAGGCGCCTGCTCATTGCCATTTCCTGCACGGTGTCGGGAGCGATCCATAATGATAATGCCAAGCTGTCCTGGACAAAACCAGAAGATTAGACTGCACAGGAATTACAGGAAGAATTTACCTAATTTACAGTAAAACGTTCCCAGCATTTTCAAATGAATTAGTTTATTAATAGCTAAAGATGATTAAGGTGAACCAAGCTCCACATTATTTGCCAAGACACCAGTGTAGTTTATTATGCAAACATATAAATACTTCTAGCTTGCTGAAAAATGGTTTCAAGTCCCCTTCCTCACTGAAAGGGCATACTGGTTGGTATGGCAACTTTAAAATAAAAATGTAATGCCAGGGTTTTTTTTTTAGCTAAATAAGGATATTCTAGAAAGTTAAAGGAATGAACATAAAATTTATGTCCTTTCTCCCAAGTAAAATACAACAGCAGTGTGGAGTATTTTAAAAGCTGAAGTATAGTTAAAAACATGGTTCTCTGATTATTGGACTGCAATTACCCAGTGTAAACTTGTGACAACCCCAACATAAGACTGTATTTAGTATTTCCATCAGTAATATCCCCCACATAGCATACAGCCTACAGATTTATTTTTGGTGGAATGACTCTTCTGACATTCTTACATTATTTGCATATTTTCCTTGCATTCTCTAATCCAAGGACTAGCTAGCAAAGGGATACCCATCTCCAGAAAAGGGGTGTAAAAGGGATGGGCCATGCTTTAGCCACAGTTCTTCATCACTTACCAAATATTGAACCAGTGGGACCACACTGTTAGAAGGCAAGAATAACCTTCCAGTGTCAAAGAGGCATCATCTCCATTGCTTTCTGTGTCATTACCACCTCTCTCTGGTTAGGAATCAATCCAGGGCAAATCAGTGCTCAGACCACTCCTCAACTTTTCTATTTTCTGAAGGAAACCTGTTCTTCCACTCTCTATTTGGAAGACGATAAAGTGTCCTTTCAATTGAGCTGCCTGTTTAACAAAAGGCACCTGCTGAGGCAGACACCTGACAAAAGAGACCACTTCTCTAAAAAGCTCAAATCACACTGCATCATTCTGCTTGCACTTGGGTAAATGCCTTTCTTTTTTGTTTGCTTTTTGTCAATTCACATACACATAAAAGTCACTTCAAGTTTAAATTATGGGGAAAACACAGAAAACAGCATTCTAAGCACACTCCTGATCAGTAATTAGTCTTCACAAGACAGGTAATGAGACAACAAACAGACCAAATCAACTGACTATTAGAAATACAGAAAAAAAAAGCCAATCTTTATCAATACTGCAAACAGATACCAAAAATGAGAAAATGTATTTGTCAACAGCAGAAACTGGCATACATTTAATATACCTTTCTTATGTTCTTTGTGGGATCCATTCTGATGTATCCTTGGTTTCATTATTTCCACACCTCATGTTACTTCCCCCCACCAGCCCCTGCCCCAGGTAGCTGCACTTCTAAACACTTCTTCCAAATCAATCATCTTCCTCCTGTGTCCAAAACTACATTTTGATGCATTTAAAATCTTTTCTCCCCGCTCTAACTCAAAATAAATTAAATCTGAGTATCTTCCCTTCAAGACATTTTCCATTCCCGTAATTTTTTTTTAATCACTGTTGCCCTCTTTGCTCAGTCTCACAAGCTGTAGATAACTGCTGACTTCGATTTCCCACAAGGGCAATGTTCAAATCAGGTCACTTCTCATATCACACTTCTAAACACAAATTTCTCATCCAGCTCTTCCTGTTACTACCCCCGTTTCCTCATAACAAAAGCAGTTCCCACCCAACCCCCAGCCCCTCAGTTAGCACGTTCATTACCTTGACTACACCCATCATGACTATTACCATGAAAATCCCCAATCCATACTGCACTGAATACTGAAGTTCCTCTCTCCCAGGTGACTTACAACTTGACACAGGTGCAGCGGGGAGGGGATTGTTAAAATCAATTCAGTTTCACTTGAGGTTGTTATTTAGACAAATGCCTTAAAACAACATGTGGCTGCTGGCTCGACAATGACCATACCAAGTTAACCAACTTCCCAGGTACATCAGTGTATTGCTGCACAGAAAAAAAATGCGATACATATTCTTAAGAAGTCCACCACATGTAGTCCCCCTCAACCTAAATTTAAAGTGTTGTTCAAAAGAGAGGTTCTTTAGTTTTCAGCTATCATCCACAGAAAATCTGGAAATCTCTTTGATTTTGTAGGTAGTTAGGGAAAAAAAATACTCTTTTGTTGACAACTGTATGGTAGGATGATTAGTCACACTCCTTAAATGACTCACTTAGAAACAGTAAGAAGTGTGAAGTGCTCGGTTGTCCCATCTGTTTAACATAACTCCACGGATGACAACTACTATCCCTACTTATCAAATGCCATCAAAACGAAGTACTTTGACACCTAAAATGTTTTAGAGTTGTGAAAGTTGAAGGGTATTAACTGCATCAAAAATGAGGTACTTTGCACTAGAATATTTCAGAGTATTTAAAAGATGAAGGGTATTAACTACTAAGATGCAAAAAACTGAAATCGAAATCCACTTATGACTCGGATTACTCTTCGTTTGCAAAGAGGTAGGGGCCACATGCCAACAGCTTACGTTTTCTAGAATTTTCAACCTAAGATTTACTCCATTAGTTCTCCATTCATGGTTACTCTGGACTATTCCTTGAAGTTTACGACTATTTTTTTAATATATACCTTATGCTTTTAGGTTTTAGCCTGTATCCCTGAAGTACTACCCCCGGTTCAATTAGGTACTCATTTTCTGAAAGACTACCACCTGATTGCAAGGCGACTACGGAGTTAAACTGAGGAAGCCTCCTCGAGCCAGAGGGCTATTTAGCATTTCTGTCACACCGCAGCCTCCAGGCAGGATGATCTCACCGACTTCGGGAATAAAAAAAAAAAATAAAAACAACCCCCAAACCAAACCCAGAAGCCCCCCACGCACGAAGCCTGGGGAAGGAGGGCGGAAGGAGAGAAAAAGGGAGAGTCAGAAGGTAGTGAAGACACAGCCACCGGGACACCCAGAGCGACCCAAGCCAAGGGCCTGAGACTGCCCGCCCGCCCCACCCCCACCCCCGGCCGGCAGCAGGGCCTGCAGACGCCAGCGCCGCGCCAGGCCCCGCCCAGGGCAGGGGTCGGGCCGTGCCCCCGAGCCACGAGGGCTCCGGGGACTCCGCGAGCCCTTGGGCCCGGTCCTGCCCGGCCCCCCCGCCTGTTGCCGGGGGGACGGGAGCGCCGTGACTGACGGGGCTCCCGCCCAATCCCCCGGCCCGCCCGCGGCCGCCGACCAATCGCAGCAGCGCGTGGCAGCTCGTGCCCTCCTGCGCCGCTCCCCCCGGGCTGCCCGGCCCGGCCCCGACACCGACGCTCCGGCCGGACCCGCGCCCTGCCCGAGCCCACGGCTGCCCTGCCCGCGGCGGGCCGCGTCACCCGCTGCGGCAAACCGGGGAGGCACCCGTGCCGCCGCCTGCCCCGGTGGGGGGAAGCCTGCCGAGAGCGCAGCCGGGGAGACCCGAAAGCCCGTCCCTGCCTGCTGACCGGCCGGCTCAGCCCCGCGCCGCGCTCTGCGCCCCGTCCCTCCCGGCGGCAGCAGGAGCCGCCTCGGCCGGGACACCGACCCTGGGTGTGCGAGCAAGGCGCGCTCCAGCTCCAATTGCGCTCCGGGTGCCGGCTCCAGCACGGATTGCGGTCCGGGTGGCTGCCAGCGCTGCCGGCGCAGGTTCCGCTCGCGAGTGAGGGGCGGGCCCCACGTGGAGCCCCGCCCCCTCGCGCGCACGCGTGTTGGCACCGTGTAATAACTTACATAAGGAATGACATTTGAGAGTTGGTGTTCTCTCTGCTGGTTCCTTGCCGGGCCTCCTGCGGCGTTAAATGGGACGCTTTTCCTTTTCCCGTGACCTTGCCTCCCTTTCTTTTCTTTTCTTTCTGTTTACGTTTCCTTCTGCAGGAATCTCCCACTGAACTTTTTCTAAAACGTTCAGAAAATAATTGCTCGGTGCCGTCACCTGTCTCAAGCCGTGATTTTAGTAATTTCCATTTGGAGAGCCTTAGGCAGAAGTTCTCCCACGCGAGGTGCGGAACCTCTCACAGAATTTTGCGCGTTCTAGTTGCGGATGCACTGAGGGCACCCACAAACTCGCTGTCCCGCAGTTGCCTGTGCAGATCTGTCTCTACACGCGCTGGAAGCTACCACGCTGTGACAGCGGAGCGCATTTCACATCTTGCACAAACTCTCCGAACCGGCAAAATGAAGGGATTGCGCCAGAAGGGTTCTTCTATGGAAAAGCACCTCATCCCTCTCATATCCAAACTGCTCTTGTGTTCAAACAGGCTTGCAGAAATAAACAGAGTTTGGGTATTTTCCGTGCAACTGGTCTCGATACAAAGGAACACGACCCCAGTAATGAATGAGGTGGTAGGAAGGGCTCAGGGCCGCTTCCTAGGGAAGATACTTTCACACCACACCCAGGATTTCTTTATTCTGCTTAAGGGAAAGAGTTTACACAAGTGTTATGTTTAGATTTGGTGGTAGTTTACATTCCTGTTCTGCCATTAGATGGTTTCCATGAGACAAACTCACGGCTGGGATGCATTCTTATCAACGAAGCCAGATCAGGAACTACTCCTTGCCCACTGCATTCAGAAAATGGTAACCTCTTTGTTTTTCATGTGCCTTGCCAGAGTATAAATAATTAGTATTCTATTATGATTCACCTTGCCTGAGGCAGTTAAAATATGTCCTTCCTGAAGATCAATTTTACTTTCATAATGGAAGTCAGAGTATATATATATATATATATGTGTGTGTGTACATATGTATATATATAGATATATATATATATGTATATATATATATATAGTAGTGCATGGATCCCTTGAAAATTCAGTTTCTTCCCACAACTATTTTTGGTCCCGTTTTTTAAATATTTTCCTCATATGGTCTGCTTTTAGTAATCATTGTTCCCCAATCAAACACTACATCTTCTCTAGTATCAAGCCCACATACAGACTGTTCATCCAGAATGAAGTTATTATTTAGATGGGTGAATAAACGTGTATTTCCATACCAAAACCTGGCACTGAATTAGTTTATTTTCCACTGACCTGTTCTCCAATGCAGAATTTGGCGTTCATGTCCTGTTCATAGTGATATTTCACAACAGCACGCTATAACTAAGTAAAGTACTTGTTCATTTTATGCTGTGTTGTTAATACAAAATGACAGGAGTAGATCTTTCCTAGAATATTATTGCATTGTAGCAATGCTTTCCACACTGAAATACTCTCTTTGCAACTATAACAAAAATAGCCTGTGGAGGGCAGCAAACCTCAGGCAATTATTAAGTTTTGTAATAACAAAGAATCTGAGAACCTGGATTTAATGTGATTGTTCAGTCTTTTAAGTTCTTTAGAAAGTAGCTCTGTTCTATTATATTTTATTGTTTGATATAAGTAAGGCAGGGCCGCATAATCGGGCTTTTTAAATTGGATCTTAGTATGTCCAGGTGACACCAAAACGGTGACATGAAGTTGATTTGCTTGAGAGGAACTTGGACAGGCTGGAGGAATGGGACATCAGCAACCTCATGAAGTTCAATGACGGCAAATGCAGTCCTCCATCTAGGAGTGACCAGCCCCCTGGGACAATCCTGAATGGGAGCTTTACTGACTGTCTCTGCTGGAAATGTTGGAGCATCCTGGTGGCAGTGGTTAAAGAGGATCAAGATTTCACCCCAGCAGCCATTAGCTTGGAGAAGAGAAGGCTGAGAAAGGATCTTATCAATGTATATAATGTGTCAAAAGGATGGGGCCAGGCTCTTTTTGGTGGTGCTGAGCAATAGGACAAGGGCGATGGGCAGAAACTGATGCACAGGACATTCCACCTGAACATGAACAAGAACTTCTTCACTGTGCAGATGACTGAGCACTGGAACAGACTGCTGAGAGGTGTTGTGGAGTCTCCTTCCCTGGAGATATTCAAAAAGTTGTTGGGACACAACCTTGGTTAACGTGCTCTAGGGGACCCTGCTTGAGCCAGGAGGTTGGACAAGATGACCCACTGTGGTCCCGTCCAACCTGGCCCATTCTGTGATCCTGTAAACACAGAAAAATGATTATCAGGACATGACTGGGAAGTGATTATTTCCCTTTACATGGCTCTTGTTTGCCTGCATGTGGAATATGATGCCCAGTTTGGGGGTCTCCAGTAGAACAATCCTGATATGGAAAATTCCTGACAAATTGGAGTGAATTCTGCTGAGAGCACTGAGGGGCTGGAGCACTTTCCATGTGAGAGAGGCTGTGGGCCCTAGGGCGTCTTGAAGCTGGAAGAATGGGCAGCCTGCCAGTACTGACAAGGAACTTACTGGAAAGACAGAGGCAGGATTTGTATTGAGAGAAGGACAGAAAATTTCACCTGGAGGATAGTCAGGTCCAGAGAGGCTGTGGAATCTCCCTCCATAGATGCTTGAGTGGACAAACCCTCAAGCAACCTGAATTTAGGAGTAGCTCTTCTCTGAGCAGGATATTGTCCTAGATATCATCCAGAGGTCCCTTCCAACCTGAATATTTCTATGATTATATGAACGAATACAAACTAATATTTAATTGCAGGATTTCTTTCCCCTCAGGCAAGGCTCTCCTCAGTAAGAAAAGTAACCATGAGTTCATAGTCTGAATTTTCAAGGTTTGAAGAGGCAGAATCCTAGAATCACTTAGTTTGGAAAAGACTTATAAAATCCAGTCTGAACCATTAACCCAGCACTACCAAGTCCAACACTAAACCATGTCCCCAAGTGCCACATCTGCATGTCTTTTTAAATACCTCCAGGGATGGTGACAACTGAATCTCTGTCAGGATCATAACGCAGGCTGATTGTTACTGTAGGTGGTCCCAAGTCTGGCAAACAGATGTTTCACTGAATGCAAGCACAACTCTCCTATACAGCACCTGGATCCAAAGCGCTTGCACTCCAGCCAGAATCTAGGATGCTTTGTTAGATCAAGTTGATAAACTTTATAGTAAAATATAGTTGAATGGAAAATAATTTAAAAAAACACCAAACCCAACACATTGCTTTACACTGTTTGTAGAATCAGTACTCTACTTACTGGCATTAAGTAAATTGCGTTTTTAAGTGCTGCTAGTATTCAGCTCACTCATCTGCAGGTAAAAAACTGCAAGGTTTCTGAAAAATACTCAGACTGTGCAAGTATGACAGTTTTTCTTTACATACAGAAAAGAAAAAAGCGCCACCACTTGCCTTCAGCTTTTCCTGGACTAAACAAAAAATGGAAGATGTATAGCACTTAACAGGACTGGCACTTTTTCAGTCAATACCAAGCTGGGAACACCTCAGTCACACCACTAAAGAATGTCCCTTTGGGGGTATGGGAAAATTTTAGCAGGTAGCTACTGTTACATGAAAAGTTTTCTGAAAAGCAAAAGTATATTCAAATTTGGCAAATTAGTAAGTGGAATGAGCAGACACTCTAATGGCATGGGGATGTGATTGAGTGTTGTAGGTTATCTACTTATAAAATACAAAGAAAGCAAAAATATAAAAAATGTACTTCTCTGTATTTTTATTCTATTTTTGGAGACTGCAAAACAAAGAGCAAGTAGTTTGTTGTACATTCCCCAGCTATAAGTTTTGCTTCAGAAACTCTGACTCTAGCACCAACAGCATTGCCACAAGCATGCAAACACCTACCAAAACTAGCTTTGCTTTCAGTATTGATGCTCCCATAGCCCAAATGACAGCATCTGCTTATTGTGACAATCCAACCTTCTTCCCAGACAATCCAGGCTTTCACCTGAAAGACAATTCCCTGAAATACATTCAGAAATGTTTAATGATGTCAGCCTTCCTTGACTACTATCCTGTCTGGTCACAGCTCAGTTTGGTAACTCTCTCCAACACACTGCACATTACCAGTGCTGACATGGCAACAGCGGCTTTCCTGTGGAGAACTCAGCTATCCTTCACAGGTGTGGTAATGTCAAACAAAAAAAAAAGTCAAAAGGGTGTGTATTCTGGACATATTAGAAATTACACAAACTTGGATCAGAAGGATATGATAAAGCAAACCATGAATGTCAGGGGAAAAAAGAGAAAGAGGAAAGCTCCAAAAATCCAACTTCAGCAGGATGTGTTAAGCATATACTTTAAAACTGATTCCTGGGAGACCATGAAAGAAGGGAATGAAAAACAGGCAGTAAGAGATAAGAAATCCTATAAATTGAAAGGGCCACTGTGAGGATGGGGACCTGAGAGTCAAGAATACCAGATCCTGGTTTTGTCTGTCTTTTGAAGAGCAGACCCCAAAATGAAACTTTTCCTTGGAATTATATTACATTGTGACAGATTCTTAAAATAAAGTACAGAAAGTATGCAACTTTCCATGAAACAGAGCTAAAAATTGACCTTGAAATGTCAATATTTATTTCTCATTATAAAAAGAGCCAAAGCGTGCTTTCTATTTCAAATTTCTCTTGAGTCAGGGACCATATGTCTGAATTGGTAAAATCAAACACTGGAGTCAATACAAGTACCTGAAGTGGAAACAGTGTGAAGGTGCAGCAGATTTACAGCTACACTCATTCTGGAAGGCATACAATTCAAATGGTATGTAAAACTAAGGAAAGAAACATTTGAAGAAAACTTGTAAATATTCTTACAAAAGGACCAACAATCTGGAAAAGAAGCTATCTCAGTTGTGGTTTTGACTTCTCAGAGTGTGTCAAAGTATGGAATTCTTTCCAAGTGTTTTATGCAAATGTGAAACATAGCACAGGTCATCACAAAACGAATCTGGATTGTCTATTCTTGTTTTCCTTCATGATCTCTTTTCTTTCTAAGCAGACGTTGTTTGTCTTCCACACCCTGCAATGTTTCAGCTCAGGACGGACTAATCCCAGCCATTAGTTACCATGCAATGATTGGATCTGTGTGGAGGAGTTTGGATGTTCATTGCCTCCACGAAAAAGTGATAAATAACGCAAAGAAGAGTATAAAGTTACAGAAGTGTGGATATTGCTACTACCCTTGCTGATAGGACTGAGGGTAGTGAGCAGGCAGGAGGTGCTGTACATGGTGGGTTTGGCCATGCAAGCTTGGTCCCTTACTGTCCCTGAAAGTCTCCAAAGCCAGGCATCCCTGAAAGCAGAGATGGGGCTGAGGTGGATGAACTTTGTGAGGTGGATGGCATCCTCCAGACTGTTTGATCTTTATGGGCTGCTGGGCTGCCCTGACCTGTTTCTGTTTGATTGATGCCGTGATGTGCTGGGGAATGTTCTTCTAAAATTTAGTTGAGTGCTGGGCAAATAAAGTGTAATTTTGCTGCTTCTCTCAATTGCACTTATTTTTTGTAACACATGCCTTTGCTTTATTTAACGTACATAACATCCCTAACAACTGCATAGCAACATACTGAAAGTCCGACTGTGGGCATCTGACACGAGTCTGATTGAGTGATTCCAGCTTGAAAGGCAGGTAGAACCCTATCCCAAATTTTCAGGGATCAGTGCTAATGTGTAAATGAAAATGGAGATTTGTAAATGAAAACAGAGATGGTTTCAGACCATTCCAGAATATGTTGCTTCTTCTTTTAGGAGCCCTCACATTCTATGATGTCTCTAAGTTAGGGGATTTGAGTGCCCACTTGTTTACTCAATGTGCTGCATTCTTGGCATGCAACGTGAAGCATACATGACAATTAAAAATGCCAAAGCTGGGCTGTAAGTAGAAAGATTGCTGTAGCTTTAGTTTAGTTCCAAGCTGTTTGTTCTAGGAAATTACCGGCTTTGTGTTGGGTGGGTAACTCTGTCAGCCAAGGGAGGAGTCGGGAAATGTCCAGTTACTGGTCACATACAAGGGCCTTGCTAAACATAACAGTTTTTGTGTTACATCCCGAGTGATCTCAGCAGCCACACAGAGGTTTGTCAGCACTGTGACGTGTCTTGAGAGCAGCTTTGGGCACCACAGTATAAGAAAGACATTAAGCTCTTAGTAAGTGCCCAAAGCAAGACAACCAAGATGGTGAAGGAGTGGCTGAAGTCACTTGGTCTGTTCAGCCTGGAGCAGAGGAGACTGAGGGGGAACCTCACTGCAGTTACAACTTCCTCATGGAGGAAGAAAGGGGAGCAGGAACTGATCTCTTCCCTGTGGTGACCAGTGACAGGACCCGAGGGAATGGCCTGAATTTGTGTTAGGGGAGGTTTACTGATTATTAGAAAAAAGTTCTTCACCCAGAGCTTCAACCACCAGAGGGTGGTTGGGCACTGGAACAGGCTCCCCAGGGAAGTGGTCACTGCACCAGCCTGACAGAGCTCAAGACAATGCTCTCAGGTACGTGGTGTGACTCTTGGGGACGGTCCTATGTAGGGCCAGGAGTTTGACTTGATGAACCTGATGGATCCCTTCCAACTTAAAATATTCTGTGATTTCGTCCGTGTTCACAGTCGTGGAATTATCTTAATTACAACGATGCTAACAGATGCTCACAGCAGCACGAACCAACCGCGCTTGCCCTCTCCAGCCTGGATCGAGCCGGGGACCGGAATATTCACCTTAGCCAAGGCCCCGCGATGGGACCCCTCGCTGGTCGCGGTCGCTGCTGATGGCGGGCCCCCCGCCCCTCGTGCCCTGCCCAGAACTACAGCTCCCGGCATGCAGTGCGGCTCGGCTTCCCTCCCTCCGCCTGTACTACACCTCCCGGCGTGCGGCTGCGCCCGCAAGGCACGCCGGGACGGGCCCTTCCACGTGGTGCGCTGCCCGCGGCCGGGGAGGTGCCCGCGGTTTGCGACGTCCGTTTGCGGCAGCGCGCGCGGGCGCGGCCCCGAGAGCCCGCCCGGGGACCGGCGGCGGTGCCGCTCCTGGCGCGGAGCGAAGAGAGGGAGGGAGGGAGGGAGGGAGCGCCGGGGGTCGGGGCTCGGAGCGAAGGGAGCAGCCCCGCCGCTGGATGTTCCGCGGGGCGGCGCGGGGGCCTCCTCCTCCTCCTTCTCCTCCTCCTGCTGCTGCTGCCGCCGCCCGGTGTGTGCGGCGGGGCGGGGCGCGGCTGCCGGGGGCGGCGGCGGCGGCGGGTCGCGGCGGGCGCCCAAGATGGACTATGACTTCAAGGTGAAGCTGACCGGGGAGCGCGAGCGGGTGGAGGACCTCTTCGAGTACGAGGGCTGCAAGGTGGGCAGGGGCACCTACGGGCACGTCTACAAAGCCAAGCGCAAGGACGGGTGAGTGAGCGAGCGGCGCGGCTCCCCACGGGACCCCCGGCCCGCCCGCGCCCTCCTTCCCCTGCCGCCTGCTGCCCCATGGGCTCGTGTGGCCCCCCCGCTCCCCGCGTTAATGCCGTCCTTTCTCCGGCCCTGCCGATCCCCGCCCGGTGAGCCCCGCGTTATCCCGGCCGGCCGGCGCCTGGTTCCCCGTGGGTCGCGCCGAGCGTCCCCAGCCCCTCAGCGCAGTGCCGGAGTCGTGTTTCGGTACTGGTGGGCTTGGAGAAGCAAATTTTGTGCTCGAGGAAAACCCTTTCCTTAATGGATTCTCGTTGTGAGTGAATCAGTGGCCGCTTACAACTGTTCAGCCTGACCATCGGCTTCATAGACGGGTTTTTTTTGTTGTTGTTGTTTGGTGTGGTTTTTTAACAATGCCCTTTTTTTGATATGATTTATTACTTGTAGTCACCATTTTGGGTCGTCTTGCTGGCTGCTTCTCGTGCCTTCGGGGCTTTAGAATGCTTTAAACCGTTTTTTGTGTATGACCCGTTCTCGGTATAGACCTGAGCAAATTAATTTCTTGGCATAAACGTTTTAGGGAAAGACCTAATGAAACTGTCATTTAGGTTTCTCTCGTCCGTGACACGGCATCACTTGCTGAACAGCGGAACAATAGGAAGTAGGGAGCGGGAGAAACAGGAGAGGCACGGGTTGTTCCTGTAGCAGGTCCTAAATTTTCAATTACATCCAGTCTTTCTGTTAAAGTCTCACCGCAGTGGTGCTCTGTATTCTGTCGTTCAAATAAGGTGCATTTTGAAAGTCTGGCTATTTTTATGTTGAATAAATAAACTTTTAAAGCAGGCGGTGGTCAGTCATGGCCAAAATACGATCTGGTTGGGTTTACATAAGCTTTTGATTCTAGAAGGAAGTGCTCTGGCTATTATCTAGAGAACAGTTGTAATAGAAATGGTTGCACCTTGTCTTGTCTGTGTCTTACAACACATGCTGATATAACATGCTGATATTAATTGCAGTTACTTCAGCCTGGATTTTGTTTGATGGTAGGAGTCAGGTAACTACCTTTTTCCATAACTTTTGTATTTGGATCCTTCCAGCTGTTCATAGGAAAAATTCTTTATCTTGCATGAATTCTTTCTATTCTGGGTGGGCAAGAGGAAAAAACCAGTTCTCCGTGCGATAAGCTGTTACCTCAAGCCTCCTTGTACACCAGTGCCAACGCTGCTGATACAGCCAGCCCTGGTTTCTGTGCTCATACAGAGATTGTACATAATAATACAAAAAATAAATCGAGGTGCTGAAAGATATGGCTACATTTCTAATGTTTATGTCAGGCTCTTTGCAGCTGTTCAGCATGTTGGACTGCAGCAACGTGTAGGGAATTCAGCATGTCATACTGCTGAAGCATTTCTAGTGAAATCATCGGTCTGCTTGATGTTGTCTGGGAGAGAGTGTTTAAAAATGCTGGTGGTAGTGCCATTTTGAGAAATTTCAGGAAAAAAATGGAATTGTTTGCTTTAAAAATGGGTAGTTACTCAAAGGTGGTTTTAAATTCTCACTCTTGTTGGTGAGTGGGGAAATCAAGGTATGGTATTTGATTAAAGTTTGGGGTAAAAAAAAAGATGAGCAATGTATATTGTCTCATTTTTTCTTTGCTTTGTTGTTCATTTACTGCTTTGTTACCAATCCCTTTCCATAATACTTCCCATTTGCCTGATTTCTGTAAACTTTTTCTTCTAAATATGCTGTGTAATTGCTCTTGGACAGTCACTAAAATATGTGAAATAGAAGCATCCATAGATGCTTTTGTAGCTTGTAATATATTTGTACGTATGTGATCTTAAATTACAAGGGTGGAATTAGGATTGAAGGTTTCATTTACATCCCTTTATCCGGAGGGAATCAATTAAATCAAAGAAGCAAATGTGTAACAACATTTAGTTTTCTTGAAGCTGTGGTAATGTATGGATGTTATGTCTTGTGGTGGGGAGTACCTGCAGCAGCATTCGGTGTTTGTGTATTAGTACATGCATATATTGAAATAATATTCTTGCATTGTTTTAGTATTCCTCAGATGGTAAGTAGTGATGGGTCAATCATTTTTTTAGCTGTTTCTGGTATCTCTACAGCTCAAATCTTCTTTTTTACATTTCCCGTGAGCTTGCAAGTGTTCTTTAAACTTTGTTGCATGATTCTAATTCTTAATTTAAATAACACAAATATTTTAAGATACACATGGTAATTTTTAGAGTACTTTCAAGAGTGGGCTGCAGGACTGCAAATATTTTGTAAACAATATTGGTTCAGCTTTTTCTTAAATGACATCTTCTAGTATGGATGTCTAAGGGATAGAAGGATCACAAAAAAGAACTGAATTTTAGTAATCGGGTTTGTGCAAATGTATCTTCTAAGGCCCTTGGTGATAAAACCCAGTTCAAGAATACTAGGAGCAGTGTCTGTAGTACAACTGCAGTCTTCATCTCCTTTTTTTTTTTCTTTTACTGCTTTACAGGTTTTACTGCTGCCTCTGAGGTGCAGTAAGGCAATTGAAAACTAGATAGCAGCTGTGTATCCTAGTTCTAGGAAGTTAATTGCATCATTGGAACTACACAGGAATGTTGTGGAGGACAGCTCTTCAGGAATCTTAGAGTGAGAATCCTTCTAATGAGGGGGAGATGTCCTGCAGTATGTGCACTCATGACCAAATGAGGGTGTAACCAGGGTTTCGTGCCTTGCTCCAAGAAAAAAGCCAGTCCAGCCCTGAAGTGCCCTTTGCCACAGGGTGAGGCTTGGAGTCTCTACTGGTCCGTCTCAGAGGATCACCAGGTACAGCTCCATGGGGGTTTCTCACATATTAGCTGCCAAACTTGACCCAACTGAACACCAAATCAGCTGAGTGACAATGTTAGCCATTATAATTGAGCTCTATGTGGTGCATTGCCTGCAGCAAAATGGTATTTTCAAGTTTTTATTTTAATCCCTTTTATTTTAGGTTTGTGGCCTATGTGGTTGAATCTTCCTGGCTTTTTATTGAATGATGGTGTCTTTCTCATTAGTGCAGTACCTGCAATGGGCTCTAAAACCTGCTTAGAACAAAGTCTGTGAATTGATGGGGTTTATTTTTATAGCAGAAAGGTGTACAAGGAGGCATTTGACTCTTAATGGCAGACATTGGGAAGGGAGCACAGGCATGGCATGTTGAGCATCAGCCTTCAGATAAAGGAACTGTTGCTCATCTCTAGTGTTGGTAGGATAGTTTACTTTTTTTTTTTGGTCCAAAAAAATGTCAGTTATTTCCTGCATAAAAGCTGCTTTGCGTGCTCCCTCACGAATGCTATTCAACCCAGATATTAAACCTACCTATTTGATTTATGCTGGGCTTGGAAAATATACCAGCAGTTTTTGTTTGGTGAACTAGCATGCAGATTTATTGGGTTTTACTTTTTTTCTCTTCTTTGAAGCTCACTAGGAGCTGAATCCCAGGTATGGGCAGACTGAGGTGGCAGGACGCTGGAGGCTCTCATGCAAGCCTGGCTGCCCAGCTTGTGCAGCACACCGGGTACAGCCCCTCCTGTGGCTGGCACCATGTGCTGAGCATGTGCTAACGTCAAAGCTGTGTGCCCAAGTTTAATGGGATTGGTCTTCCACTGCTTTCTTTGCTCTTCTCTCCCTTTTTATGATACAGCCACAGTCAGAAATCTGAGTGAGAAGCCTGTTCCGTGGAGCAAAGCTGACTGTTTCAGTGGCAATTTGGAGTGTTTCCAAAGAATCATTTTTCCTGTTTATCGGATGTGGTTTGGATGAGAATAAGAAACTATTGAATGTCCCTGTTAGGCAGTATCTAACTTTTTAATTACAACAGCAAAAAAATTACATAACTGAAGGTCTTGAACTCTAGAAATGTCCCCTAGTGCTTTACTGAAAGCTTTTCCTAATCTCTTGGAAAGAGACTTGAGTGGTGAGACTGTTGGTGGGAAACCAACACTAAGCAAACTGGTGCTCTCCTAGCTATTGTCAAGAACTGAGAGAAGTGATATTGGTCCCAAACACAAGTGGAATTGGAATTTTTTGTAATTTCAGCTTTTACAGTTCTGTGTAAGTGGGGGAACAGATTGTTTAATTTGAACCTACTGGCACATTGTAATTGGCATTATGAAAATACATCTTGCGTGCTTCAAACAGTCAAATCTAATCTACTTTTTTTTTTTCCTTGAGGGTCTGTAGATTTTTCCTCGAGGGTGTATGAGTTGTAAAAGAAGCAAAATGGTGGAAATACAGTAGATGTCCAGTAAGTTATTGGGTTGCTTAATCTCTAATATGATATATCATAGTTTCTACAGATCAGTTAAAAGGAGATCGCAAGAATTTTGATTCTCTCTCAAAAGCTCTTGTTTAAAGAGAAACTGAAGGGATGAGGAATATTTATCTTGGAAAATAGAGAAGGCAGAACTGTTTAAGTTACATAAAATAATGAATGGATTGGGTAATGCGCAAGATTTTTATGCTATTCTTGTTTCACAGTGTGTGAAGATGGATGATCTGAAATGTTTTTGGAAAACAAAAGAAAATGTTTTAATACATTATAGATAAACTGCATAACCTGTTGTCAAAGGGAAAAGGTAAGAGCATAGTGTCTGTTCTGTAATGTTATCAAAAACAGTCACTTCTGACTGTTGTGACTGTAGAAGTTAAGCTGCTCGCTCAGAGATCAGGCCAAGCTCTGCGATGCATGCGGAAGAGCCTGCTTTTGTTTATTTCAGGAATTCTGAGTTTTGGTGGTTGGTTGTTTTTTTTACACTAAACCACTTTCTGGCCCTTCATAACGTGGTTAGCAGATTAGTTCCAATTTGTCTGTGTTTGTGGATATTTATTGATTGAGTTACATCAGATAAACAATCACTTATTTCGTCAAGGTCTATATCAAACTGATATTTAGTGAGAGGTACAGAGAGTTTAGGAGTGCCACAGATAGATGTAATGAATCAGAATTTTACTTGGCAAGGAGTGAAACAGCAGGACTGAATGAACTTCAAGCTTCTTGATTAGTTCTGTATCAGGCCTTTACAGGAGTTTTATCATGGCAGTCATGCTATTAGTTTTCACTAGAAATTTACAAACAACTCTTGTCTTCTCTCAGTTTAATAGATGTGAGGGTGGTGATTTTGTTGTTGTTTTTGGCTGAATGTTTGTGTGTTATTTCAACTGTTTTGACCCGAAGCAGTTGGTAGAGATTCGCAGGCAGGTGGTGAGAGCCGTAGAGCCGGCATGCAAGCCTTTGGCTTCTGACTCCTGTCAACAATGATGTGGAATTTCTAAATGCCACAGACTTTATTTATGTATGTAATATGTGGTATTATCTTCTTAAAATACATGCCCTGAGTCTCTTTTGGATCCTTCACCACAGTAGTTACAAAGTTCCTAATTAAACTATATCTACATAATGAGGTAGGCATGCTATATTGCATAAAGTCTTGCGCTCTTACATTTTTCTGGTCAACCACACTTTTAACTGTCTTCCATCTTCTTCCTTCCCTTCTTACCCGGTTACATGGCTTCAGGCTTTATAGGTTTTTAAGGTCATGTGGTTGAGTGAGTCCTGCTTTGGCCTTTGGACTTAATTTGGTGTGATCTTTTGTTATCTTGTCACAGACGTGTTGATTTATTTTCATACCCTGCAGCAAAGGTGAGTTAGTGTTTCCTTCCTACCTGAAGCCTATGACAAGTACAGAGAAGAGGCTGTGAAAGTAGTGTTGCAAAACAACAAAGAAAAATGCCAAAGTTCTCAATGTAATTTCATTCTGGATTTATAAATTACAGTAATATATGTAAATAATGGGGGCATGTACTGCTGTACATGATTTCCCATGAGAGAATAAGGGACAATTTTTGAGGTTGCTGATTATACAGAAGGTACATGTTGTCAGAGAGCACTGCTTTTGGCCAAATGACATTGAGGTAGTATGTTTGCTCTAGATCTTGGGTATTCTTTGATTTTTCTGTTTTAAAAGTATTTTCAAAGGATTTTTTTTTTGTTTGGTTGTTAAAAATAACCAACCACATAACAGTGGAAATGTCATTTATTACCACTGGAATCTGAAGAGCTGTAATTTGCAGACTGCTGTAGCAGAAACAGAAAAATTTCTTCATTCTTACGAAGAGACTTTTAGTCTGGCTGAAATTTGAAAACTACAGATGAAACCTAATGACGGTAGAGCGGCTTGGATTTGTGTATGGCAGGGTTGTACTCCCAACAGTGTGCAGCAACAACCAACTTGCCAATAGGCACTTCACAAGACCTTCAAATTACAGCCCAGATATGTCCATTGTGTCATTAAAAAGTGATTGTTGTGCCACTGTATCAAGGAGGTTGTAAAAATCTGGCTCTTCATTGAACTTTACTGACTTATAAGCCATTCATTGGTGTGCCTGAAATACTTATAGAAGCAGATCGCTCTGAGTAGCCAGTTAATACCTAGATGCTTCTGTCTTTCACCAGAGTAATTTTTCCATGGACAAGTAGCAGGACAATGAAAAGCAGGACATGAATTGCAAAGGTCTGAGTAGCAGCACCTCCTAACAAAATACTGATTTGTTTCAGTTATTTTTTTCATTTGTCTGTCAGCTTTCTTTGAAACTGAATTCCTTCTGCTATGAATCCTTATCCTTGTGGAATTGTGGTTATGTGGGGTGGACACCGAGCTGCTGTGTTTAGATGAACTGAGGATGCGAGGCATTGCACAGGCTGCTGGTGTGGACTGTGTCTTCCCACCTCCACTGTAGTTAATACTTTCATGTGCAGCTCTGGTTCCAGAATAGTGTAGTTGCCTTTTGGTTTTTTATTTAGATTTAAACATAAAATTAGTTTAGTGAGAAGAAGAAAGCAAAATCATGGATGTCGGTCTTACCAATTGGCAGCCGGTATCTTTTTTTTAGCAGAGATCATGGGCTCCAGCCCCAAAAGGAGATACTTCATGCATCTCACAGAATCTCCTTTGTTCTGTGCTGACCAAGAGTGCTATCTTTGGTCTCTGCCATTTGCCTGGTGTGCTAGTATTTTTGTCTTACGATAAAATGTTTGCCATGTCTATATTTTTGCCATGCAGCCTGTTTTGGGTGGTTGCCTCTGGCTCTTAGTTCCAGAGGATAAGCCTTTCATTTTGAAGTGTCATATTAATCTGAATTTTCCTACAAGAGTCTGTAATGGGAGTGATAAGTAGACTTCTCTGTCTTCCTTTCATGGCTGCCTTGGAAGCAGCAAAGATGTGATAATTATTTGTTGCAATGGTGCTGTTAGAGAGTACTGCTGATTAGGGGTAGGTGAAGTGAGGATCATAAATAATTGCACGGTCTGGTAGTGTCTTCTTCTTGGGAAGTATAAAAAAAAAAATAATTAAAAAAAATTTATAATGGCTTCGGTTACAGACAGGCAATTGAAGTTTTCTGAATAGTTCTTTTCCCTCTAGACTTCTACATACATAAGAAAACTCCCTATTTATCATAGAATCATTTAGGTTAAGATGTGTGGTTGTTGGGTACACTGAAAAAATGCATTGTGAAGGGAGGGGAGATGAACCTGGAGCTAAACTGCTCCTCAGGAGAAGGTGAAAGAAGAGGTGGAGGTGGTGTGGTAGCTCTGCAGAGTTCAGGAGCTCAGAGCTTGGGCAGTGTATCTCTGCCTGGGAAAGCATCTTCTTTTGCAGCTAGGCTAGATGTGGACTGTGGCAGTGTTGTGTTAACAAATGGTCTGAAGGCAGGGAGAAAAATGGAGCTGCAACTTTCCTGGGTGTGATCAGTGACCACTGTGGAGTAGGATTGGGTTTCTGTCTCAGAGGATGAGTGGGGTGGGAGAGGTGAGTCAGGGTCCTGGGGTCTTCTGGACCAGGATGACAGATCTTGCAGCTCTTGTTTCCGCTACTGAGTTGCAAGAATTTGAATAGATATTACGGAAAACAACCTGGGCTTGGCCTAGAAGGAGCCCCTTACATTTGATATCTGAAATCAGGAATAAAATGGTAGAATTAAGGAAGGATCTAATTTTGTAATTTTGTACATTTGAAGAAAAGTACTTTGAAAACAAAAGTTCAGGTGGATAAGCAAGTGATAAGTACTCAGTGGGCATGTACTTGGCCATGCAGTAGCAGTTCTTCAGTCCACAGGTTGAGAGCAGATTCTGAGAAAGTGTTTCCTCATCTCTGATAAAGTTTTTTTGTGGGATTTTTAACAAAAAAAATAGAGGAGTGGCATCTCCCTTGCACTGAGGGATGAGTGTGATGAGGTTTTAACACCCTTCATGCTTTTGCAGGACCTTGACTGGCCTTTGCAGATTCTAAAAGAATAATCTGTAGGAGATGAATATCCAGATTTCCTAACCTTTTTGCTGATTTTAAGCAAAATTGTTTGTGGTCTCTTCATGTGATAATGATTCTGTGGAAAATACAGCTTTCAAGTATTTCTCCAAAACCATCAGGACATGTCTTAACCATAAGATAAAAAATACTACTTTTATAGCTATGCATATGAATAACCTCTATATTTCTTAAACTGCTAAAACGCCAAAGAATTTTGTGTCTGTACAGAGTCCCTCCATTAAGATACATGAGGTTCTAGCTGCTTTTGAGATACTGGAAGGTTGATGATGGATGTGCAGCCTTGCTGTCTTAAATTCACATGGGCTGTGCTAGTTCTGTTTGCAGCTTTTACCTTGCACAGTAGAAATGTGATGGCATTTATGAAACCTGATTTATTTGTTCTACTTCCCAAGGGTGTTTGCTTTATTGTGGAATTATCCACTGTCTAAATGCAAGTTCAAATTGGAAGTATACGTGCAGCTGGGGTTGCCTCTTAGAATGAGGTACGTAATGTATTGTACAGAGGTAATAATCTGCATGTCTTATGCCAGTCTGCTGCCATGAAGAATCTTAGATTTGTTTAGCTCAGATTATTTGAGGTTAAAATATTTTGTTTTCTGGACCTTTGTTGGGGAAGAGGAACTGCCAGATCTTAAACATTTGCAATACGACTAGAGGGCCCGTGCTGAAGGGAAGCATTCAGAATTCTCATTTTGAATCTGAGCAAGAATATGAAGATTATTTAATCACTATGTAACTAACTCTCTTTCTTTTATATTTGTTTAAAATATTAACAAAGCCAGCAGTTTTATAATACGATAAAATACTCAGTTCTAGATTGTGATTTTATGTAGAGGATGATAATCAGTTCATCCTTCTCTCTTAGTTAAAGTCTTGGAATTGTTCTTCAAGGTTCAGAACAGCTAAAATGTATCTAAGTATGTTCAAATAATGAAGGTGAGGCAGGAGCATCAAGATACTTCGCTAATAAAAGTCTTTCTTTTCTTTCTGGTAGCCTTCCACTGGAAAGCAGTCTTGAGTTTAGAGTAGAGAAGCCTGTGCTGTGTGAATGGATGGGAATAAAGTTTCAGTTTCAGGCTTCATCGTACCAGTGCTGTACCTCTCACGCTCCTCTCCCCCTGCCGTCCCCCATCTTTCCTTTGTGAGCTTGGCAAGTAATGCATGTTACTGCTACGTGCGGGCTGATAACCATTCAGGAGGGTTTTGTGTTCTGGCTGGCTAGCCTGCTGTTCTCTCTTGTCTCCTCCAAGGCTCAACAAATGGTTTCTGAGACCTTGTCAAGCCCCATAATAGCACATTTGGGATTACAGCCCTAGCTTTATTCATAGTTACAATTTTTTGTTAGGCTACTTGTGAATGAGTTGCTAACTTCTATGTATTGAGGCTTCCCATTTGAGAGATAGCTGCTTGAATTTGGAAATCACTGGATGATCTTTAAGGTGCCTTCCAACCCAAACCATTCTATGATTTTATGAATAAATATATTGAATTTTGTACAGAAGCATATGAAGTCCTTAGAAGCTTATGTAGGAAAGGTGCTAGATAGACTATTTTAATATTTTGCTTTTTTTAAAGTGGAGAGTTCTACTGATGTTGCCCTATTGAACATTGTTTTTGCATATCCTAGTGAAAGACTGACTTAATCATAGGAATATTGGGATGCCAGAGAGTCCTTGTAAAATTATATGTGAATAATAAAAGAAAGGTACTGTTGTTCAGAGAAGAGTTCCTATTCAACTGTGTCTTAACTTCCTTGAGTGTTAAGTGGTAGTATGGCAAAGTATATTTTGCAATTAGTTTAGAATTTGCAGGAAAAGAAATACATGCCAGGATTAAAGTTGCAGATACTTTTTAAAGGACAAAATGTTCTCTTGAACATAATGATTTTCTCAACTACAGATGCTAGGCTAAACATCAAAAATTAAAATTATCCTTGTAAAAAAATGCACGTTTTGTGAACAGGCAAGAACACAACTAAAGGTCACTGAAACAATCTGCCTGTTTTTCTGGGAAAGCTGTGCTGTGTGCTTGTAGCACCTTGCATACAAGATGTTGACATTTGAATAAAGGACACTTGAGAGTTGCTCTAAAAATGAAGACTCAATTCATTACTGTCTGTGTGAATAATAAGTGCAGCTGAGAACTTGAACTACAAAAGGATCTGAATTGCAGCAAACCCTTGATTCAACTTCGTGTTTCTGGCCAAAATATGTTTTCTGTGAGAGGCATAGCCTTACCCTGTGAGTGGGGAGCCCTAACTGCAGGTGTACTTCCACTTACAGCTTGCATTCAGATACTGAATAATCCCACAACGAAGCCTTGGAAAGTCAGGTTTCATCAACTGTGTTTTCTCACAGAACTTCTGTGCAAGGTATGGATCTTAATAAAAGCAACTGGAGCAAGCTTTACCTGGGGGGACTTGAAAACAGCAAGGCAGCAAACTTGTCCCTGAGTGTAATTTGAATCTTACCTAACTTTTTGTACTTGAATAGCTTGGCTTTCAAAATCTCTCGCTTCTTTTTGGGTGAACTTCAATCCTGTTTAAGCAGGGTTAGACAAAACAACCCCTTGCAAGTAAAAGTGCTAACAGTGCCATTCACTGTTACATTAGTTGCATTTTATAAAAGCTCAACTGGAAGCTTATGTGACTCTGCCAGATGAGTGTCAGATACCAAAAGACTGAAGAAAAAGACTAGCTACTGCAACACGGAAAGCTCTGTGGGTAGAATGTAAGCGCAGGGGGAAAATATCATTAGGACTGCATTTACATCTGCCTGACTTGTTTGCCTGTGCCGTGTTGGATCAGCGAGGCTACAAAGCAGAGAATACAGTAATGAACAGCTCATTAGGCTCATTTAATTTAGGTGGGTGCTTTTGGTCAGGGACGAATGTCACGACAAAACTTCGTGATAGCAAGTAGTTACTTAGTGAAACAGATAGTCAGAGCATGCACAGAGAATCAACTTGGGACTTGGCCTACAGTAGGGTGGAAGAGTAGATTCATACTGATACTCCTCAGGGCTGTCTGTGACAAACATGGTTTGTTCTTTGCTTCTGTGGGATGCCGAATCTATACATGGCTAAAGCAAAACCTGCTTGAAATACCGCTTCCCTTAAAAAAGAAAATACGGGGGGTGGTGATGGGAGGAGATGGCCTCTCAAAGCTAAAACATAGCCAGGAAGGTGAAATGATGCAAGCTGCCTGGGAACTGTTTTTGAAGCTTTGCTGGGCTGTCAGTGAGGCGAGGGTGAGTAGGTACTCTAAACCCATCAATTTGAAAAATGTGACATGCTGAAGTAGTAGAATAAAGGAAGAAGCCCTTGGGAATGAGGATATGTTCTTTGAAAAATAATGTCTTCTGTGAAGGATGAATAAAGAAATAGAGGTTAAGTGAATGTAGACATTGTGGAAGAACTTAAAGGATTGGTGGTGAAGACAATGATTGAGGGATCTGTCTCAAACTTCAGTGTTCATGAAGTGAAGAGCAGTCGTCAAGGTGAGATGTCTTTGCACATTGGAAGGAGCAGATTTCTAACCAGAAAGTATAACTCTGTGCTTTAAATGGTCCCAGTTATGAAAGACAGGAAAAGGGCAGTGGTGAGATAAATTTTTAAAAGGAAAAGTGGAAACTACTAACTGGTAAGAGTTAAAAGCAGAGATAGTGGATACATGATAGGTGCTGAGATGAAAACAGCCTTACAATACACATTCAGCACTTCATAAGTCTATTAAAATCCATCAATGGAGTTAATATACAGGCTAAGACAATGCAGTTGATGTAATCTAACTATATTTCCAAAAGGCATTCTGTTAAGTTCCCTACCAGGGACTGAAGCTGAGCTTAGAGATGATCCTTCTCTGGATGGAGAAGTTAGAGATGTGAAATAATGGTGAGAGGTCATTAGTGGTATCTCTCAGGAGTCTGTGCTGCTCAGTTCTGTTTGGAAATCACTTGTCATAAATAGTTGGGGAGAAGCTTTCTTCAGAAGCTGATGTGTATTATGTGGGATAATGAAGGCAAGGACTGATTGTGAGGGCTTTACCCTCAGTATCACAAGGTCTTCCAATAACACATTTGTTTGGGAAAATGGTCCTTTCTTTACACACACAAAAATTTATTATTTCAGAAAACAGTTGTGGAGTTTATAATGACACTTTTGTGAAAGTGCCCATTCAATGCAACCAATTTCTAAAAAGCAGAGAGAATCACAGAACTTACTAGCAATGAAGTGGAGCACAAAGCACAGTGGCATTGTTGCTCTAAGTCTTATTTTCAGTATTGTAGGTGCTTCTAATTCCTTGATCACAGGCAGGATATACTAGACCTACAGAGGACCAACAGCAATACTCAGGAATGCAGAGTGGTGTCTGTGTGAAAACTTCAGTAATTTGCACGGACAAGGACTCTTCTGTCTGAGAGCAAGGGACAGGCAGTGTCTCTAAAATCCTGAGTGTCTTGAGAAGATAGGAAACATTTGTTCAGTGACTGGATAAATTTCTGAAAGAATTTCCATTAAGGGCAAATAAATAAGCAAATATAATCTGTGAACTTGTGGCTCCTGCAGTAGTAAGTTTGTGACTGTTAGGCAAAGTTGTGACTTCAAAGGCTTAGGAAGTTTTTTTAAAGCAAGGAATATGTTGCTTCTTCCAGATAATGTCATAGATTTGACTACTGAAGAAAAATGGACCAAGAATAGAAGTTACTCACTGAAATTTTGGTTTTTGGGAGTGTAGACCTGTGCTTTTCCCAGTTTGTTGTTGATGCTTTGAAGTGCTGTGTTTTCTTTACACAGCTTCTAGTTTCTGAAGTGGTACAAATACTGAGGTGACTTAAGAGCAATCTGAGATGAGAAGGAAAGTGCAGATGAAATATAGCAATCTTTTCCTTTAGAGATTATTAGTTTAGGCACTTCATGTTTTGCTTCCTATAAAAGTACTGGTAAGACTTCCATGACATTTAGTAAAGCACCATGGAGCTTTGAGTCTGGAGTGGGGTCTACTGCCCATCAACTAATCTCATAGGAATGATCTTCATAATTGTGTGGGTTTAAAACTTAGGTTTTAGGCTGGCTGTCAAATTACAGTTTTGTGTGTTAAGAGAGGAAAAGATAATAAAATCCCAGGAATTCTTTCCTCTGTGGAAATTTTGTGCTGGAGTTAATTGCAGGGCAGGGGGCAAGACTGTCTTTTTTTGGGTTGTTTTTTTTTTTTTTTTTTTTTGCTTTTTTCCTGTGTTTTGAATTATGGACAGCCATACTCCCTGTGGTACTCCCTGTGGTTTTACCACCACTAGAAAATAGGGTGTAAAGTGAGTGTTATCTTGCTTTTTCTCCTCTATCTCCATCTTTATTCTCTGCTCGTTCCTTTGCTGTCTTTTGCTCTTACCACATACTTTGTTAGTGCTGGTTTTGATACTCATCTTACCCTGCTATAAACTGACAGAATTAGTTAAGTCATGTTAGTTAACTCACTTAACATTAGCTAACTTCTTTTTTAGAAGTAGATAACACTTAGGGAAATGCAGGAGATGAATCATGTCATGGAGATCTCACAGATCAGAGCTGGCATAAAGGGAGGGCCATTTTTTGGCTGGGAGCAGCAAGGCAGAGATGTTGAGAGAAGACTTTCCTTTTCACAGCAGCAAATTCTTAGATGAGAAGAACCACATGTGTAGTGCATCATTGAATTTATTTGGTTGCTTTGAACTTCTTGCCAAACTACATGTTGTGGCAAAAGTTGTTAATTAAAAAAAAATAAATCTTAAGAACAAAAGGAAAAAAGTGAATCAGTAATTGCCATTCACCACATCAGCTGTCTCAGAAGCCCTAGTGTTTATTGGCTTGCTGTTGATGGTTTTTCCAGCTTTGGAAATGACCTTTTCTTTACTCACTAAAAGCTCTGATTATTGGAGGATTTATTTTGAAGTAGAAAATATTCTCAGCATAAGCCTTGCTATCTGATAAAAATAATGATGCTGTTCTGGCCCAGCAATCTTGTCATGTCCTCCTAAGTATTTTTGGGAATGGAAAAAATATTGATGCCTTAGCTAGACCTTTAATAAATTCAGTTCTGTTAGTGCTTTTTCCCCTGCACTAATTTCTTTTTGTTAGCATTGTGGTGAGTAATAAGGGTTTTTATTTTCACATGACCTCTTATAAAATTAGATCTGAGTCCATGAAACCAGCTTTAGTCACAAACTGTGCACCTTACATGCTTCTATCCTTTTGTAAAGGATTTTCTTTTTCATTTTTTAAAGCACACATTTTAAATTGCATATTAAAGTGTTAGCAAGACTCAGTCATTCTGAAGCAGTACTTTTCCTTCAGGATGAGCTATATGGGGGGGCAGCAGTGGACTAATAGCAGCAGTGAAAAGCACAAACTATTGTTTTCCCTGCTTTTGAATAAGCTGTCTTTCACCTCTGCTTTTTCTGTGTGTTGTGTACATGTCTTTAAAAGGGGGAAAAAACCAACCCGTACCATGCAAATTTATTGAAGTGTTGCCTTAGAGAGAAGTCTTAATTTTTTTTCTTCTGCTAGATTGTTTAATGTTTACATTTTTAATATGATCTTTCTGTGATAGACCTCGAGTTAAATTTTAATTCAGCTAGAACTTACTGACAAACTTGGAAGATATTCACTGCCTGGCATTAAGGCACATATTTTTGTTACCTCTCTGAAAAAAAAATAGGAGAAATGAGAGAACAACAGCAGGTAATTAAAATGAAATATGAAATTTCTGTCAACTTTTCTGAGTTTTGCAATGTGCAAGTTTTTCAGGGGTGCTATATTGTTCGGAGGCTTCATTCAGCTCTAGGGGATTCTAGACAATTGCTCACTACTTTTTTTTTTTAAACATGCTTCTATGCATTTTTATTCATATTTTTTCATGTATCTCACATTTGAAGTTGAAGAAATAAATAACATTTATTTCTGTAGAAATAGGGAAGCAGTCTGAAATCTCCCCTTTGGGGGTGAGCACTGTTGAGAGCATGTGACGCTGTAAAGAGGTCCTGATGTTGGCATCTGTATTAGAATGGGTGGAAGGTGCTGCGTTTCATGGCAGGGACAAATATGTAAGAAGTCACACTAATATATGAACTGAATTTGTTCTCATCTGCAGATTAACTAGTACCAGTTGCACTTTATTCCCTTCTCTTCCTGGAAAGAGATGTTCCTTTATTCTCATGTTCTCTTTGCGCAGGTAACTTTGTAGAGGAGAGAAGAGTTGTGAACTAGTCTTTTTAGCTGAAATCCTTAACAAAATAGTTCAGGTTCACAGATTTTCTGACTGGGTTGTATTATTCATAATCCTTCCTCATATATTAATATGTAAGAGGCTTTCATGACAGAATCTGGGATTTTATCTCATTTTTGGCAGATTTCTTCCTTGAAAGAAACAAGCTAGAATTTATGATGGAATAAACTTTAAGCTGGTTGTAAATACATTTAAATACTCTGGGCTTGAATAAATCTGAACTTTATTATAAATAGTCATGCTTTGGTTGTGTAGCACACAGTTTATGATAGAGAAGATAATGTTAACCTATTTCCTGTAGGTTTAGTGCATGTTATAGAACTACTTCATTTTTCAAAATGTATTTAAGTTCAGTCAAATGAAGAAGCAGTAGTTTGAGCTAATGTTTATCTTCTGATTTGGTACATCCTACTTATTTTAGCCAGTTCAACTGAAATGTGCTCACAAGACAGAACCCGTGAGTGGCCCTCGTAAAATTAAGTATTTGTAGAATAATCAAATTTTGGAAATTTGTATGTATAATATGCATAGAGCATCAGTAAAAGTAAAATAACTTTCAAGTCCTTCTTAAACAGCTATAAGAGAAGAACATAATTTTAGCTTATATTGTTTCCATATTTTGAAAAATATGTGGCTTTAGCTACGGTGAATTTTTCCAGTGATCGTAATTACTTCTGCGGGGGGTGCTGCACTTAGCTGCAGCCTTCTGGCAAATGTGGATGTATTGCATCCAGCTGATGTGGAAATGAAGTACTGGTTAGAAGATAATCTGACTTCATCTTAAATGTGGACAGGAACTGCTGTACTTCTGCTGTGTCTGCTTTTTGGTTTTAGGTAACTCCGGTGTTCATCTGAGCACTCAGCAGGCCACTTCAACTTACTAATGGGGCAGAAAGTGTACCAGAGAAAAATCTGGAAGTACCTTTCTGAATAAGCTCAGAACAAGCCCTGAACAAACTCATCTCCATGAGAAAATGAGTGCCTGGGCTCCAGTGCAAAGGACAGGAGCGTGTGTGGGAATGAAGATGGGGTTATTTCAGCAGCCACCTATTGACTTGAAGCAAGCTATTGTGCAAAACCTCATTGGTATTTTTCAGTTCTTTTTGTCAACATCACTGGAAAACATTTTGATGTATGAAAACTAGCAGGTTTTGCAAAAAGGAAATTGTAAGATGATGTAGTGGTTATCATTGCCTCACTGTTAGCTCAGATATTTTTGAGAGAATGATTTATAAGATTTTGTTCTTTATTTTAGGTTTACCTGAAGATACAGGGTCAGTGATGAGACTTGCTGTGTGTGCTAATTAGTTTGACAAAAGTTTTGACCTAAATGTGTTTCTGGAAAGTCAGGTGCTTATAGTGCGATTTCTCAGCCATTGTACCAAGTAGTTAGTGTCCATTTTTTTCCTATACAATTTATTTTCTGCTGATGCACGTATTTTTTGCTATTTGACTGTTACCCTCTATCCTCACAGAACTGTTACATCTCATTCTGCAGAGTTTTACCTGTTCAGCGTTGTACATTGAAATGTACGCAGTGATAACCGCTGGGTTCCGTACATTTAAATGTTTTGACAATTTGAAACTTTTCTCAGTCTCAGCTGTTGTGACAATAACCTTTATTACATTTAAATTTCACTGCATTCTTCAGTTATAAAGACAGGTTATGTGCTTGTTGAGGTTTAACCCCAGCAGCTCAGCCCCACGCAGCTGCTTGCTGTCCAGGCTCTCTAATTTGGCTCTGTGTGTATGAAGAGATCACGTCAGAAGCTTTGCTAAGGTCGAGGTAACATCCAGTGCTTTTTCACTGTCCATAGAGCTGTTCCTCTCATTGTATGGGACACTCAGGTTGGTAAGACACAAGTTACACTTGGAAAATCCTTGCTAGTTGTTCCCAGCCATTTGTTTTCCTTTATGGGACTGAAAATAGCTTCCAGGGTGGGTTTGCTGCATAACCTTTTCATGGACTGAGATTAAGCTGGTTGGCCTATAATATCACTGAACCTTTTTGCCCTTCTCCAAGAGGGTCCTGATATTTGCCCTTTTCTAATCATCAGGAATCTGCCAGTGAGCACCATGACCTTTTGCAGATGACAGAGTGGCTTTGCAGTGATATTTGCCAGCACTGTTAAGCACCCTTGAATGCAGCCCACATGGTCATGTGGACTTGAGTGTGTCCAATTTGTTGACATGGTCCCTAATTTGGTTTTCTCTACTTCTTTTCACCAGGACTGTGCTGCTAGCATTGGGAATGTGTAGTTGTGAAAGTTGTGATGTGAAAACCAATGCCAAGAAGGCACTCAGGACCTCAGCCTCTCATGTCCTTTGGCCCTTGGTTCTCCAACATACTTATTTTCTGGGTTGGTAGTTAATATGTACAAAACGTAAAATAAATAGAACTCCTGGACTTATTCTGGCAAGATTATTTGGTGCCATGAATGTGGTGTTTGAAGAGGAGACGGATAATTCTATTCTTGGAAGTCATCATTTGAATGGGTACTAGGTCTGCCCTCATCTTGCTGCACTTTCTAGAAAATTACGCGTTCTTTTGATGTGTATTTAAATGTTTGTTGTGGCTATAGCATGGACATTTAGTATAAAATTTATTAAATCTTTCAGCTTCAAAAACTGCATTTGTGCATTCATATGGTTCCCAAGAACTGAATTACTACTTCCTGTAGACTTCATTGGATCTCTTGTATGACTAGAATGATTTTCATTTATTTAGAAACAAAACCAAAAAATACCAGTGCTGTGTCTTGGGAGAAGAGGCAGGGGATGATGCAACAAAATGAAAATGCCAAGTCTCCCAAATGTTGTAATTTGCTCTTGTGTTTGAATTTCATAATTGAATATGTAGAAATAAAAGAAATCCCTACACGTGTTTTATTGGTAGGCTTATCTTTCATTATCAGTTTTTTTTATTTTTTAGGGAATAAGAGGCATAAACAGTTAAGAGATTCCTTAGAGTTTTCTGTGGAGGAGATACTGCATTTACAGTTTCTTTTGGTAGTTGAAAACTCCAGAGCCTATTTCCCTCAAATATTTAACTGCAGTCACATTTTACATCCCCTTCATAGACAAAGCTATTCCTACATGGTCACAATTAATTTTGAATTTGAGATTTTTAACTGTAGTGTAAATTTAGAATTATCATCACTGATTAAAAGGATTTGTTACTTTATTCTGCTGTATTTATTACTCATATGAATTTTGAAATGTTCTAATGATCCAAATAAAGCATATATTGTAATGTTGTGTCAATACATTTCTTCAAAATTTATGGTATGTGAGATGAAATAACAGAACTATTTTTTTAATCTGCCTTTTATGTAATAGGTCTCCTTTCTTTTACTTATGTGGGCATTTTTTTAGGTTTTTTTTTTTTACCCCGGATGCTGAATATTTCTTATGATGCCTTTGTACTTCCAAATTCAGTAGAACTTAAAAAACTACAGTGCTTAGAAGCAGCATTATAATAAAAACTTGAAACTCTTACAGATGGCAATTTTTTTGTTTTAGTTTATTCAACCTGTAAGAGCAATGCCTTTTATACTTTTTGATGGTAGGGGGGTTTTTTTGTTGTTGTTGTCATTAAAATCTGCTGGAAGTGGTGTTGCAGGTAACCATCTTTTTCAAGTTTATGACTCAGATGTTAGTGTTGCCCCTCTGAGGATTTTCCACAAGGTTATGTAGTTTGCTCATGACTACAGTAAGCACTGCTGTTGCTAGCAGCAGTGTGCAAAGTCAGTTTTCTTATTCTTGCTGCTCTCCTGCAGCATGTTACTAGTGGGGAGCACCACAGTGTTGAAGATACCAGCCTTCTTAAGTGCAGGAAAGTAAGAATAAATTGGTACAAAAGTAAGTTTGCAGATTGACCAGCTTTTCTAAGCCAACTGATAGGTGGAAGAGCTGCTGAAGTTACTTAATGTTTAATTCCAGGCAGCAGAGAAAGACCAGATTTTCCGAACATGACCTCTCTGTTAGAAGGAAGAAATTTAGTTGAATTGAGTCTTACTGTGCCCTTAAAATGCAACCTGCTAAGTGGCCCATTTTGTTACTCACAATTGGCTGTGGAAGATGTTTATAAACAGGGCTTCCCCCCCACCCCCCTTTTTTTTTCTTTCTGCTTTTTTTTTCTGTTTTGTCGTTGAATGTCTCTTTATCTTCAAATGTCTCTCATCTTCAGAGAAGGAAATTGCTCCGAATCATGGAGCAGCCTTGGGCTGTGCTATGATTCTAAATAGACTATTGGCAAAATACTGTCTTAAGTTTTGTAAAATAAGCTTGGTCATTGTGTTTGGCACTCCTGTAAACTCTTACTGTTCCCTTTAAAAAGTATTCTCCCAGTTCCCTTCTCTCCCAAAGAATTACACTCGGTTTTACAATGAAAATATCACTTGCCTTAAAGGTAAAAGTAGGATATTCTTACTTCTGTAAATGGAAAAGCTGGTACTTCTGGTGTAATGGGGTAACCATGGTGTTTTAGCAGCCTCAGCCTAGAACAGATGTTAGGAGTGGGTTAGAAATTGGTGTATTACTTTGTATCTCAACTGTGCCAGCACAATTCAGAAAATTTAAGTCTTAGAAGCCTTTGGTATATTTTTTTCCTCATTCTGGAGTGGAGTGTAGCGTGGTGCTAAGAATGTGCTTTATCTCTAAACTTAATTTATTTTCCTTCTTTTTGCCATGCTTATATTTCTTCTAGACTGCTTGGGTAGGCTGGGGACCCAGCAGCGGCCTCTTGGTCTGGGTTCCCACATGCAGCACCTGGGCAGAGCAAAGGAGGGAACAGTTCGTTCCCTACAGCCTTGGGTCACTGTAAGGGCAGAGCACGATTGGGCATTGAAGCTCTGGATTTCAGCTCTTAAAGTGGCCTTTAATGTGAGAAGATTAATTTTCAGAGGCTTCATCCATTGCTCTGAAGAGACCAAATGCTGTGTTCTTTAAGCCACCTTGTTGAATTTCAGCATCAAAGCCCTGATTGTGAAAGAGTTAACACACACAGCTGAAAGAGTGCTCTTCCAGTTTTGTTCTAGGAAGCAGCTGAGGGGTTTCTGTTTTTTAAAAATTTCCAGAGGTCTACCATCTGGCATGGAAAATTTTAGTACAGATTTAATTTGGCAAAAATTTGACCAATTAAAAATAGTTGTACCATCTTAAATGGATGGCAGGCTTCATTGTAGACAGTGGTACCAGAAGTGCTTGTAGTATCGCCAGTTGGTAGTACTTATACTGGCTTGTATACTGACTTGTCCTTCAAATACCTTGAAATCTAAGCAGATAAGCAACAGGGCAATGAGAATAACCTTTAGTCTGACCCGTTTTGCTCCCTATTTTGTCAGTGGTAATGCACGTAACAGTAGCAGCTGTGTGGTAGCGCTTCTCTTGAAATAGAGATCTCTCCAAACACCTCAAAATTAAGTAGATGAGCACACAGGGCAATGAGAATAACCTCTAATCCAGTTCGTTCTGCTTCATATTTCTGTCCAGTAACAGCTGGATAGCTAGCCATTGCTAGCTAAGGCAGATAGAGGGTAAAACAATTTTTTGCTGAGAAAATTTGATCTTTTTGTATCAGCAGCATTGGAAATCTCTGTGCTGGAAAGCAGGTTGGGGTTGTTCAGAAGCTGCTCCTGGAGTGGTCCATAACTCCCTTATCTACCATGAGTTTGTGTAATTTGATCTTAAAATCAAATTACCAAAGATTACCAAAAGATCAAATTGTGTAATTTGGTCTTAAATTTGTTTATGCTTTTGATCCCTGTAATATTCATACATCATGAGTTGCACAGTTCTTAGTATCATAATAGTTGTATGTGCTTAGTATCATAATAGTTTCTTGGTTTTGGGCTGCATGCAACTTGTTTTCGTTTAAGGTGTGAACAGGTGTGTACTCTGGGGTATTGTGTAACACCTTGTTTTGGCCACGTAAGAGTTTGTGCTCAGCATTGTCTCTTTCTCTTCCAGGCTGGCAAGTTTTAGGGTTTTATTATATGGAAACTTCTTAATGCCTTCTATCATTGCATTCCCCTATTCTTTTTTTCCCCTTTTTTGTGTCAAATGCTGTGTATTTTCTTGTCTTTTACCTTGCTGCATCCATGTAATTCCTCTGTTACTGAAATCTTCTCTTGTCCACTTGCTGTTTGTTCTTTCTACTCATTATCTGTGTTCAGATTTTGTCCATTAATTTCCCACTTTCTTCTCTCTTCCCTAGGTGGTGATTAATAGGGGAAAGTGTGTATTTTGGGTAGGAATAAAGCAATTCAGAGATTTGCAAATTGTGAGAGCTGGAAGAAACTGGAAAAAAGTGTATTTGTTCCCAATCCTTAGCTACAGCTTAGTTTTATTTGCCTTAAGGATGTTTGAATTGCATTTTTTTTTAGGGTGGCTCTTCACAGCTGGGAAGTCTGGACTAATTAAAAATGAATAAGGCTTGTTATGTAACTTAGAGGTTTGAGGCTATACAAGTGCTCCAAATATTGAAGGCAATGCTGTTACGTGTCATGCCCCCCAGGAGTTCTGTGCATGCCTGCCCACAAGTGGAAAGGACAGGCACTCCATCTCTTCAAAGTTTTTGAGTCTTTGAGGCTGGGAATGGGCAAGAGTTCAGTGTCTTCTTTTGCTGCAGTGTATCTCTTCCTGATTTTGCTTTTGGTAACTGAAGTTACTAATAGGCTTGCTTGTGAAACAAATGATTCTAAGCTACATACTGGTCAAAGTACAGGGAGGTCACGGTGTTGGTTTTAATATATGTTATATATGTTTGAAGCCAAGCAAACTTTCATAGAATCATAAAATGGGTTGGATTGGAAAGGGCTTTCAGGGTCATCTAGTTCTAGCTCCAATGTCAGGGACAGGGACACCTTCCACTGGAATCCACTTCTGGATTCTTCAGATTGCTCTAACGTCTGGTGGAGTTTTTTTATTAATCTTGGCAGTTCTATTACCTTGGTAGGAACAAAATTTTAAGGTGCAGTTTGGTATCTAGGGGAAAGAAAAGATGTTTTAATGTGGCATTGGTTCTGGGTTACTCAAGAATTCATTAAAATATGGGTGAGACTTACTGTGTCCCAGAGTAATACATTTGTGTGAGATAAAGCCCTAGCGAGGCTTATTTCTAGTATGTGCTAATTGTTTACTTTGTTTTCTTTTTAATAAGAGAAGGAAGAAATGGAAGAAGTGTTAATCATTGCATTTTAAAAAGAAAGTTTTAAAATCATCTCAGTGTAGTGAGAGCAGACTTATATTTTATCATGGTGCTATGGTTAGCTTACAGTTTAGCTGGATGTCCAGACATTTAACTAGTAAAGAATGAAAAGAAAATAAGATGCATAATTTGTATTCATTAGAAACTCATCTCTGAATGGTACTGAAGAGCTCACATTGAATTCATGGTGCAATTAAAAAAAAAACAAACCAAACTTCTTTTTCTCTTCACAGGAAAGATGATAAAGATTATGCTTTAAAACAGATAGAAGGTACTGGAATTTCCATGTCTGCATGCAGAGAAATAGCAGTAAGTAACAGTTCTTTTTACTAGCAAGCAAACTTACTAAAAAGTATTAATTTGCATGCATCCTGGGTTATGTTTGCTCAGTCATGTTCTTCTACTGTGGGTGCTATATCTTTATCATAGGGGGTATAAAGTAAGTACAAATGTCATGGAAGATTTTATGTACCTGTTATGTTTGCTGTCTAAAATTGACAGTGTTTTTAAGTTGCAATTTACTACCTGCCTCAGGGCAGATTATATTTAGATGCAGCAGTTTAAAAAGATGATTGGAGTTAGTGACTTAAATTACACATTTGGTCTGACTTTTAGTACTTCAGTTCTCTTCCTAAAGAAATTAGTTCTTATTGGCTTACAATTATTAAAACATTTTAACTTCTGTTTAAGTGAAGATTTCAAACTAAACTGACACAGTTGTTGCCTTGGAGGCTGTAATACAGCCATGAATGCTATTCAGACATTTTCTTCAGTTTTTCAGGTTTATATTTGTATATTTCATGTTGTTAGAAGCTGGTGAATAATGTAGTCTTGTTATAGTTTGTGAGAAGCTTGAGAAGAAACACTGGAAAAACCGGTATTATGAAGCTTACCTGTTGTATGTTCTTATGTTTTACTGCTGCTTGGGTTCATTGTTCTTGAAATGTTTCAAATGAAATTGCTTACTAAAAGGAAAAGCACATAACTTAAGGGGGTGTGTGGGAAGGAAATAGTTTCAGTCCATCTTCCTCAAGAGTGTAAAACTTTACCCTAAATTTCATTTTGATTGACTGAACTGAGTACTAGGCTTTCTCACTTAGTCAAATTCCAGTTGGCTTCATGACAGCAAAAATGTTAGTCCTTGAACTGAGGTGAAAAAAATGAAACACAAAGAATATTCTTTAGGAGATGTTCTTTTTGTCCAATGGTGAAAGCTGAACCTTCTGCTATTGTAGACATCCACTCTGAACTAAAGGAGCAAAAAACAGGGTCTTAAATTTTGCTGCTTTCAGCCATTTGGGCAGAAGTTTTCCAAATGCTGTTACTCAGGCTGAATGATTTTAGGAAATGTCAGTTACCATTTCAGGGGGATTTGGGATGAGTTGTTGTCTTTCTGCAGTGATTTGCCTAAAAAGATTTGAAGAGTTTGTTCTGCTTGAACTTGGCAGGAGAAGCCTGGCCAGTGTTAGGGAAGTGTCTCTGCTCTGTGTAGGACCCTAACTCAATTTCTGTGTATTACGAGAATCATTAACTTGGCTGACAGGCAGGAAGGATTTGGCCTCATTCCTCTTGGGCCCCAGTATTGATAGAAAAGGAGCGAGCAGCAGGGGGGCTTCCTCCATGCTCTGAGCTGCTGCAGCATGCGCCTTTTGAAGAGAACAGCAGTACAGCTCAGGACCCACGTGGGACAAGGTTGGGGAGGGGAGGAGGGAACATAGTGCAAATACCAAAGATGCCAAGAAAGCAGGTATCAAGAGCAAAGAGGGGAGTGGAGCCCAAAAGCAGGCTTAGGGATAGGAAGAGAAGCCTGAAGCAGCATTTCTTGAGCTATAGTTGGCTTTGCTTCTGGTTATGCTTCCAGGCTTGTGACTTCTAATACTGTGGTTGAGTTTTCCTGCAGTTGTATTAATAATTCACCATGGACTTTGAGGTTTGAATTTGGTTTTGCCGTTCTCTTGATGTTGCTGTTTGAAGTGAACAGGAGAACTTTTTTTCCCCTGGAAAGGTGTTATTTATTTTAATTCTGTTTAAAATAGACTTTTTTCCACCCTTCTATCAATTAATATTGTAAAAGAAGCAAAATGAATATCATATGGAAATTAATCAAATTGATGATAATAATCATAGTGTTTATCTTGGTGATGTGAGTATATGTAATGTGTGAAAGTGCTACTGAGTTAGTCAGCAGTGTTGTACCCTGTCATCTGTGCATATAACTAATAAAATGATTTGGTTTTGTACTTAAAAAGTCAAGGCTGTGTGCCAGACTTTGTTACAGTGCATTTGAAGAACATGGTGGTGTTAAGAGGAACTTGGATGATTTGATTTGCCTTTGAGCTGTACCCATTTCAATTTCTCTGGGGAGCTGAAGCTTGTATATTCTACTCTGTGACAATCTTGGAAGAATGTAGTTTGATATAAATCCCAGTGAAACCCTTGTTTTTACAGCTCTGCCATGGCTTTTGTCTTATGATGACTTACTTCAGTTTTGGAGTATTGAGTAACTTTTATATTTAAAAATGCCCATAACTTACTCTTTTAAGACATCTGTTTGATGCAGACACCTAAGTTCAAGAACAGTGTAAGAAAAATAAAGTAACTATTGAAATTCATCAGTTGCAGGGAAGGGTTGGAACTAGGTTAGAGACCTGATTTCAGACAGCTGAATCAGTTATGGGATGAGCTCAGTATATAACTCAGTTTAAATAAGTTATTTGTTCAGGGTTTTTTTCTTCAGTTATTTTAATTTTGATTTTCTTCAACCATTTGTTTACTTGGTGGAGTTAACAGTTACTGTGCTAATTGAATCAGTATGTTTCATATCAAGCTAGTTGAAGAGTTGTATTTTTCCTTACCGTTGCCCCATTCATCTACTGTGGTAAACATTTGTGAATCCTGCCTCTTTCAGAATTTTAACTGAATGTTTGGCTGCTCATATCTTGTTCTCTGCAGATCTGTGCACTGCCTGCTGTGCTGGGTATCTTGTTTTGTGATCTGCAGTTTCAGTTCTGAGGATTTAAGCAGGCACTGAAAACTGCACATTCAGCATGCCAAGAGTTGAATTTGTGTTAGGTGGGAGAGCAGAGGGATAGAATGGTGAGAAGATTTGTATAAAAATATGCAGATTATACAAGCCCAAATGATTGATTCCTCGTCTTCTGATTTAGTCACGTGGAAGAAAGTCATTAAACCGTATCCACCTGGAATGGTGCTGCAAATGCTATTTCACAGTTCGCAAAGCAGGAGAATTCTTTAAGGCTGTAGAAATCTGGAGTAGTTAACCAGGCTTTAAATAGAGCTTCAGGATTTTGGCTTGGGCAGCTTCCTATACAGGAGTCTTAGGTTTTGAAGCAACCAAGTGACTTGCTGACATGTTTTGTGTTGATTATCATTTTTCATTCAGTTTTAGCAGGTTTGCAAGTACTTTGCTTGCATATGCTTCCTTTGGCTAGTGAGGAGTTGCTTAGGTTGAGGTTTTGTTTGGGATTTTTGTTTGGTTTTCGTTTTGTTTAGTTGAGGGAGCTGTGAGGGTTTTGTTTTGTTTTTCTTTGTTGTTTTTTCTTTTTACCAATTTTCCATGTAATCTGTTTATTTGTGCCTGGTTAGGTCAACAGAAATACCCAATAACATTAATTTTTGACTTGGCCCTGAAGAGGAAGTGCTAGCTGTGGTAGCAGATGCTTTTGTTGATGGAAATGCTGAATGTGACAAAGCAGATCTGGGGTGGACAGTGCTGTGCTCTGCCTGTCTCCCGTCTCTGTTGTGTCCTTTAAACACCATATCCAGTTTGTGCGAGTTAGAACAGCCTTGAGGCTGCTGGGGATGAAACAGAAAACTACAGAACAACAAGCAGCTGGCTTCTCTGGTTGTTTTCACTCTTTAGGTCTGCCTTGGAGGCATTCCTAGGATTTTATGTTTCCCGTTATAACAAGTGCAGGCTGTTATCATAAAAGGTGATGTCCTCGGTGTTGGATCTAGTGAAAATGTGACTGTAGGATGTTCATCTTCACTGAAGGGCAAATGAGCAGTTTTGTTAGTTTGTGGAGTGAGCAAGCAGAGTTGAGCCATCCTTTGGATGTGCTGGTGCTTCACATAACTCACGTGAAAGGGAGAGGCTCTGCAGCAGGCCTGCTCACCTCTGTATCTGCACTGTCCTTACGGCTTTCAGCTGGGCTGGAGGGTGGCTGAGGTAGAGACAGAGGCAGAGCAGCAGGCCTGGCCCCCATGGCAAGTAAGAAGGGAGCTGCTGTTGGTGAGTGGTCTTGCCTGAGTTGAACTTGGTGGAGGAGGCTCCTCTGGAGAGTAATTGGTCCTTTTCACACACTGGGCCTTCCGTGCCCTGGGTGACAACAGTGTGTCACCATGTGGCTATCAGGTCTCTCTTCCCTCTGCCAGTGGAAGGGATGGAAGAAGGGTGTAAGGGCTCTTTCATAGCCAGTCTGACTGTGATCTCTGCAGCAACCAGAGGAACCCCATGAGGCAGAAGCCGAAACTGGGTGACACCAGGATTTACTCTCTTCAACACCTTCCTTCTCTTGGCAAGGAACAAATAACTCTCCCAGTGAGCTTGCCTGAAGAGATTCTGAACCAGCTGTGTGGCAATGAACAACAGCTGGGTGTAGGTTCCTCAGGTTATGGGGGCTGTCATGTTCCTTCCAGGCTAACAGTTGCCCACAAGAAAGACCAAACACAGAAATCACTTAGATGACTGCATGTCTTCCTCACGTCAGAGGGCATGTTATGGTTTCTTGGCAATCTTTCCATGTAGTGAAAGGTGACAAAGTACGGAGGAATTTGATGTCTGATTTGACTCTTTTTGGCATGTTTAATGATTCTCAAATGCTTTAGTTTAATACTAACGTGGTATGTAAAATATAAGTTGTGACTGAGTACAAGCTACATTACTGATCTGAAAACAATATTCTTGAGAGATTTTGTCTAAAGGGAGGGTAGCACTATTTTTAGTTCTGTGACAGTGGGACAAAGATACCGACTAAATGTAATTAGAATCCTTAGGAATCATAATGTTTTCTGTGAACAGCAGAATTTGTCCAAGCTTGACATCCAGTACCTGTCTCATCTGGGTACTTCACCCACCTCCTTACTTTCAGAGAACATTTAATAACATCTCTTCTAATACTTCAAATGTGTTTGGAATTAGAAGGTGCTAATAAATATTGACTTGCATGTAACATCACATAAGACTAATTTATTTTAGAAATTGTGGAAGCTAAAAAGAAATGTGGGGTTTTTTTCCTCTAGACATTTTGTGTTGCCAGTCTTCTTTTTTGCACATTTAGGACTTTAAAAAAATCAAAAGAATAAAATATACAACCTTGTGAAATTGTTGCTTTGTCTGAAGAACTGGAGCTTCGAAAATGTGTTGTTAGCTTCATAATAAATTCTTAGAGTGAGCAGTTACAATGCCTTTGTAAGCTTTTATTTGAACACTTCTGAAAGGAAAACAGCATGTACTTTCAGCAGGTATTCTGTTCTTTTTTAGTACTGTGGAATGTCTGACTCGTGAGAGTGTAAAACTAAAATTGTATTTACACTGAAGTGAACAGATCTTGAACCTGCTGCATAGCAGCTAAACCAGCCTGGGATTTGAGCAGTTGTATAATAAAATTGGGGGGTTAGTTTATATAACAAGTTTAAAGTACTTGAGTAGAGCTCCACTGTTTCATAGGAAGCTAAGAATAGTGGCTGGAAATTTTTTTACAAATTTTTGTGGCTTAGAATTGGGTGACATCTCTGGAGTTGTCATATTCTACTCCTGCTCTTGCAGACAAGCAAATGGTACCTTAAAAAATCTAGCAAGCTACAAGTTAAACTTGTAAGGAAGAGAGATCTCTGAAGGCAGTTTCTGAATCTCATTCTAGTAATGACTCTATGAACATTATTCAGCCTTTAAGCCAAAATTAATCATGACTAATTTGTACCCATTTGTACTTATCATAATATTGTCAGTTAAAATAGCTCTTCTTTTCTGCTCTCATTTTAAAGAGAGAGATAGAGACTGTTTCTTCTCTGCTTTGTTTTGGCAGGCTATAAGCATTTTGGCTTGGCTTGCTTGTTTTCTTTGAGCATTAGGCTCTCCCTTCCTCTGGGTGTGGGCTTGGGCTTTCTTTGCCCTGTTGCAGTTGGAATTAATCTTCCCTGAATGGGCCAGAATTATGCATAGTGTTTCAGGTAATGTCTTATTGCTGCTTATACTCACCTGTTGTAGCAGTAATTCCACTGGCACCTTACTTGTTACAGGATGAGTAAAATTTGTCATTCGCCTTCCAGTCTGAAAGTTGCCTCTCTGCATCAACTGCAATCTGCTTTGTATTCCGAGTCCCTGCTTACCCATTTTTCCATTGTAAGGCCATGGCATGACTGTTAATATATGATGTCTGTTGCTGGATCCCTTGGTGAAACTGATGTGAGCCTTCTTGAAGCATGAGATGATAATCATCATCTCTGATCAGAGTTTGAATTTATGCCATCAAACTAGCCAGATAATGCAATAGTGACTTTTGCTTAAGTGAATGTTTGGTTGATACTGCCAATGGCTTTGTGTGTAGCCAGTTTTCTGACTGTCCTAAGGCTTGGGAGAAACGTGCTGCATGGCACTCAAAGGAAGGCGGTCAGAGGAAGAAGCTGCTTTTTCTAAAATAGCAAATGTCCTGACATAGGGGAAGCTCCTTCTAGGCCAGATTACCTGGCAAATTGCTCTAACAGTTGTGCTCCATTATAGGATTTTAGAACCATTTGGGTTTGGAAAGATGTGTATCATCAAGTCCACCCATTAACCCAGCACTAAGCCATGTCCCTCAGTAACAGCACATCTGTGTGTCTTTTAAACCTCCAGAGATGGCAGCACAACCATTTCCCTGGGCATCCTGTTCCAGTGCTTAACAAGCATTTTGGTGAAATAAGTTTTCCTGATAACTAACTGATCTTAACGTCCCCTGTGCAACTTGAATTACAGAAGTACGCATGGTAGTATTGCAGGGCTACATCTTGCAGGTTAACATTCCCCGCGGACCACAAAGATTATCAAGCATCAAGGGCGGGGGTGAAATGGCATTTGCAGTAGAGCTAGAAATCCTCACTTACATGAGGAGTGTGGTGTCTGGGCTCATGAGAAGTGTTGTGGTGGAGAGCTTTACAGGAAATGTGGGAATATCACCGGAGGAAGCAGGTCGTGTTCATAAAAAATTGTGCTGACTCCAGCTCATATTTTATGTGAAAGATAATTGTTGTTAGTGCAAGAAAAGATTGGCCTTAGTCATGCTGCAGTTTTCCTGATTCCTTTAGTGCTGCTGTTGATTATTTAATAACATCCTGTTTTACTTCACTTTGTCCTTGTTCATGAAGCAATTTAACAATTTTATGAATCATTGGGATGCTTTGATTTACTGTCCCTCAGCTACCCCATGGCTGTAGAATGAGCATTTCTTCATTTCAAGAGGGAGATGGAGGGACCTTAGTGTGAGCCCAGGACCTGCACACAGGGATGCTGTTTCCCTTGCTGGATCTCGAACAATATGAAAGCAAGGGCAAGACCATCCAGGGGCAAAATGGGCTTCTAACCCTCAAGTCAAAACAGATATATTGGCATTTTCGTCATTTGCTGATTTCTGTTTCTTTGAAGGTCTGTTGGATCTCCTTTCTTTATGAGGTGGTACCCAGACTAACTGATGTTAGGAAATAGATTTGAATCATCATGTTATATGCAAATGAAAAGGAAGGTAGTTTACTAAGAGCCAAACACATCATTTTTGTCTGCTTTCTCTTTGTGTTCTACAGAACTGAACTAGAATAGACAGAAGCAGTTAGGTAACAGTCATTAGGCCAAAAAACAGCCTTTATCATTAGTAGACATCATACTGATACTCAAAGCATGTTTCTTGCAGTCTACTTTGTCTGAACTGTCTTTCTTTGAACTCTGTCAGCTGCTGGACACAAGTCAAGTCATCTGGTAGGAAAGGCATGTGGTTTATGGGCTAGAGAGGCCTGGTTCGTGGAGACTGAGGTTGCTGAAAATGCTCTTTACAGCCCATGTGATGCGTTATCATCTGCATGAGCTCTTTCAGATACTTCAGACAGAGTTTGCATTTGTCACTGTGTTTCAGCCTTTCCAAGACAGTGATTCAGGAATCATCTGTCACCACTGCAGCAATCATTTCCTTATTCTGATGGTTTTACTGATCTATGTTAGCCGTCTTATTCACTGGGTTGCTTGTGGCTGTCTGGCTTTGACTGAACCCATCAGGTTTTTTAAGCAGACTGAAAAAATGTGGATTTAACAGCTATTCAGCACAAAAGGCAAAGGCAGAAACTAGCAAGAATGATAAACTGAGTACACAGATGTGCAGACAGTAACAGCTGCTGTCAGTGGCAGTAACAAAGGCCAGAACTCCTAACACAATGGTGATGGGCTGCAAAAGGAACTTCTCAGGTGTGTTCTTGGCGAGTGTCAGCTGGGACGTTGTAACTGATGAGAAGGAAGGCAGGTTGCTGTGGATTTTTGAGGAGGATAGTGGGGTTTTGGGGTATTTGAGTGGACTGCTGGGGTGTTTAGAGGAAAAATAAAAGGCAGGAAGGGGAGTGATCAAGGTGGATGGGGGAGGAAAAAAGCAAGGAATGCTGTGAATCTCAAAGTCTGCAGTATTGACTGCCTCTAGAACAAACAAAGGAGAATTCTGTCTATGTTGCCTTGCTATATAGACAGGGAATCCTTCTGCTGCATTACTTAAAGTTTCTCATATTTGTGTCCAGCTTTGGTAGTAGTTCTCTGTGTGTTCTCCAAGCTGAATCACGTTTGATGTGAAGAGGTTGGATTTTTTTAGTAGGTGACAGCTGCTACCTGGGGAATAAGGAGTAGGACAGACTTAAAATGGGATCAGAAAGGACAAAAAGGAGCATTACATTATTTTTTAGAGCTCTGACTAGTATCTGTGTCTCTCATTAAGGAATAGTTTGTTTTATCTGGTACAGATGTGTCCATCAGACCACAGGAAATACAATATTTTAGTATGGACACATAGTTGCTGAACTGTCATGTAATCTTCTCGTAGAGGTAATTAAAATCTTTAGCATAAGTTTAATGTGTGAATTTTTGCTGATTAAAGAAACATTGTGCCAGTCCTTATAGAAAAATAGTTTATCATTAAACCCTGCAACATCATTCACCATTGAGAGGCTGGTCTTTGATGCTGTGCTGTGCCTGTCTGGCATGCAGTTAATCTCCACATCAGCCTGTATGATGGAGTGTGTTGAATTTGTGACTAAAGCAGTGTTGATAAGCCACCAGTGCTTTGGCTATTGCTGACAGTGTTCAGGCTTTCTCCGTTTCCCACCCCTGCCCCTCTTCCCTTTGGAGAGGTAGCCTTTGTTTGGAGACTGGCTGGGCATCAGTCTTCTTGTGGGAAGTTATATGTGATTGCCTTTGCACTGCTTCTCTTGTTTTGTTGTGGGTGTGATGTTTAATTCCTCTTTCCTTCACTTACTAAACTGTCTTACCTCACTCACAAATTTTTTGGCTTTTTTGTTCTTCCATTCATGGCTTCCTGAGAGGGATGAGCAAGTGGCTCTGTGGAGTTTAGCTGCTGGCTGTGGTTAAATTACCACAGGCTGTCCCCACCTGTAATTGATAAAAAAGTGCAAATAAGCATTTCTTGGTTTTTCCCATGTTGATCTTACGCTTTGTAGGAATTACAGGCATTTAAAGAGTTCCATACTTCTTGTGGATCCTGCCTTAAAGTGCCTCGATGTGCTGCTTTTACAAATCTTAGTTTTACTAGGCTCAAATTCTATGGCCTTCTGCATTGATTTCTATTGTTTTGTCTCCTCTACACTGTGTCCCTGTTTGGGCTCATACTTAAGGTAAAAGCTTTGTGAGCTATAGGTTTTTTACTCAAGAAATGCCTCACTGACTGGTCAGTGAGTCATAATGCGAGTCTGTCTCAAATGAAATAGGAGAGAAGGAAACGAACATAGATATACGCTTCCATTTTACTGTCTCAGTAGCAGTAAAATTTTAGCACATATGACAAAGGTATCAATAGTATCAATAGAAAGGAATGATTTTTTTTGTTTCCTCTGTTGTGTAGTGGAAAAATTATATTTTATTGAAAACAGATTGTTTCAGAAGTAAGTTCTGTATTCAAAGAGTCCTTTAATTTTCCCTTGGCTTTTTTTAAAAAAAGAAAAAGCCCTAACCATTCATTTAATAAAAATCATTTTAATAAAAGTTGTCATTTTTGGCACACTGAACTGGCAAGCATTTGACTAGTTTTGGGTAGTCACAAGTTTGCTTAGACAAAGCTTTTGTTTCTTCCTTAGCAATGGAGTGAGTACAGTATGATTGTAACATGACCAGTAAAGCTCAAATAGGCTGATGCTGTCTGTATTCAGTTGTTGTGCTGTATCTCATCTGTTCTCCTTTTGGTGGGGTCAACTATAGTTTCTGGAGCAGCTGAGCTGGTTTAGCGGGTCACTGCTGCTGAAAGAAGTTCTAGGTGTGTCCCTTTGCCATGGCTGTCTCCGCTGTTAGAAGCCTGATTTGTTTCAGCTCAAGAGCTTTGTACCAGGTTACCTTTCACCAGCCTTTATGCATCCAGAATAGTTTTCTCTTGAAGTGGGTGTTTTTCTGTGGGTGGCTTCTGTGAATGTACTAACTGCTGTAATCTATGTTGTGCCAAAAATCTGGACCCTCTTCTGTATAGAGTTGTGACCTTGTAGATCAGCAGAGCCCACCTTACAAACCCACACCTTGGTTTAGCTGACTGCATTGGCAGCTGTACATGAGCCATCCCATTCAGTCTCAAATGACTGCAGTAATTGGGAGTGAGGAGAAAATGGCGTACTCCAAATGGGACTGTTGAAGATTACAGCCTATGTGAAAGGGCAGATGCCACAGCTGGCTGTTTGCAGAGTCATCTTGGTCCTGGATAATAGTGAGGTTTTACATAGACTTCAGCTTTTAGAACATGAGTAGGAAGTGAATGCCGTGAGGGGGTTATGACCCACTTTCAGGTTTGGTTTGAAACTAATGACTGGTTCTTTCATGAAAAAATGTGGGTTTCTATGGCTTGCAGATTTCAACTTTTGTTGCTTGTGTTGTAAGTATCCCAGCTCTGGATGTATGGATATAACTGTTGTGGACTTTTTCTTTTGCAGTTGCTGCGGGAGCTCAAGCATCCAAATGTCATTTCTCTGCAAAAGGTGTTCCTTTCTCATGCTGATAGGAAAGTGTGGCTTCTCTTTGACTACGCTGAGCATGACCTCTGGGTAAGGTGAATTGTTTGTAGGTACCAGGCTTAGAGTTTTAGTTGCAGCAAAGGGACGAGGTCAGGGGAGACACATCATTTTTAAAACACAGTATAGCTATTTCCTACATGTTTGTTGGAAGCATTTTCAGTACTAAAGGAAAAGCAATGGACAGCTAACCTGTGATCTCTTGAAAAAGATAAAAATCTGCAGAAATGAGCTCTCAGTAGCTAGAAGTCTACTTAAATGTAGATATAAACCCCCATTACAGCTACAGTAGGGTGCAGGAAGATGTAATTGATTATGCAAGTGAATTGCCTTTGAAAAATGACAAACTTATTTTCTGAATAGGACAGTTCAGAGTTTTAGTTGCATTATTATCCATGCATGCATGAAATGAGAGTAGTGACACTGTATATTTAATTCATATATTTCAGTGGGAAGAATTTTTACTCAACTCGTCTGCAGAAATTCTGTGTATTTGGGAGGAAAGCGATTTATTCCTAATTGCAAGATACAGCTTTAAAATATAAACCTCTTGCAGGCAAAGTAAATTTGTTTTAAGATATATACTGTATTCCTGTGTTAACTCGAATATTTGTAAGCTTAATATCCATTTAGAATGCTTGAAAAAATAAAGTAACATGATAAAAACTGAAAAATATAATGTAGCCTTGACCTCCCTGAAAAAAGGTGTGTGTGCCTCAAATTAATGCTGACACAGATTTGGAGCACTGCCCTCAATGCTACAAATACTAATCTTAAAAGATGCTAAGATTTGCATCCAAGAATGCAACAGAAACAATTTAGAACACGGTGGAAATTTTTATGAATGTGTACATGTGAGAATTGCACAGTATGAGTCATGAGTTGTTTTTTCATCAGCATGTCACTTAGCACAAACCAAAGTAAAACTAATTTCTTTGGAAAATGGTGTTCCTTGTAGTTGGGAATTATTCTGTAGCATTTGCCTAAAACCCTAGTGTGTCAGTTTTCTTTCTGTTAAGCTAAATGAAAGATATTTTCTTACAGTTAAATATCTTGGAAGTTCTGATACTTGGTATTGAGGTTTTGTTACCAAAATAAAATTGGAGATTAAAAAGTTACCAACAGCTGCAATGTTGAGACATTCTAAAGGCTGATAAACAGAAACAACATCCTGAGGGAGTGAAGTTGTTTTGTTTTGTTTTCATTTCAGTATGAGGGAAAACTTAAGAGCACTCCTCTTCTCACTGCTCCCCCATATTAATGATATGCTAAGCTACAGAGGTTTAAGAAGGTCTGAGGGGTTTTTTGTTTCAAAATGTGCTACAAGGCTTCATATTTGTTAGGATGATTGACTATGACTTGTCCTTGTTTGTATTTATACATTTCTGCATTGCTTTGTACTTAACCTAAATCACCACAGAAGCGTTTTTGTTAATGAAACACTGGTTTGTACATAAGTAACTTAGGAATGACCCTCAATTTTGACCTTTATGCTTACATGCATATACCTGTATGAACTTCAGAATTCCCCAGCTGTACCAGCTCCTGGATGTTCACTGTATTGGGATGTGAGAGACTTAGTTGCTGTAACTGGGCTTCCTGTGTGCCCCAGAGAGCCAGCTATGGATCAAGTGCTCCAGCTCTGTGTTTAGCACAGCAGGTCTCAAGTAAGACTGGGAAAGGGCCAGATAATACAGAGTGTATTAGAGCAGGAACAAAAAAAAGTCTAGGACAACCATCTGTTTTTCTATCTGTCTCTGAAGATTCACTTCTCTCTGTCCACTGTGTGAAAATAACACTTGTTTTGGAGTTGGTGGAAGTGGGAGGTGAGAGGAGGTGAAGCATGTGGCTCAGGCTGAGGGATGCTTGTGCGTGTGGTGCTTGGCTGATGGTGCAGGGACTGTCACCTTTTCATCAATGCTTCTTTGCTCTGTGCATCTCCATTTTTACCATTGTCAGGGCAGAAATGTGCCTGTTGCTCACAGGAAAGCCAAGCTTGCTGCCTGAAGCAAAGGAGGGCAGGCTGTATGGAGCTGGGCTGCAGCAGGAGAGGAAAGGCAGTTTGCCAAAGGGTGTTAGGTAGTTGGGTTACTTAGCTGGCACCTGGAACATGAGGGGTCATGAACGTAGGAAGAGCACATGATAGAAGTTTGGTGCCAGGTTTTGGTAGACAAGATCTGGGCTGTTTGAAGGAGGCAAACCTGGAAATGGTTACCATGACTGTGGCACTCCTTGCTGTTGAACTTAGTGACACCTGGGACTTGAGTGCTAAGACAACACGTCCTTTTGGGCTCCTCCTTGGTGCCAGACATCATAGCTTGTGTATAAACTTAGAATTGCTAAAGGTTCTTTTTCTGTGTCTGACTTGGTGGCTTACTTTCAGATGGATAGATTTGTAGACTTGATCTGTCAACAGCTTCTGTTTTGAGAGTACTGTGCTGTAAGGGTATAGTAAATAAAGAAGGAATACATCTGGGCTTCTGATTTAAATGTATAGAATTCCTAATACAGTTTGCAAAAATTTCTGCTTGGCATTAGGTCTCGAATGTTACAGTCATTATTACTGTAGGAGAAGACCTGAAAGTGAAATAATGTAGGAGGTAATACGCTTGTAATTCTGTGAGGTACAGGATATCAGCCTGTCTTAACAAAAAGACTCCCCAAATGAAAATGCCTCTAAAACTTTCAAGATCAGTGATCTACAAGGAAATTTGTGTTGATGGTCATATTGGTTTTGTATTCTTCATACTTTGCAGGGCTTAGCTGTCTGCTGGGATAAAACTACCAATTTAATTTTTGAGAGATTGCTTTGGGACAGTGATCACTTTGCCTAGTACAGTATTAATTTTTTAGTTTGGAAAACAAATCGTGAAAGGTTGAAAAAACCTGAAGAAGTCTGTGTAAGGAGTTGATGGCAATCTTGTTGTGTAAACATTGCACTTCTTTTATTTTCATTTCTTTTTTCCTCTTTACAGCATATAATCAAGTTTCACAGGGCTTCTAAAGCAAACAAGAAACCAGTTCAGTTACCTCGGGGAATGGTGAAGTCGCTGTTGTATCAGATCCTAGATGGTATTCACTACCTGCATGCTAACTGGGTGTTACACAGGGATTTGGTAAGTGGATCTGCAATGGGTTTTAGCACTGGGATGATGATTGAGGGCAAGGATTGTTGTTTTTTTTTTAATGGAAAACCACTGGGAAGCAAAAACCTTTGTGCTAAGAGCATGTACTAATACATATTTTTATACTGCAGTAAGACAGCCTTGATTAGTAGAGTGAAGTTTATAAGCTGGCTGTGATCTGATATGCTTATGAGAGCAGGTGTATCAGATGGCTGGTTTTGTTTTTTGATTTTCTAAATAAACTATTTTAAATGGGTTCATTTAAATAACAGGCACATTGAGGTACGGAAAATGCCTCTAGTAGTATCACTGCAGGCAAGATAAATAACTAAATACAGCTTTGGTATAGGTGGGGGAGAATGATTGGCTGTAAGAATGGCTGAAAAAAGGTTTTTTCTGAAATTATCAGTTTAACGTCGGAAAGTAACTTTTGAAAGCCCTGATTTTCTCCTAACGTTTATAATCTACCAGCAGTATAGCCATGACAACTTAAGATGATTTCTGCAAGTAAACGAATGTTTATCCAAACTACAATATAAGGAAAACATTTTTAACCTGGGTTAGTGTCTTTAACCAGCAAATTCTTTTCAACTGGTGAATCTCACCAATTCTTATATATTTTCCTTCAAAATATGCCCACAGCTAAGTGGTCTTTTTTGTCTGTTGTCTTGAAATTGGCTAGTTTCCTTGATCCACTTGTCTGTAGTTCCTATTCTTGGATAGCATTCTTTTTTTCAATTTACTTCTGAGTGTACCGCCTATGTACAATATTCTCATGCACGAGTGAAATTCCAGTGATTAGAGGTATCATTCCTATGACCTTTCATTCCTATGAGTCAGTATTACCAATGATATTCCATGTTTGGTGAAATAAGTCTGGCTTCTTTACTGCTCCTCCAGAGTCACCTTTTATCTTTGAAATAGCTTTAATAGTGTTCCTGGAAATGTGGTCAAGGACTACTTATTTGTCATCTATTTTCATGCCTGATAAGTGCTTTTACAGAATGCCAGTGTCTCCATGTAAACTGAAGGAAAAAGGTATACCTCTGATAAATAGCATTTTCAGAACTGAAATGCAAGGAAACTTTGCTTTATTGCAGTGATTTTATGGATGGTTTTAATTTGCTCCTGGTTTTAGAAATAGAACCAAAGCCTCAGCACTGAGGGGAAAAAAATCAAAAAGATTCTGGTGGCTTTGTCATGACTCATGAAGTACTGGAGCTAAACATAATATAAAAATACATAGTGCATGTTACTACTTAGACAACTTTGTTATATTTTTAAGAGGCATACAGGAAGCAAATGATTTGTCATCAAGCATCTAAATTTTTCTGATGTTTTACTTTCTACAGTTTTGGAAAACTTACGAACTTAAAATTACACTTAAAAGAAAATCGTGCATGTTGTTAACTGGATGGCTCAGGAGATTGGTAATTTATTACAGAGCCTTTCACATCTAGGTCTGTAGCTCAAATACAGTTTAAGTTGGCAACTGCAAAAAAAACTACTGCCATCTTATTTTCTCTGAAATGAGTTGGTGGTCTCAGTTCAGCATGAAGTTTTCTTCCAGCAGATAATCCACCCATCACAATTGGCTATCTTTTGATAATCTGAGGAAGAGACCAAAAGCTTGAGGCAGAGAATGAGAGGTCTTTCCACCGGAACCTTGTCAAGCTGTGTCGGTGAGAATCCTGTAAGAGCAGTACAGGGGCTGCCTGTGCCACCTTGTCCATGCAAACCTTCAGACTTGTTATTTTGAAATGTCCAGTTTGAGCTGAATTCAGAAGGCACATGTTTCATGCAGACCAAATGACAGAATTGTACCTGCCAATGCTTGCTTTCTTTTATCAGGGTCTGGAAATAACCTGGAACAGAAACAGAAGGGATTCTACTTAGTGTTTTGTCTTGGGAAGGGAGGGGCCTATGTGTTAAGCTTGAGAATTGGGACTCCACTAACACATGTATTCTGATTCAAAGCAGAATAACTGACATTAATGCTTAGATGTGATTTTCTATTCCAGGATACCTGTAACGTTTTTCGTCAGGAATATCAGTGTTAAATCACCAGTTTTAACTCCAGATTGGATGGCTGGAGAGATTTACTATGTTTTTCCTACTGTGCCTTTAAAATGATAGGTATTGCTGTAGTTTCTAGATGTTTTATGTTTTCCTGGATTTAGATACACCCACAAAGCTGCTTAAGTAACATGCTTGCTTTCATGTCATACACTATTATAAGAGTGATCGTGCTTGGGGGTGGTAGGAAGCTAAAGAGTATAGTACTTGGCAGAAAAATCTGTTATTCTCTCATAGGATAAGGATTTTTTAAAATGGGTATGAATTATCTGTATAATTATCTTCCATCTAAGTGCAGTTTTATAGGTTTGGGTTGGTTTCCTGTTGGGGTTTTTTTGGTGTTTTTTTTTTAAGATGTCTTAGTGAAGTTAGCTTTCACGTAGGTAGTTTTTTGGAGGTTTTTTAGGATTTGGACTTCTCTAACCAGAAACAAAATATGTCATAAAGCAACTCCTTTCCTGTTAGCATCTACAAGCCAGGCAGTAAAATTTGGTGGCTATTAAAATCACATTAACTTAGACTGAAATTTGTCTTCACAATGTTGGAATCAAGGAATCTCAACTCATGTAAGGTTTGTATAAAGTGACTGTATTCTGTATGAAACAGTAAAATCTGTTGGAAGACAATAATTGTCTATTGTGGGTTTTGTAGTCATGGTGAGTCTTTTACAAAGGAAATGTGTGCAAATCTTCTCAGTAACTTAAATACTTGACTCTGTTTGTTTTTCTTTCACTGGGTACATGAAAGCCAATTCACCGTTTCCATCAGAGCAAGGGAGATGTTGATTGTATTTACCTTTGAATACTGCCTTGAATACTACTGTGCTTGAGTAGTTGGCTTTTCCATAAGTCTTTGAAACATACCAGTTAAAGTTTTCAACAAATAAATGCCAGCCCTTTTAAAATTTCTTATTTGACTTGCGTATTCTTCAGCTTTTTAAAATTTCATGGCTGAGAGCAATTGAAAGCAGATTGTTTATTCATACTCTGACTATAGCAGGAAGGAAATAAGAACACTTCATATAATTACTGTAAAGTGCATCAATTATGGTTTTAATAATATTTTGAATTTAGTTATCAAGCATGCTTGAAACATACTGCATTTTGCTGATTTCTTTTCTGAGTATTTTTTTCCACTTTATAATATGCAGCTATTGGACTTCCTCCTTTACTCAAGGTTCTTATTCCACACTAAAAATAAGCATAAGCAGAAGATTTGCCATAGATCTGTTTTCATCAATATGCAACCTCAACAGCAAGGGAAAAGACAGGATGCACTTTGCAGCATGCTTTTTCAAGTAACGGGCTTAAAATAGAGGTGCCTTTGCATGGTACAGTAACTTTTAAGCCATGCCTGTTAGCGTTTGGAAGTGCATTTCTATTTAATTTTTTTGGTAGTAGTCCTGTCTACACAGTCAGGATCCAGTCTCAGGTAAGAGATGAGCACCCCTCCACAGCTTCTGTGTAGTGACAGTAAGAAAGTTAGTCTGCAATTTAATAATGGAGTTGGCATCAAAGCTATTTAAAATACTTCCATGGTGCAGCAGTGCTTAAAAGCATACCACTGCCACCCCCAAAAAAACCCAAACAAAAAAACCTAGAGGAAATCTCATATGTCTTGTAGTACTGCAGCTGGGACATTAGTATAAAATTATTTTTGTTCCTAAATCTTCAGACTACATTCCCAGGCCCATTTCTTTGTGCATGGTGTGAGTGGGTGTTGAACATATGAATTGACACTTGGCAAGTGAGGTATGGAAGTGGGGAACAGAGTGCTGGGCTTCTGCTTCCCATTCTCCTCCTCCTATCTCTTGCCAAAAGAATTAACAGTCTCCTAGCCTTTGTCAATAACATCCGTGTCCTAGTTAGTCTGGGATTGTGTCACTGTGTTTGTGAGCATTTGCAGACTGGCACTGGTGCCAGTGCAGTCTGGTGAAGGCGCTTCTAGTGTACAGCTCAGCTAAAGGGCTGCTCTGGGATGAGCACTGGCTTTTAATAAGCTTTGAGGCAGTCAGGCTTTAATACAGTTGGCACATGGCTTTCTGAGATCTGGGCTCTTCCCAAGGATACCTGCTACCAGCTTTGGGATTAGTGAGAACATTAAAGATGTTCTTTTAACAATGAATGAGGAAAAGCCACGGCAAGAGTCTTTTTTTGTAGACAGGATCTTAGTAACTCTCCAGGCTCTGTAAAGTGAATCAATTAAATGTGTGCTTTAGGCAAAGTTAAATATATGGAACTTTTACCTTGGCAATTAACCATGTTCCTCATTAGAACTTCAGAATCCAAGGATGTCTCCCTGTCAATATTTAAGGATTACTTCAGAAATACAGGAATGCCCTTTTGTCTTTGTGTAAAGCTTCCAAAGCTGTGGTCATTTGAAGGAGTGAACCTAAATCCTTGAAAAGAAGAAAGTAGTAGTAGTGCACATTACTAGAAATAAGTTTGCAGCTTTAAAATTCAGGGTGATTTTGTACTTCAAGTAGATCAACAAGTGATAGGTGTTATTTCCCAAAAAGTATTATAATGGCTTGCTGATGATTTGCTTTCAGAGGAGGAAAAAAAAACCCCAGCATTCCAAACCCAATCACTCTTCTGGTTGTCAGCTGTTCCATTTCCCAAGATTTTTGTTTCCAAGGTGTTTTTCATTAGGTGTGTACTTTAATGAGATCACAAAAGAACAGTGTGTCTGGCAGAACTTTATTTTCTTGCATATGCTTATAATTACATGCTTTCCTGTGAGTTGTACTGTACTATAGTTCTAAATATTCCATAGCTAAAAATAATATTATTTAGTGTTTCTTAATGTTTCTATTTACAGGGAGCATGACTACTCCCTTGCCTGCCTTTCTGAGCACTTTCTTAGTGTACTAGATTAAACTTTCAAACCAGTAAGTAATGAAAATGTAGACGTGATCAAAAGAGACTGCAAAATTTTAGTAGGTGGTGCTCATAGCAGTGATAAAAAAAACAAACAATAGCCAAAAAAACCTGAAGAAAACAGCCTGTTAGGTCAAACTTTTGACTGGGTAATGTCTGTCAATTTTGTACAAATGCAGATTTAAAGGTAGAAATAGAGCATATTGTTGCAGTGCTACCAGCCTTCTAGTTAGAAAAGCAGGGAGAGATCTTTGAGTTCACCATAGAGAAGCCTGTAGAGATATATAAAATCATGTGCTTCATATTTATATATGCAAATAATTGTGAGACCACTCTTTGAAAGGTCATAGCCATCAGGGGACGTTCCTGAGGGGAAGAAAGCAAATGTCACTCCAGCCTTCAAGGAGAGTCTGGGAAATTACATTGCAGTTACTCTCACCTCGATCACTGGAAAGGTGATGGATCACATCCTCCTGGAAGACATTTTCAAACATTTGGAAGATACCAAGGTGATTGAGAGTAGTCAGCATGGATTTTTATGAAGGGAATATTGTGCTTGGCCAGCCTGAAAGCCTTCAAAGACTGGTGCGATGGATGGGACAACAGCAGTTGATGTTACCTGCTTTAGTAAGGCTTTCAACTCTGCATCCCATCCATCCTTGTAGACAAGCTAATGAAGTACACACCAGGAAGTGCACAGTGAAGGGGATCGACAACTGGATGAGTTGAAGAGCTAAAAGGATTCTGATCAGTGCCAGAAAGTTAAGCTGACCACCATTCACTGGTGGAGTGTCCCAAGGGCTGATTCTGAGTTAAGTGCTGTTTTAACATCACCACTGGTAACCTGAACAATGGGACAGAGCACACCCTCAACAAGCTGGCAGATGATTTCCAGCGATGCCTTCCAGCCTCAGCCATTCTGTGAATGTATTGTATCTTCACCATTTGATTTGTCTTGAAAAATTCAATTAATGCTCTTTCAAAGTCTAAAATCCAGCTCATGATGAATCAAGAGATGCCAGGTGCAAGGGGTGCCTATGTGGGAGCAGGTGTGAGATGAATATGAAAGATCAAATAGCTCCTAAGGAATAAGGAACAATGTGAAGGAAGCAGTGAAATATCCAGTCTTTGAACTGCAGCAGGACATTTTTGCAATGTATCTTGACTGCAGTATGATGAGAGTTATGACATGGTACCATTTTCTTTTCCTGAGGGAAAAGGTGATGTATTCCTGAAAATCTTTTTAGAAGCTGTGTGGTCAAAAAATGAAAGATATACTTCTACTGGATCATCAGTTGTTACAGACTTTGGTATGAAACATTTGTGTCATGGCAATATTTCTAGAAAGAGATACCCAAGCATTAAGATATTAAAAAACTGTCAATTCTATAGGATTAAAATTTTACAGAGATTTGTATTTTTAGACCTCTCTTGGATTAGCCCTATATCTTTTATTCTGTGCTGAAGGTGCTAAGTACTGACATCAAATGGAAAATATAAATTAAAATTCTCAGTCTATTCTTCCAGTTGTATTTGGGCCTTCACTGCAAGACTTCCTGATGATTTTGGAAATTGGCAATCTTTAAAGAAAGTAAAAAGATTTTATTTTTTTTAATTCACAGGCTGTGTCCCTTCAAGCAATTTTTGAATCTGAATGTAATCTTTCATAGCTTTTTACAGTTTGATCATCTGTAATCTTAGGACTTATAAGAAAATGTAAGGCCATTTAACAAGTTTTAAGTAAGGGTTGTGAAAGAATAGTACAGACTCCCAAGATTTATGCAGCCTGTGAGATCAACAGATAACGCTTAAAAATTTTTATCCAAGAACTGGTGTTTAGCAAAAATGCTAAATCAGTCCTAAAAGGTATTTGATAATCTTTTACCACATAAATTTAGATTCCAATTTATAACAAGATGGAGTGCTAAATAGGGGAAGATTTGATGGATATTTTTTTGATTGCAAGTGAAAAGCTCATTTATTTTCTTGATATAAATGAAACTAGGGGTGAAAGGAAAGGTCAGAAATATCTATTCCAGGTACAGGATTTTCAAATCTGTGTCTCAGACTGCTGCCTTCATTTAAAGCCCCATTTGCTTGATTGTCAAGCCCAACCCTATCTGTAATTTTTTTGTAGCCTTTCATTATCTTTGGTAGGTGTTTCCAAAAGGTCTGACTATATCAGTGTGTCTGGGGTACTCACTTATCTTTTGTCTGGTGGAACCTAAATTTAGTTTTTCTTCTTTTTAGTTCAGTATTTCTTTTCCATAAACAATTCTCAAAATAATTAATCCTGTGTAGTCTCACAACCTTCATGTTTAAAACTGGCAGTAATACTGATGACAATTTTTTTCTCTATTAATGAATATATCTTGTTTTGAAACTAGAGTAAATACAATCTCTGTCCAAAGTTTAAAGGGAAAGTCAAGGTGAACCAATATATGTATTATAAGGGGAGCTTTGCTAATTTACCAAGCCAATAATATGACCAAACTCAGGCACAAGTACTCAGACAGTGTTATTGCCTAGAGGAAGTGCAGGTAAAGTTTCTGAAACTGGCATTCTGAAATCATTGTAGACTTCTAAATGAAAGAAGTACAAGGTGCAGAAAATAAATGGAAAAAGTAAGACTGCTTATTGAAGTACCACCAGATATGTTAGGGGCAGACAAGTGCAACACAGATGAGAATTTGTAGGCATGAAATTGCATTACATGATTATTGATGTTTTAGTGAGATATTTTTGCCTTATCTGCTGCAGAACTGTCAGACACAAGAAGCAATGGAAGCAGACTTTTTTTCCTGACATTTCTACATCATTGTAACATGGAATAATTTTAACCGGCAATCTTGGACCAGTTAACAGGCAGTGAAAACTGTTGCAAAAGGGAAACTCGGATTTTGAATCCAAAAGTAACTTGGAGGTTTTCTTTGTATGGCTACAAATGCTGTAAATGTGAACAGAACTGGTTTTGTTTCCTTTTCTCCTCATTCCCCTGGAGCCCTTCAAATAGAATGTTTCAGAACTGATCTGTATAACCATTTGCATCTTTACCTTACAGGATGTGAAACCAATTCAGGCCTTTTCTGTGCCTTTGGGAAGTTTGTCCTTGTCTGGTGGAATATACATTTAATTACAGCCCCAGAAATACATGTGTCTTCATATTGCATACTGACTTCTAAACTGGAAACAAAGTGGTACTTTAGAGTTGTAGATATGCAAAATGATAGCATGGCTTCTACAGTCTCTAGGAAAAAATAGTTTAAAAAATGCAAGTTGTGTTGCATGTTTTGCAATTAAAAAAAAAGCTTATGTTGGTCTGTTGATTCTGTGTGATTGCTTAAGGATACAAAGCTTACCTGGACATGCTGGTTCTTTGCTAGTTTCCTCAAGTAACCTTTGTATCTGTTAGCATTTTTCAGGTACCTTTGGTAAAAAGATATGGTATCAAAACAGACCATTTCTTTCAATGTCATGAAAAGCGAATGTCAAATAGAGGAGGGCATGTGTTCTGGGAGAAATGTATTGATAGTTCAGCCAGGGCCAAATGCTGAAATACTTCTGTTGCCTTTTTCCAAGCTTAGAAATATTTTGTCTTTTTAAAAATCCAGGTAATTTAAGTAAATTGATAACTGAAGTAGAATGGTGTAATTTAAGTAATAAATTGAGGAATATAATTTGTAGATGATTACTTATATCTATCTGCATATATCTATATATTGCACACTGGGGGATGAAAATATATCGGCTGATGGGCAGACTATTAGACTTCTTTCTTTTCTGTAGCTATAAATTCGTTCTTTTGTTACTAACTTGTTTTTTCATGTGCTGGCTTTCCAAGATGGCCAGATACCTGATTCTGGTGCTGGAAAGAGTAATGTAAGTAATCCTTCACTGTTTGAAGGCAAACTCAGTCATCTCAGTGCATTGCCATGCAGTAGTTACACTAAACTGACTGCAGGAACTCTCATATCCATATATGTAAATACAAATAGAGGTAAGAGTTCTACAGAGGAAAGGCATGCTAGAAACTTCAGATCTAATTCCTGCCATAAAGGTGATGAGCTGCACTAGTCGGGTGGAAAAAATACCAGCATACCTTGTGATTCTGACCTGAGAGAAGTATGGAGGACCAGAATCTCTTTGATCACAAATGTACCTTTAAAGTAAGATTTTCAAGAAAAATCCTGCAGTAGGATTTAGTAAAAACCCTAGGGTATGATTTTGGAAACACTTAAATGCAGTTTGCACTTTAGTTTGTTGGATTTTTTACTGCTAAATACCTTGTTAGGTTGTGGAAAAGTTATCACAGTATAAAATACTGTGAAAGATAGGAGTATGGATTGTTCAAAATACAGGAAATAGCCATAATAAGTGTTTTCACTCCAGTCTGCTGTACAAAGAAAAGGCTATGTTCTGTATGAATGATCTATATTCATGATGTAGAGGAAAAGATGATAAGAAAACAGGCCTTTGAGTAATTCTTATCTGAGGAGTTATTTTAAAATAAACTTACGAATAGGACACAGTTATCCCGTGTAAAAGCTTGTTCTTTATGATCTCCTGACTTCATCTGTCTTACTCTGAGCATGAGTGACACAAAACAAGGTATTTGGGGTATAGTTTGAAATACTGTATTTGTTCTGTGCACAAAAGTGCTCTAACACGTAAATACAAGTAAAGCCCATGCAACCACTGGAAAGTGCATAGTAGTAAATTATGTGGGCTTTTCACCTTTGGTACTTCTTCTTAATCCAGAACAGGGAGGAGTTGACAATTAATCCATACAAGTAGGGTGATATGGAAGTATTACTTAAATGAAAAATAACAGCAAAATAGGGCTTTTAAAGGAAATGGCAAGGGTTAGCACAACTGCATGCAAACCAAAGAGTACAGTAAGGCAATTTTCTGCCTTTGTGTGAAAGTTTTGGTATGTATGAGATTACAGTACTGCTGTACTGTACTGCCTGTCACCCTGCGGAAACTGCGCCAACAAAACTACTGAGCAAAGATGGTACTCGGGTTTTTATTACACATTCAAAATCCTTACTTGTGAGGCAGAACTTTGAATTTAAAAGGGAGGTGGAATTATATATGGGATAACATAGTACCTAAAAACCAGTTTCAGAGCTCTCCTCTTGCATTTGATCCTGCTCTGATGTGCCCACAGCATCCAGAGTCATCCTAACCTTTGGACAGGGTACTTGCTGCTGTAGTAAAACCCACAGGAAATCTATTTCTTCAAGACTGTTTGTTTTAATGAATTAAGTTAGTTACTATACTTTTGAATGATGTGTCAATGATATTGGACATGGTAGATTTTCCTGCTATAATAATATTTTTGCCTATGATACTCACCTTTCCTTGCTTGGAGGCTTAGTACAGAAAGTCACACCCTGCAGCTTGTCCCGACGTACATTTTTAGGGAGTGAAAGAGTTGGCCTGGAAAGTGTAGTTAATTTTTTTTATTCAGCTTGAATTCAGTTCCAGTGGAAGTGAGAAAAGTCTGTGTATTAGGCAGTGTGCAAGCCTTTAATAAGTTACATTGCCCCAAGTTGGCAGTAATTGAGTGACAGCAGTGAAAGGAAATTTTTGGAGTGTGTTCAGAGCATAAAAACATAATAGACCAACAGCTTTCATCAGGCTGAAACAGAGATAAAATATGGTTGATGGTAACTAGCAGAAGGCCCCATTGGCATAGATACAGCATCCCTCTATTTTCTATCCTATCCAAATACTTCCTGTACTTTTAAAACTTTTGGACACGTGTGCTTTGATAATTCAGGGGTTTGTTTTTGTTTGGCTGTTACTGGTAATTTTAATGGCTCCTAGTTTTAATGAGAATTTTATTTAGATGCTCAATTTATTTATTTTAAAGAGTGCTGAGATGTTCTTTATAAGAAGATAATTAGCAGGAAGTATTAAATTAAAATAGGCTTTCTTAATTTTCCAGTGCTTGTTACAATTCCTGTGTTTTCTAATCAAAAAGAATATTTTAATGTTTAGATTTAATTCTTGTGTTCTGTGGGGCCATTGTTTTCAACAGTGTTTGTCTTGGTCTTTTGATTATAATATATTTTAAAGCCCTGATCAGTTAGTAGATGCAACAAAAATTGTCTTGATTGTGAATGCACATCTTTGAATTCAAGGAAAGAAGTTAACTTCAGAAAAGTGCTGATACTATCATTTGAATAAGGTTATACTGACACTGCTATTGTGCTGGAGTACTATTTAGCATTGAAGTAGTCAGTTTTGTTCAAAGTGGAAAGAAAATGGAGTTATTTTGGAATGAAAATGCAATTATTTTTTCTAACCATAAAATGTTGCAAAAAGACAGTTCCAGTCCCTGCGAATGCAATAAGGGAGCATCCCACCTTGATAATAAGGAAATGTTTTGATGTAGGTTATGACTGCTTGAAGATCAACAAGGTTGTTAGAGATGTGCCAGAAGAAGCATTAACATTGCATCTTTTGTGAGTCATAGACCTTGACATGGCGTGTGAATTCAAGCCAAGCTGAAGGGCTAGTAGGTTTTGCTGCACAGCCTTTCTTGTTGGAGGACCTAACCTGATAAACCACATCAGGATGTTACAATTTTTACCATTATGCCACGGAAGTGCTCTTCTGAATAGGCTGCAACTTGTTAAGCCCTTGCAGTTGTCTTTCAAAACCTTTTTGTTTGTTTTTTTCTTCAGAGCAAGTGATTTCTATCTTATGTTTCATGCTTCCCAGGCATTTGCTCACGTACTGCTGAAGAAGTTCAGTTATGGCTTTGTATGATTGTGGGGTTGTGTTTTTAAATCTGTTCCTATATTGTTTGATATGATACTTTGAAGTCTAAAGAAGTTGTTCACTATAAATCATAATAGAATCATTGTTGAGATCATGGTTGCAAAAGCAAAATAATTTAGGGATAAAAGCCCTTTGCTAAGTATTGTTCTTTTAAAGTTAAACTGCTGTTTTTTTAAAATTGAAAACCAGTGTTACATTCTTATAAATTATCATGGCTCATCACAGGTAGAAATGGATGGCACGGCCAGGTCTGTAATTTGGTGGCACAGACATTAATGATGCACAAATAGCAGTGGCTAGCAATCACTGTGAATCCTCTACTGAGTAATGTTTTAGGAGCCAAACACTTGAGTATTGGATTATCCGAATGAAAATTGGTTAGGATTATACTAAAACCTTATTAAAAGGTGCATTAAAAAGGAGGTGTAAAGGGTATGAGTCTGTTCATTATTATACATAGAAATGTTGCAAAAAGTTAATAACATGTGGAGAGGAGGTAGCATCCACATTATAATACCATAATAGGTAATCCAGAGGAGTTTAAATTACTCACTGATACCTATGTTTAAAATCAGTCTTTGAAAACTGGTGATTTCAGAAACAGACTAGGAGCAAAACATATATGGAATAATAGTTCCTGCAGACCTAGTTTGCTGCTAAAAGTACTAAGTATCAAAAATTGCAGTGTCTAAGCTGTCTAAAAATGCCCAGTTTGTTCCTCACTGCTTTGGTGAGTAGAGCTTAGTGAAAGGAGGGCCCAACACCAAAATACTTTACCTGGAGCATGAGACAATGTCCTATTATTTCCAGACATCTAGTATACAAACATGAAATAAATAATCGTTTCCTGCTCCTATCAATAACTTGCTCTGAGCAGCAGGAATGACTTTTTTTTGTCACATCTCATGAAGACATAGACTGGTATAATTTTCATTTTGTTTGTGTTTTTGCCTTCAAAACAGCAATTCAGATAAGTTCTGAAGTCTAGTTTCCCCTCTGTGAAAGAACACAACATTTTCCGTATATGTTAAGAAGCCATATGTGACTGCAGTGTTCGTTCAAAGTAGTAGTCCTGCCGAAAAGATGTGAAGAATATGTGTGGCTGGTAACCTTAACATGAATCAGTAGCCTTACAGAGTGAGGCAGGATACCATGCTGGGATCATATAAAGTGGAAGATCCTGTGCAAGGCATGTAAAACAATCCCTCCACTGCATTTAGCATTAGTGAAGCCTCAGCAGGAGCAGTGTGTAATTTGGAACACTTGAGTTCAAAGAAATGGGTGGCCCAAGGCAGAACAGCTAGAGGGAATCAGCAAGAATGATCACAGATGCAGGAAAAAAAATAGCCTACTAGGAAACAGAGCAGGAGAGAGTTTTTGGGGTTTTTTTTAATCTAGGTGATAGGACTGAAGAGAGATGTTTGTCCCAGGAAGTGTAAAGTTCTTGCAGTGGTTTCTGTGCCTTCTGCTGCGGAAGAACAGAAGCGGCAATGGGACTAACCTTGTCTGTTGTGTTAGAAGGAAAGGAAAGACACTGCGGTGGAGAAGAATGAAAGAGAGAAGATTGCACGGGAATTGTGCAGCCTTGATCACCAGAGACTTCAGGATCAGAGTGAACACGAGCAGTATTGTGTGAAATCAGGCAGATGGGTGAAGGTGGCTGTCTCAAGTTCTTCACAGATCTGTGAACCTCTCTGGGTTTTTACCTGCCTTGTTGGAAATTAGCCTGCTTTTTAGGATTTCTTTTTGCACTTTGCAAATAATTGTTAAATTAGAAGTGCCTAAAAATATTTCAGTGAGGATCTTTATTCTCTTTTCAACAGTAATAGTGATTAAATGCACAAGATTAGGACTTGTCCAGGAATCGTAAGAAGGAGTCCTACAAAGCCAAATATAGGACAAGATAAGATTTAGTGCTGTGCCGTGGTCACAAGGTCATTCTTTCGTGAGAATGAATTCTCCCCCTGCCTCTGAGGTGGATTTGGGAGGAGAAGGGTGATTTTTCTTGAATTTAGTTCTACAGAATTGCCAGACACTTTTGTTGGTCTCTGAAATACTCAGCTGTACATCACTGCGTGGTTCTTCGCATTTGGTTTAGGATCATAACAGGTTTCTTATTTGCATTTGTCTGGCATGTGCAAATTATTTTAATGAATGGCAAAAGTAATTATGCCTTTATTAGTACAAAAATCAGGGACTTTAAGTTGATAATTTGTAGTTATAAAAAAATATAGCTGCCTTAAAGTAGAGTGTTTTCAGAACACAGTATAAGAACTGCTGAAAGATTTTGCTTCACTTGCTCAGCCCAAGTGATTTGAATAAGCAGTTTCAACTTCAATTTCTTCTGGATAATTAGAATTAAACTGAAAATTAACAAATTAAACTAATGCTTATCCAGATTTCTCCCTTCTGTTTCTAATGACTGGTGTTTTTTGGTTTTTTTTTTTTGTTTTTGTTTTTTTTGTGTTTTTTTTTTGTTTTGTTTTGTTTTGTTTTGTTTTTTTTTTGCAAATAAGTTTCTAATGTGTAATGAGTTGCCCAAAGAGACAAATCTGGGGAGTTTTTGGGGTTTTTTTTTCTCCAGATAGTGGACTTGATTAAAAAATACCTAAGAATAATTCCCGATCCATGTATTGACTTTTGTTAGTGGAGTTCAGTGTTTTTCAGGGATTCTTCAAAATACATATGCTTTAGGTATACCAGTACTATCCCTATACTGATTTCCGGTAGAAATCCGCCTATTGAATTTAAATTTCATTGTTTGGAAAGTTTTTGAACTAAAAACGTTGTTCCAGTCTATGCGTACAATCATTTTAGAAATGGAAGCCTCCAGAATAAGACATCTAATTTAAATTTATTATTTTTTTGAGTTGTGATGTTGTATTTTTACAGTGATGTGACTATATAAATATTTTTGTCTGTAGGAAGAATCTTCTGTTCCAAACAGAGCTGTTTCAGTGAAGGGCCTTTGACTTTAGAAAAAGGTGAACTGAGTATTCCACACCGAGGGATTTTTTTTTTAATTTTGCGGCTTTAGAAGGCTCCTACACAGATTTCTAAATTGTCTCTATTGTTAAATGTGTTCTGTACCTTCTGAAATCTGAGTGTGAATCAAGCTGTTGATACTTACTTTGCTAACTAGTACTGTCTTATTGTGCTTTCTCGTCTCATCTCTACCTGCCTTGAACTTAGGTTAGATGATCTTTGGTGCAGGAATTGTTACCCAGTGCTGTGCTGATTAGTCATCTGGTATAAAGCAGTCTTTGTGAATAGGGCTTCTTGTCCTTACCAAAATCCAAACAGTAAAATATTTCAAGGTGAAAACATCATGAGGATGTTAAAAGCATTTTTGTAGAATATTATCAACCTGTGAATTTGCAGGGGAAAAATGGTGCTTTATATATTATATCCATGTATTATAATATATCTGAAAAATTTTAGTGCCTGTGTAATGTATTGTTAACGCTACTGAAAACATAATAATTAGGTGTGTAGCTTGTTAACACCCCATATATATTGAAGCAGATTTTGTAAAAGATGTGGATTTGTTCTTTGAGTCACTGTGTAGCAATAGAAAGATTTCTGTGGTGAAATGATGTGGTTTTTATACCTAGCAGATTGAATTGCCATAAAGTTCAGCACTGACTCTGAATTTAAAGATGTATGTTGCTTGTTTATTTTTAGGATTTTTGTAGAAGCAATCTAAATGGAATGCTTTGAGAGCTGTGTGCCCACATACTGCATTTCTTAACGTTGAAGCAATACTTACCTGGAGCGTATGCCTCTATTAAAAAAAAACCAAAAAAAACCAAAAAAAAACCAAAAAGGGGTGGTGGTGCTATGGGGGACAATTCTGGAAATCACAGCGCTAATACAGCACAAGTTGGATCTGTTCTTACTGCTGTTGGAAAGACAGTGGAATATATCTTAAATTTTGATAACATCCTCTATCCTTAACCTGTTCTCAGAAATGAAACACCTCAGATTCTTTTTACATATTTTGTCCATGGATTGTGGAGTTTCAGAAATCCATTTTGTAGCCTTTTGTAAACAACAGTAATTTAATTTCTCAAGGAAATCTTTTGCTGGATTAGTAATTTTTTTGTACCTTCTTTTACACAATAAGAATTACTTCTAGGTTGATATTGAATTGTGGTCTTCTGCCTCTTTGCATGTGTTTACATTAGAGCCTGATAGATCCAGAAAGGCTTGAGAATATCCTAGAATGTGTTTAAGACATCACATTAAGATATTAGGATTTACTGTGTTAACTTTTAGGTAGTCTAAACTGTTTTGCTGGGGTACTCTTTATCTTCAGATCAATTTAAACTGGAAAAGCAAAGCAAGAGCTGTAACTCAGCCTTATTATAATCTTACAGGTCACAACTGAATAGGAGTCCCTGTTTTGTCCAGGATTTACAGAATGAATGGGTATCTAAATCACTCCATTTGAGAACAAGTCTGGCATACATTATCAGCTTTAGTTGTGAGTTTCTTTACTTTTTTCCCTTCAAATAAGCACTGCAGGTTTCATTATATAAACTGTGTTAGGAATTGAGAAATCCTCTGACTACAGATGCTGAGAATGGACTATGGGAAACAGGACAGCAGAAAATAGAGGATTATGAAGTGAGTTGTCATGTTTCTAACCAGCCGAACTCTAGCTCAGTTCTTTAACTTGCCTCCATAATAAAACATACAAAGGGAAGACAGAAAAATAACATAAAGGCAATGCTTTCCAGTTTTGCAGCTGTGTGAATTGGTAAACACTTGTAAATAGGAATAATTTAGATGAGTTTTCTCTCCAGTATCAAGTGATAATGATAATGTTTCATCTGTATCTCACTTGTGTATTTTTTATGTACAATGTGTCTGTAAATGTGCTTAATAACCCTGGGGAAAACATGGTGTAGAGCTGGCTTCCCATCCCTGTGTTGGGGGTGGTGGGCAGCAGTGGGACTGCCTCCCACTCCCACTGAAAGGATCTAGGGCAATTTGGATAGAAATCCCAGCGACTCGGTGGCTGCCAGCTCACGTGTTGAGGACAGACACCAGGGTGTCAGTAGGGAATGTGGTGCTGGAGCACAGCCACGCCGAGAAGAAACGTGAGGAAGATGCAGTCAGGGAGAGCCTGTGTCTGGGTCCTTGCACAGCGTTACTGTGACAGAGAAACTTGTCATTTTTATCAAAACGAAGTTGGTTTAAAACTGGCAAAACAAAGCTTAACTAACTTTTCAGAGACTAATGTTTAGGTTTATCGTGGTATATGTATTGTATATTTATTTTTTTTTCCACAGAAACCTGCTAATATTTTAGTTATGGGTGAAGGTCCTGAGCGAGGAAGAGTAAAAATTGGTATGTTTATATCTTTGATAAGTCCCAGTGTAGCATTTAAGTTAGAATGTTCTGAAGGTGCAGTTGTACCACCTAAAGTAGTCACTGTAATACCAGTATGTGCCTGGGCACATTGCCTAAATGCTGTTTTCTGAGTGACTGGCTTCATCATATTAGCCCCATGTACCAGTTCTGACAATGAAATGCTGTAGCCTCATCAATAAAAAGTGGAAAATGTCATTATATTTTGCTTAAATGGGTGTTTGTGTGGGATGGGGGATTTTGATGTGGGGTTAAAGATGACAGCTACCTAGGAGGAAAGGAGGAGAAAAATGGGATTTTAAAAGTTCCTCCATTTACCTCTAATGCCATGACATCTTGCTGCTGCTTATAAAAATCTAAATAGGGAACTACTCATTGCTACAAACCTTAAATCTTATAGGAATCAAAGATGGCATTTAGCCTACAAAATATTCTTGAAAGAATAGGCAGATCCCTTGGAGATAAACACAAGGGATCTTTAAAGTCCAGAGAACAAAGAAATCCATCCAAAACGTTGAGTGAGAGCTAGTGCTAAATGCTTAGCCTGAGGTGTACCTGATTAGAAAGAACCCAACACTTCCACACTATTGTAACATTTTCTGGTGGGAGTTACTATTTGCAGTGAGAGGATAATTTGTAGAAGTTCAATTATTTTAAACTAACTACATAAATAAAAATTAACAGTAGTCTAACAATAATAAACTGTACTAGGCTGTGCATTATCATAGCAGTGTTGTAATAGCAGACTACTAATGCACAGCCTGCTTACATTTGTTATGGTAATGCAGCCCCATTTGGAAGGGTTTTTTAAAGCTAGTTCATCTATTTCATTTCCCTCTGGCTTTCTTTTATGAGATTATTCTTCTGCATTGTTGCTCTGTTCTCTTACTGTTTTGTTTATCTGAACTATGTTGTTAATCACTAGTATAATGATTCAGGGTAGGATTTTCTTGGAGCGTTCGGTGCTGCTCTAGGCCTTCCCTTGCCCTTTGGAATCCAGGGAGCGATGGGCCAAGGTTGAATGCTTCTGCAGATCCTGCTCTGAAAGTTTTTAATGCCTTTCTGAGCTCTAAGGTTGACAGGGATTGAGGTCTGCATAGAAAACAGGTACAGCACGGACAACAGAAGGGAAAATTTCTTCATATTACCTTACTCTTCATGGAGGGTTGCTTCCAAAACAGAGAATGTAGATCATCCTCTGGACTCACTTTTGACAGTGGTGGTGATATTTGCTGTACACAACTACTTGCTAGTAATTGCACACAGACCACCCATTTATTTCTTAATTTATAGTTTTGAATTAATTTGAGAATAACTTAGTAAACAACTAAATTAAATCAGACTCTCTTAATGGACAGGTGAAAGATTCTGTATTGGGCCACCGGTCCTCTGAGCCATCCATTCCCAGTGGGGAAAGAGGGAGGGGAACCTTGGATTTCTAAGTGTGTTATCAAAATGTAGATTTTTTTTTCTTATTTTCTTAAGATTGCCACAGCAGTAAAAGAATGCAGAAGTTATACACATACCAAGGGCTTCCACTTTTCCAGTGTAACTAATTTTTCTAAAAAATACATAACTGGTATTTAACTTAAAATAATTTTTATAGGCTTTCTGTGTAATTTTGGGTCATAAATTCACTTTCTGCCAACAATTTTCCTTACTATTCATAGTTATTAGTGACTTGATCAATTTTGAGTAACTGATATTTTAATGTAGAAAACTGTAAAATGTTTCTTTTTAAATGCATTAAAGCAGTCATAAATAGGAATGCATATGAAAAAATAATTAAGGATTGTGTAGTCAAGTTAGAGACCCATATTTATTACACTGCAGTTTTCCCTCAGTGAGCTATAGCATGTAGGTCCTTTTCCCTCAGGGTGGCTATTCATCGCATTTCATTCAAGTCTTTCTCAGCATGTGAATATCCCTAGATGATAGGGTCACTGTCTTGGGATTTGGGGGTTGCTGGGTCAGAAAAGCAATTTGGGGGGAGAAGCTGCATATTTTAGTCTCTGCCCATTTTTTTCTGTATGACTTATATTTAGTAGTTCAGACAACTTTCTAGGCAGTTGTATACTACCAATTCTAAAAAGCAGTTTTTAATTCTATAATGCCCACAACCAAAACTTTAAAATCTTAGCCTGAATGGTATTTAGTACTGGTATATTGATACTGGAAATGCACCTTGATAGAAAATCAGCAGGGAGGCAGATGCTGTAGGCTTAGTTGCTGTTTTTTGTGTGAAGGAACTCTTGCTACAGCTAACTTCATGAGGAGGGAGCTTTTGTCATGTGCACGTATGTATTATAAATCATTCTAACCTTTGCAGACTCTGCATTTTGCTCACTAAAAATTGCTGCTTTGTGAAAAAACATCCTGTGATAATGGGAGTATTTTACCAGAGAACATCAGGTAAAATGAGTCAGGATTTACCAGTGTCCTGAGGAGTTGATGCACTTCTTCAGAACAATGGTTAATTCTTTGTTGGAAATGACTCATGTTAGCAATGATTTATAATGATATACTTCATAGGTGATGCCATCCAGTAACTTCTACAGAAAGGAAATCTGCTCAGAGAGTTCATATCTGCTACAGTCCGCCTTTGCATTTTACTTAGGATTGATGATAGTGCTAACAAGTAAACTCAATCAGTTTGTTCAAAAAAAAAAAAAAAAAGAAAATTGTTAGTTTCCCTCAAATTTTAAAGCATCTCTCTTTGAATTTTGCAGCTGACATGGGCTTTGCCCGATTATTTAATTCACCTCTGAAGCCTTTAGCAGACTTGGATCCAGTAGTTGTAACCTTCTGGTATCGAGCTCCAGAGTTGCTTCTTGGAGCAAGGCATTATACCAAAGCTATTGGTAAGTAAATTGGACAAAAATGTACTATTTTGTTCTTTATGTAACTGTACCCAAATATTAAAGCTTTGATAAATTTTTCAGAGGACAGTAGCTGAGTTAAAGGTACATTACTTGTTTCTTGAAGAAACATACATCTTTGACAAATTGTTTAGTTTACTGTGGTCTCAGGCTATATATAGAAATGAAATCTATTACTGGGTTTTGGCTCCAAATGCCCTGCATGCAGTCTTAGTTTGTGGCTTTCACACAAGGCTTTCATAAATGCTGTTAGAGGCAATAAAAAATATGGAAGCAGCTTTGAACTGCTAGTAGAATTCATATTAGAATGACTGTGAGGCACAGTGCATTAATTTTATTGCAGAGGTTATTACCTAGTGTAATAAATACATGAAATAAGGAATGTACAGAGTGGAGAATATAGTGGCTGCACTGAAGCTAAGCTGTAAAAGTAAGCTGCATTTTAGCCTCTCTGTGTCTTTTTCAAAGACAGATGACGGATGGCCAGAGCTGTTGTGGGCTGTAGAACAGGGGGAACAGCGCAGCAGTGAACTGGAGGGAGATTCATCTTTACTGGATTGATCAGCTTTGCTATGGAAGGGACAGAGACTGTAGGGAAAAGGACTGGGAGGTTTTTCTCTTGCTGGCTGGTTTAAAAGATGTCTTAGAGGCTGGAAACCAATTTTGGGAGGAAATAACTTCCCCAGCAGCTACTCCACTTGCTTTGCACAGACAGAGAGGTTGTAGGTCAGCATACTGTATTGTTGTTTCTGTAACCTGAAAGGCTTCCTCAGAACTCAATCTTTTTGTTTTCTTGGTTTGTTTTTTTTTTTTAAGATCATATCAGTGTTTCTGTCAGCAGTTCTCATGTTTATGCCTTAAATGTATTCTTGTTTACTTTTCTGTTAATACTGTGTTTCTTTTATAGATCAGATACATTTTTTATATGTTCCTTTAAACTGCTTAATTTTTTGTATTTGCATCTTCCCTCACTTTACTGGCATTTCTTCTGATTGCAGTGTGTGAAACTGCATGGGCAGTCATTGCCTTTCGTACATAATTTTTTCAGTGCAGATAAAAAAATGACTGTGTAAAAACACTGAGTAGTGGGGTTATGCTGTCTGCATTATTTGCTTTTGTCCTTGTTTATGACCTTGTTCATTCAAGGCTCAATCTAGCATTACTTTGAGTTAAAAATTGCATTTGTATATACTAGAAAAAAATTGAGAAAACAGCTGGGAAAATTCAGGCTATCTGATTGTAAGATAGGAAAGCAACAGTTAAAAGAAAGGTTGTGGGGTTTTGGTTTTTTTTTTTTCAATAAATGTTATGAAAATGTTGTGAGGTATGTGGGCTTCAAGCAATTTGCTTGTTCCTCTCTTTCAGGGTATTATAGATAGCATTTGGTTTATTCCAATACCACTACTTTTCAATTTGTATTTTTGGGGTCATTTAATACTACTTAAACTTGGCTGATCAGCAGTTGCACATTTCTTGGTCAGGACAGTGTGGCAGCAAATGGGCAAGATGCTGGTTGGCTTTTCTTTGTGTTTTGTGCGTTGACAGTCACCCCAATAGTTTTCTTCACTTTTTTTCTTAACCAAATAACTTTTTTACAATGTTAAATGGTAGCTACACTTAAAAACCCCACAAAAACTTGTATGATACTGTCTCAGCTCCTGTATAGTTACTGAATTGGGTACCTCAATCCATAGCTAATAGAAAAAGTTGACAAGTACTGCACTTCTACAATAGAAACTTGAAGTTTTCAATGCAGGGACCTTATTTCTTGATAAGCTAAACACTGACATTCTACCTCATCCAGATGCTTTTGGAAAGATTCATTTGTTGTTTTGTTTTGTTTTGTTTTATTTCTGTTCTCCTTTTTTTAAAGATATTTGGGCCATAGGGTGTATATTTGCAGAGCTGCTAACATCAGAGCCAATATTCCATTGTCGACAAGAAGATATCAAAACTAGTAATCCTTATCACCATGACCAGCTGGACAGAATATTCAATGTAATGGGATTTCCTGCAGGTACATTCTGTATTTTTTATCACCGCTGTTCAAAGAAAGATATCTGTATTGCTTTCTTTGCATATGAAGGTAGCAGCTGATCAAAGCAACAAAGCTGTTCAAACACAATCTTTATTTCATGAGTTACAAATCTAGAATCTAGTGGCCAAATTAGATATTTGCCCTTTTATTAATGATAGAGTTATCTTTGTGTATATGTGTACCAATGCTTTATTATTTTAAAAGATTGTATTTAATGGTGGATGATTAAAAATGAGAAGGACTATTTCAGCATTTCATCAGTACTGATTATTGATTTGGAAGGCGACTGATGATTTATGAAACCAAGCAAAACTATATACTTTTAGTGAATATTATGCATTTGTTTAACTCATGCTAAATTAAACATAGCATTTGGAAGTAATAGAGGGTATTGAATTTTTTTCCCCCCTGGTGGAAGGCTGGTGGTATAGAGAAAATTTCTTTATTCTAAACCGGAAGAAAGAACTGCTTGCATGAACCAAAACAAATTACCGTGTGGACATCACCTGCTGCATTTTCCCTTCAGTGTTGATCATATCTTGTTTTTCTGCAAGCTGCCTTGCTTCAGTTAATACTTTGTCTTCTAGTGTTCACATGATCGCAGGAGTCGGAGTCAAAGGGGCCTTATTTTTACTTTTTATTTATCTTTCTCCTCACTGCTTGTGTTCCTGCTGTTGTCCATTCACTGTTAATTATGTTTTCCTTTATTGTTTTTCTGGACTTGCCTCTTCCTTTCACACTAATTTTGTGGTCTGTATGTTTGTGTGGTTCTAGAATTCTGTTATTAAACATGCTCTTATTTTTGCCTTTGACTATTTTTTGTGTGTATGTACTTCATTGCTTCTGTACTGTTGTATGAGATTCACGGAAATGTTGCCTTTGCATATTGTGTCCTTAGTTTTGCTTCTTTAAGCAGTACTGTCCTCATCTGCTTTTGAACTAGAATTTTACCCTTTTATGCTGTTCTTACTTCATTTGGGTTTTACATTGGTTTTTTACAGCTTACATAAAAAGATAATAGTCTTATTTTGGTTTTCTGATTGGTTTAATGAATCCTTTCTGATGGTCTGCATTTGACCTTTGGAGATCTTAGGTTCTTACCAAGGAATACTTTTCATTCAATTAGAGCGATATTCTTTGCATTTTAATTGACACTTGCCATATCTGAAACAGTTTCACATGTCTCTGGGATAGGAAAGAGGAGAATATTTTGCTTAACTAAGTAACAATTAAATAATTATCTCTGATTTATTTCTTTGTTTATTTAATGCTTTTAAACTCAGTGTTCTGCAGTTGTGATCAGACTTAGTAAAGATTTGAACTGAACCAAATTACTTGCCCACAGAGCCTTTTCAAGAGTTAGAGCTTAAGACATTCGAGGCTAGGTGCTGGGAGTGAGTTTTTTGTTTTATTTTTAAATCCATTTCAGCCTTGGTCTACATTGAGATGAATTATTCTTTAATTTGATCATGCAGACTTTACTTTTTCTTAACTTTTTGTTGGCTAGCAGTATTTCTTACTTTGCAGAAGTATCTGTGGGCATTTTTCTGTAACTAAAAGTGCTGTCAGCACAGAGAATCCCTTAGGAGGAAACAGGGTTTGCTGGAGTCTTGTGTACTCCTGTCCTGAGATCACAGCTGTGTCTAAATAAATTAAATAACGGTCCTTATGGGTTCAGGCACAAGGCCTGATGTGTTTTTCTTCGGCGTTGTTTAGTGGGCACTGTAGCTAGCATCTGTTTTTTCAAGTTCTTGAGTTAATCAGCACACAGCTGGAACCTCTGAGGTGTTGGTATGATTTATTGTGAGGAGGTGATGAAGGAATAGGAACCAAAGAGTACAAAGACCTAAGTAACTGCAAGGTTGGAGAAGCAGAATTAAAAAAGAATAAAAATCAAGGCTGTGGAGATACTTGGAAATGCTTTGTTTTACTCAGAGAGAAAGGGAAAAAAATAATTAATACTGCTTTGCAGATAAAGACTGGGAAGACATAAAAAAGATGCCTGAACATTCAACCTTAATGAAAGATTTCCGGAGAAACACGTAAGTCTCAGATGAGCTTGCTTAAGCAAGCATATTTTATATCTCTTTCCTACTCTTAAGTTTTTTGTAGTTCAGATTGTTTTTTATGTAGATGCCAAACAAGGACCAGGAAATCGTTATGACTTAAGATTGTGCAAAATGAAAAACAAAGTTGTTTCCGTGTGGTGAACTTGGCCTGTTGAGGTGATGTGGCTCAGAAGAGTAGCCAGAGAGCCTGTAAAGGGTAAGGTAGCAGGTGTGAAACAGGTGATGCCAGTGAGACCCCACGCAGCTCTGAAGTTTGCAAAGCACAGTGTGTTAAAGCACAGCTGTTCCCAAACCTGTGGTACTGGCAGTGATATTCTGTAATAGCTGCATGAAAGGGGTCTGGTAACCTTACACCATTTCCAGCAAACAGTGGGTATAATTGTCAGGTTTGGTGTCTAGGGTAGCTTATGACGACTAAAGAAGAAAATACCCTTCAGCTTTGCTGTCACATTGCCACAGGCTAATACGTGCACTTAAAATGCCACCCTGTTGCGTGATTTCTGTGCTGTACAGTTACATACCTTTCTTGCACCTGCCATGCTATTGTAACCATTTAGAAACCTTTTTTTTTTTAAGTTTCTCTTCCAAAAAAGTAAATTCATGAATGCTTTTGTAGCAAACTGGAGGTTGCAGGAGAGTGTTCAGATGGGCTCAGTATTTATCTCTACTGTCATGAGAAATATACAGAACCAAACAGTGTAATAGTAAAATTGCTAACAGGCAGTTCAGATCCAGTTGATAGTTTACTGTCCGCATGTGGGTTAAAAGTGTGCTTTTTGTGTGAATGTGATGTGCTTTTATAAGGATATGAGGGAAACATGCCTTTCTGCAGTTCTGATTTTCAAGCAGTCTCTGGTGTTGGTAGTTGTAGTTTTTCCCTTCTTACTGGATTTGCAGGGAGACTAAGCTGTTCTTATTAATATGTTTTGTGGCTACTAAGGAAGTTTTACAGTATCAATGATTTGCATATTAGAAATAAAATTTTTGTTTCCTTTTCTAGGTATACCAACTGCAGCCTTATCAAATATATGGAAAAACATAAAGTTAAACCAGATAGTAAGGCATTCCACTTGGTAAGTTTGTGCATACATAAAAAATCGAATCCCTTGTATAAGTTACGGATGTTTGAAGTAAGAGTTGAGCTGATGTCAAGTCCACTGTAAATAACTTTACTTTATAAATAAAGTTAGGAATAACTGAACTCCGCAATCGGAAAATTGCAAAAATCACTTTACCTTCTCACATTGATGAAATGATTCTGAGTGTCATTCACTGGATTAGGTTCAGTATCAAGTAATTGTGAAGTTTTTGTGTTTAGGTCATGTTAGCCTGTAGTTATATTTGCAGTTTTGCTGCAACCCGTAGCTATTTTGCTGCTTTGCATACTTTCAATAGCTTATTTTTTTACTTTTAAAAAATTCCTATATGCCTGATTTTTTTTTTTTTTTTTTTTTTTTTTAATATATTCATTTTTAAGCTTTTGAAGAGACCTTAGAGCAGACTTTCAATATGTAAAGGGAGCATTCGTAGAAACTTGTTGCAAGGACAAGCAGTGATAAGACATGGGGTAATGGATTTGAGCTGAAAGAAGGTAGAGTTGGATTGTATATTAGGAAGAAATTATTGACTGTGAGGATAGTGACAGGTTGCACAGAGAAGTTCTGGATGCCCCATCCCTGGAAGAGTTTAAAGACCAGGTTGGATGGGACTTGGACCAACCGGGAAGGTGCTCCTGCCCACTGCAGTGGTGTTGGAACAAGATGGTCATTAAGTAACCTTCCAACCCAAACCATGCTATGATACGATACAAGTTTGCATCTTACAGACTTAAAAAGAAAATTGACTTAAGACTTGGACATGTAGTTTGGAAAATTTTAAAAGTCTTCCTAGTTCACTAATCTTTGTAGCTTTCTTATGAATACTTTGTAGAACCCTTACAACATTTTTTTCTCTCTAGAATGTGTAACATTTTTTATGAAGACTCCAGTAAAAATTATGCACTAGTTCAGCCCTGGAAGTGCTTGTCTTTTGTTGTTTCAGAAATTACAGTACTGAGCCTTTTTGTCCGTGTTTTAAAGAACATTTAAGTTGCTACAAGACAGCCTATATATGTATTTATGTATGGAGAAGAAAGAATTTAAGGGTGTCTAGTCTTTCTGAATGTTCATCCTCCTTATCCTTATGTTTCCTACTCAGATTAAATGTTTTCAGGCTCGAATGATAAAGTAAATAGATTATTTGGGAGGTCGATGGGAGTGAGGGAGGAAAAGGAGAAGATTTTTCTTCTTGGAGGTGAGAAGAACAAATTGGAAAGAAGGGAGAAGATGGTGGAGAGGCCTGGGTGTCTGAGGGCCACGTGGCTTTTGCTCAAGTCTTCGGAAGCTGTACCTTCCCAGATGATCAGACACAAGGGGTTTTTAAGCTGCTGTCTCTTTTCTATTCCATACTCTTCCCTCCATATAAATTCTGGAATTTATCCTTCAGTCAGACCAGATCTGATGCAGTATTTTTCTTGTGGCATACTGCTTGAGGATGGGGGTTTTCAAGCAGATAAGTTATACTTCAGCCAGTCTAAAATAGAGCATATATTTAAGGTTCGGATTAAACCCCAAAGTACAACCAGCTGAATCAGGTAATGATTGCAGCTGTACTGTTCGGCGTCATTTACTGTGAAGTGTCTCTGCTCTCTGAAGTTAAAAGTTGGTGAAATTAACTAGAGATGTTTACGTAAGCAAGGAGACCAATCCTCTCTGAGGGAGGCCCATAGTAAGACTTTCCCTGAATGAACTAGCTTCTCGTACAAGCTGTGCATGCTCTGTCCAAACCAATCTGAAATTTCTCATGTATTCTCTGTCTTGCAAGATTAGAAATTGTTTTCAATGGAGCAACAAAACTAGACATAAGATAGTCAGATGAAAATAGTTTGAAACACTTACTGCAGCATTTTCTCTTCTCTCTGTAGCACAAGGGGATTGTAACTGTGTGAACGTGTTCAGCATGTTTGTACCAAAAAGCAGTGGTTGCACTAAAATGCAGAGTCAAGGAATGCTGTCCTTTACCAGACCACTGGCACACTTCCATCCTTGGTTACATCTGTTAGTGCTGAACAACAGGATCAGAAGGGGAGTGTGGATGTGGACCCCAGACTGAACATATTCCTCAACTGGTACTTCACCCACCTTCACTCAACACAGCTGATGGCAAGAGAGGGAGCTTTGTGCAATTTGGATGGTGTCAGTCAGTGTCAAGGGAGCTAAAAAGCAGTCAGAGTATTCAGTAGTGTGGATGTAGCTGTGTTCTTTTGTACCTCCCATAGATCTGGATGTGAGAGAAGTACTGTGAAGTTCATTAGTTGTAACAGAATTTTCTCAGTTTTCTGCTCACTGCTGTCTGTCAGAACAGTTCACTGGATCCTATTTAAAAAACCTGAGCTTTCCAGAATAACATCTTAAAATACTCTTCATGAGCTGCCAAAATTTGAATGTGCCTTAGGTTTCTGCTCTTGTTGTTTGAGGCTAAACTCAACTGCAGATGAATGCCTTGGGCCTCTACAGCAAAGTCTGAACAAGTTCAGTGAATTTCTTGGTTACCAGTTCTTCCAGAGGTGTTCCAAGATCTTACCCTTTCACAACTATTAAGATACAAGTATCTTTTCCTCTTACTCTCTGCATCAGAGCAGATTAAAACGCTGTTTATAATCTACTGTCTTAAAATATATAAATCCAGAGATTGTTGTCAGTGACAAAAATAAAATGCTTTGCTTTCCCAACTTGAATGAACCAGGTTTTTTTCTCCTCTTTACAGACATTCATGTACATCGTCCCTTTTCACATGCAGTACTGATGTGTTAACTTAAGAAAACTTTGGCTCCTTCCTGCTTTTGCAGCTTACTATTTTCCCACTTCCACATTCTTGATTTTTTTTCGTACTTACTTACACCCTAGAGAAAGGAAAACAGCTGCTGTTTCTGGTTAATTTAGTGATTCTTGATCTTCCACGTGGTTAGTTTGGTCCATATGAACTGTAGTGATTGTCCCATTCATTGATGATGTTTGAAGTTTACTGCGTTTTTATTGTGTCATTTAGCCAGGTGATCTTTACATCAAACAGTTTTTAAAATAGAAAATATTTGTAATAATAAGAGGAAGCTTCACTTCTGTGTGGCACCTGTACAAGGGGGCAGAACCAAAGTTTTGATCCCCTGGGTGGATAATGGTTGCACAATCATTTGTGATTTCTTTTTTGTGTGGCTGATCAGGACCAAGTCTTGTCAGCATGTGATGGACAGCTCTAGAATCCAGTCACCAGAAATTATGCTAGAATCTTGCAGTGCTTTTTATTTGTGTTTTTCAGTGTGTTGGCAGTTCTTTGTCATGTTTTGCCTTTTCTGGCTCATTCAGCATGCTATTCTATAAAAACTTCACGTAGACTCAGAGAGCTGAAATAACTTACTGTGAGTCCATGTGGATGATTTGAAAAACAAAACTGTACTGATGGTGGTAATCATAGTTACCACGTTCTTAACCATGCCGTCAAAACGGAAGGCTGAGGGGGGAAATGTACTTTCTTAACTTCAGCTTTTGAAGTGTGGAGATTTTGCACTGTGGTTATGAATGCTCACTTAATAGCTAGTGAAAGGAGATGACTGGTTCAGACTTAGATCATGACACTGGATCTTTTTAAAAAGGTGAATGTATGAATCCTGTAAAAAGTATGAACAGGAAATTTAAATTAATATTATTTACATATGTAGTTTCTTGTTAGATCCACAATTTTAAAAAACCCCACTACAGGTTGAAAGTGAAGCATTTCTTTTAAAGACCATTGTCTCCGACAGTATGTCATGGTGTAGTTTTGCCTTGGGCACTGTGTTGTATTGGTGAAACATGAAAACTCACAGGTTATCTCATGTTGCTTGTCCAGCACAGCTGCATTCCACACAGCTGCTGGAGAGAAGTATATGCATGTACACCAGACTTTTTGAATGAGAAACACATAGTTTAAGAATGCATCACTGCAGCTCAGCACTAGTGCTAAATAAAATCCTTATGGTCTGCTGTTCCTAGTTCACAAGACCCCACCTGGGATGCTGTGTCCAGAGGAGGGCCATAAAGGTGCTTAGAGGTCTGGAGCACCGCTGCTCTAAAGACAGGCTGAGAGAGCAGGGTTTGTTCAGCCTGGAGAAGAGAAGGCTCCCAGGAGACCTTAGAGCACCTTTCAGTACTTGGAAGGGGGTCTCCAGGAAAGCTGGAGAGGAGCATTTTTTTGATAGAACAAGAGAGAATGGCTTTATTAATCAAAGAAGGTAGATTTAGATTGGATATTAGGAAGAAATTCTTTATTCAGAGAGTGGTGAGGCACTGGAACAGCTTTCACAAAGTTCTGGATGCCCCTTCATTGGAAGTGTTCAGGGTCAGGCTGGACAGGGCTTTGAGTAACCTGGTCTAGTTAAAGGTGTCCCTGCCCATGGCAGGTGGTTGGGCTGACTGACCTTGAAAAGGCCCTTCCAGCCCAAATTATTTCCTGATTAAAGTTGCTAGTACATTGTGGAAACTTTCCGAATGTTTTGATACGACACTTGTGACTGGAACTGAGTGTCCTGAGCTTTGCAAGTGAAAATAGGTGTTCTTTGATAGGAAATGAAGTTGCTATTTTAACAGGAAAGAAGAGTGTGGTTATGCCATTTATGGTTAGGCTTTTGAGTTCAGACACATTTGTATCGTCTTGTCTTCCAGGAATACAGTGAAGTTTCTATAAATGATTTTGGTAATGTAAAGGTTTTTACCTTCTTTTTTTTTTCAGCTTCAGAAATTGCTCACTATGGATCCAATAAAGAGAATTACCTCAGAACAGGCTATGCAGGATCCTTACTTCTTGGAAGATCCTCTTCCCACATCTGAGTAAGTGGTCAGTTTATTAACCTATCAGTGCATTCAGAGACGCTTTAGAACTGTGCTTTCTCTCTGCCCTAAGTATGTTTGTGAATATTGAGCTAAATACTGTCTAACAACCGAAGAAAGCTATAACCAGTAAAATGCCATTCGTGGTTTTTAAAATTAAGTAGTATTTTTATTAATTCTCTTGCTTTATGGAACTTTGATCCTATTAGTTGCAGCACTAATCTTGTTACTCACTGACAGGTTGATTATGCATGCTACAGATCTTGGTAGACAACTGCTAAGTGCCCGCAGGTCCACTTCTCTGCTCCAGAATGCCAGATGACAGTCTCTAATTAGTTTACATTTTTGTCTTAGCCTTTGTTGTAAATTCAGTGGGTGGGGAAAGTCAACTTTGTGTCTCTGTGCTGTCATCCTTAACAACTTAAATCCATTTTCTGTAGACACTCCTCTTTTTTGTTTGCACAGGCAGATTTACAAAAGGGAGAAAATGTATGGACAATGAATGATTTCATTAAAAATTAAGCCCCTCTTCCAAAAGACTAGGCCGAGAGCATGACTGTACACCCTTTTAGGAAAGCTATTAGTACATCCTGTGTGTGATTTTCTACCCTTCTGTAGGGAGGAATTTATAAAATATGTATACTTATAAGGAATTAATTAAAAATGAAATTATTTCACTAAAACCCACGGAATTATTTATAGCATCTCCTGACCTGTCTCTATGATTTAAAGTCATGTGAATGATTGTTGCAGAAACTGCTTTTAGAATGGTGTTTGGCTTTTTTCTCAAATTTAGGTTGACATTTTAATGTGAATACACAATGAGTATTGCTAACCGGTGTACAGAGACTTTATTATAAATACATTCTACTGATGAAGGGCAGGTAAATATTAGCTTTCACTAGCAGTAGTGAATCCATGTAGACCGTGAGATATGAATTGACAGGTGAAATTTCTAGTTACTTTTAAATTTTTTTTCCAGGTGGTTTTATTAATAGTCAGTGAAGTTTCCAGGAATACTTTTAGTTAATCCTGAGATTGTGAATTACACAATAGCTGTAGTGAGATAGCTCTTTGTGCCCTTGCAGATACCTAGCAGGTGATGTACCTTTCTAACCAACAAAAAATTTATTTTTTTTATAAGCTTAAGTTAGTGTATAAGAGTCAACTGAACATTAAAATTGAATGTGAATATGTTTTTACTAAGCTTAGAATATGGTGATAGAGAGGGAAAACTTCTCCATTAGTTACAGGTATTAAGTGATGGCTCAGGCAACTTGAAACTAGCATGGGTGAAGTGGGAATCTTACAGGTCTAACCCTTCTGTTCTAATACGGTGATAAATAGACTTTTTTGGGGGACAGTGTTTTTGCAGGTTGTCAAATCCCTTACCCAAAACGAGAATTTTTAACAGAAGAAGAACCAGATGATAAAGGAGACAAAGTAAGTACTAGAAGAACAGTATCATCATGTTTCACTGGCTTTTACACTATTTCCTGATTTCATGTTCTATCATGTACTGCTTTTGAGTTGAAATTTTTCTTTGTGTTTAAACAATTGAGAAGAACCAGCAGCAGCAGCAGGGCAATAACCATACTAATGGAACTGGTCATCCAGGGAACCAAGACAACAGTCACACACAGGGACCCCCACTGAAAAAAGTGAGAGTTGTTCCTCCTACCACTACCTCAGGTGGACTTATTATGACCTCAGACTATCAGGTATTTTGTTTTATTCACATATTGTGTATTTGTTTTTCATGTTTAGAGCACTGTTTCTTCAAACTAAAAAAGTAATTTTGTAAATGTCACTGTATTAACAGTTACTTTTTGGCATCTTTCGAATTTTCTTTCAGATTCATTTAGTTGATGGTTTGTTGATATCCTGATGCTCTTTAGGTTAGCAGTAAGGAAATTAAGATGAGACATTATTAGAGTTACTAATTATTACCTTCATATTAGGGAATGCTAATGGTTATTAGGAGCCTGTTATGCTGTGCTCTGTATCACCTGAAAATGCCATTTCTTGCTTGAACAAGCCTGTAATTGTAGGAGGTAGAGGATATTGCAGTAAAAAAGCTGTGAAATAAGAATCTGAACAAGTATTTTAGTTGGGTAAATGGATGTGGAAACAGTATTTTGGATGACAAAGACTTGGCATGATGCTGTCACAATCTTTCTTTTGAAGACCAAGGGAGATTCCAGGTTGAGTAAGCCAAATATTACAGATCTGAAGATAGGTGAAGTGGTGGCAGTGAATGAATGAGGAAGATGAGGAGACACATTGGGAAAAGAAACTTGAGGAAAACATGAAAACTTCCCACGTTTGCGCTTGTGGTCAGACGTTAAAAAATCAGGCCTGGAGTATAAGAATATCTTAGTCATCCCAAGGAATGATACCTGAGGTTTTAGGTTTGGATGAGGCTACTACTGGAGACTGGGGAGGAGAGAGTTAAGGACAGAAGCTTTAGTTAATACAAGCTAAGAAATTACAGAAGAGGAGCAGGGAAGACTTCAAATGATTCACAGGAGCAGTTAGAGAATGGCGGATTTTTGGAAGTGTAGGGAATAGAAGATTTCAAGAGGAGGCATGCTGCTGGAAATGTTAGCCTGCAGGAACTATTGCATACTGATTCACATGGAATGCACAGTACAGGCAGCGAGTTGGCAGACAGTCTTGGATGAAATCAAAAAGATGGGGAAGTTGGAAACTACTGGCAATGTTTTCAGTTAATTTAAAGATTAATATCTAAATGTGAGACCCTGATAATGGAAATCCACTTAGCTGGGCTTATGTAGCAAAACGTAGGGAGAGTTAAGAAACTGAGTAAAGCTGCTGCTGTCAACTTGCCTTTCAGTTTGATACAGCTTCTCCATGAACCACCAGTGGGCTTTGAAGTCTTGCATTTCAGAGTTTGTTCCTCAGAGTACCAGATAGCCTCAGAAGCTGCCTGGAGGCATTACACTCATCCTTACCTAAATCTGTGTAGTCTCAGCATTGGCCAAAACTTGAAAGTACCATGAAAATGTAAAATAAGATCATTTTCAAGAGCTTTATTGTGAGCTCCTTCATATAGTCCCCAAGTGCCTTTGTTCAGTTTTTCCCAGGACATCAATAACACATCAGTTTGCAAGTCATTCTCCTTGAACAAGATACATTTTTAGAGCTATTTGAGACAGTGGTGAGCCTTAACTACAGTTCTGCAGGGTGGGGTGCCTCTAAGTATAAATGTCATCTTTCTTTTAGTAGGATTATCCATCACAAGCACTCTTAGAGGAGTTTCATCCCTTTCAATTTGGCAAGCTGCAGTCGATTGCTGTTTTGGCCTTTTAATTGGCTCTTTCTACCACTTCTTAAAAACACACACACAGAGCAGAAGGCAAATGCAGCTGTAGCTTTCTTAATCTTGCCCTCCGGTGGAGTCACACATCTAAGGAGGTTGATGCCAGAGGTTGTGTGTACTGTGTCAGGGAGCCCCATTTATGTGCCCTATTTGCATGCCCTTCACCTCATTTTGCTGCTGCATCGTGGCATTTGGAACAAACTTCAGCTCGTAGTTCTGTGAGCCAGAGATGAAGTTTGCTGGCTGTCAAATCAGAGGACTCAAATTGCTCAGCTGGAGTTGGCATTGGTTTGTTTTCAGCTCATGCTCATCAAAATTTTTGTACTCTCAGATATCCATCCTGGAATTACAGCTGGGGGCAGCCCTTGTTGACAAACATAATTTCAGAATACTTTTCCCTTAAGATAATGACAACTGCTGCTTTTCTGTCTCAGGAGCTCTTACTGGTAACTTGACTACTTTTGACCAATCTTTTTGCTGTCTCTCCAGGAGGGGAAATACCTGGTTTTCAAAGAAAAAATATCTTCTTCCTCCTACCCTTGCAAAGAGGCAGTCAGTAGATTTTTTCTGATTTAGGTGTCTGGAAAACATGATAATCAAAGAGAGGAGACCTGAACTTGCTAGCACTAGAACAAAAGCAGTTAAGAGTTTCCTACTGATGGTTTCAGGTCTCCCTGAAAAAAATTCCTCACATTTTTTGCTTCTGATCCAGCCGTTTGAGGAGACGGCAAACAAACATTACAATACAGCCTTCTGTTTTAATCAAACACCTGTTCCTTTGTTCTTCATTTGATTTGCTCAAATTCCCCATATAAGGCTTGTGAAGAAGGATTGCCATCTCCTGGGCAAGGCACACTAAGACAGTTTCTACATTCACTCAGAAGTCAAATTACTCTCTGCAGGGCACATTGACCTTGTATCCTTTTCTGCCATGCATAAAAATAGTAGGCACATGGCACACAGACTTCCTTGCCTCCTTGTTTAAATCTGCAATGTGACACTCCCAAAGGCAGTGTGATTAAACAGGCTGGAGCAATTCCGCTACTCTGAGCTTTTGCTTGTGATAACCCTCTGGGTGCTTAATGGTATTTAGAAAGGATTGGATATTTACTTTTGTTCTTAAACAAAAGCCATTTGTTGCTTTGGGTGTCATGAAAGAAACTGATTCTTCATTGCCTCTGTCTTAAAATAAGATCTGTTTTAGAAGTCAGGATGCAGAGAGTGTTTTACTACTGAAATGAATGGTCAGTTTTAAGTGGTTAAACTTGTGATGGCTTCCTACATACAGGAGCCACACATGGGCAAAACCAACATTGAAGATTTTTGCCCTCTGAAGTACATCCTGTGTTTGTAACATGGAGAAGGGTGACCCAGAGCTGTGACCCTTCTGTTGATGAGTGACTTAGTCTTTCTCTGAGGGCTGAAGGCAAATGTCACAAAGTTCAGTCACTGTGCTAATGGTGCCATTCAGCAGTGCTGGTTTGTTCGTACTGATATTAAGTGCTGGTCCAGCCATTTCTGCCTCTTTTCTCTAGACGTGTTAGCTCAGTCTTATGAGTGTGTTAACAAGTAGAGTATGCCTTTTTTATTTCTGCCATCATCTCAACATCCTGGGTATAGCTTCTCTTCTAAGTGCTGTACAGCAAGAAAAAAAAAAGGGTTTTTTTGTTTTATATTGTCACTTAATATTTTACTTTCTCAGGGTGTTGGTTCACCACAATTTTTCCTATTCAGGTCTCAGTAGCAATACCCTAGTCCTGGAATAGTCACTTTAGAGAAGTTTCCAGAACTTTTCTAGAAGTTTTCCTAAAAACCATAATATGTCCTGTGATACCAAGAATTCAGAAGCTACACAGTTTCTAAATACTGCCAAGTTTGTGAGAGCATGTAAACCTTAACATGGATGTAAACCAGCACACTAATGCACTGAAACCGTGTTAATTTAATGACATTTGATGCTACTAAGAGGTCAGATACTTAGATTGCAAATCTCATAGGCAGTCCTTCTTTCCTTTATAACACATGATCAGTAAATAATAACTTCCAGGTTAAGACTGAAGTAGGCAGTTGCTGATTTGCTGAGAGCTTCTTGTAATGATGAATGCTCCACTCAATAAATAATTGTGGGAGTTCTGGTTGAAAGGGACCTCTAGAAACCATCTAGCTCAGTCTCCCACTGGGAGCAGGGCTGTTGCTAGTTCTGACTCACTCGGGTTAGCATGGCTTTGTTCAGCTGAGTCTTAAAAACCTTCATAAACAGAGACCTCACAGACTCTATGGGCAGATTCTTCCAGTGCTGTACTGGTCCCTTAGTGGTCCCTTCTCCAGTGTCCCACCTGAACCTCCCAAGCCACAATCTAAGGACATTTTTCCCTGAAATATATGGTTCCACTGAGGAACATGTTGCTGTTGTCTTTAAACTCTCCTTCAAGTATTTAATGCTGCTGATAGATGACCCCTTAGCCCAGTCACAGTGCTCTCAGCCTGTACTCCTAGGTCACACAAAAGGGTGGCAAGTATATCCTCTACGTGTGAAAATCTCCAGAATAAGGCAGAGTGGCTCATCAGCAGTAATGCCTTGTCTGGACCTCCACCCCAGCCTACCCTCTTGGTAGGAGAAGGGAGCAAGTGGAGAAGACCACTGCCATGAGTGGTGGTAGCCCAGTGTCATGTGCAGGTGCATTGTAGCCATCTGGAGGGTTGGCTGGAGGTATGACTGTGATGGGTGAAGATTCACAGGAGGCCATTAGAGTGGATAACAGAAGGCTGGCACCTGTCACTTTCTGGTCTGCTATTCCTGATGCCGGTTACCTGCTGTAAACAGAGTAAGTGAAACAAAGCCTGGAAGTGCAGCTGCTTTGAGGCCGTGTGCACTGGGTGCCTCGTGAAGAAACGAGTCAGTAGGTGCAGTTGTCTCGCGATGTCCGTGTTACAAAGGGTCGTGTGTCTGTGCTTTCCTCCCTGCAGCGTTCCAACCCCCATGCTGCCTACCCCAACCCTGGACCAAGCACATCGCAGCCACAGAGCAGCATGGGATACTCAGCTACCTCCCAGCAGCCGCCGCAGTACTCGCACCAGACGCACCGGTACTGAGCTGCACCCGGTGCCGTCGCTGCGCCGTCGCTAATGCTGCAGGACCGGCCGCACGGCTGCGTGCCAGGAGCCCGGCTTGGGCCAGAGAATGTACTGTACAACCACACCTCCCACCTGTCCGACCGCCACGACCCATCCCCTGCCACAGGGCCGAGTGGGGGCTCCCACGTTGTACCTGGTTTTGGGGTTAGACTTGAAAAGAAAGTTGCTAGCACAGTTTGTGTTGTGGATATGCTACTTCTGTAGTTTACTTGACATGGTTCAGACTGACCGATGCATTTTTTTCAGTGACAGTCTGTAGCAGTTGAAGCTGTGAAATGTGCTAGGGGCAAGCATTTTTGTTGTCGTATGTGGTGAATTCTCTTGATGTAACAACTTTATCTGACCAATAGTACACGACATCTTTGAACTGGTACTTGAAACATACAGTATATGTTACCATGGCAAAAAAGCAAACTAACCATCTCTCAGACAGTTTTGATAGACGTTTATTTTTAGTGACTTTTGTGGGTTGGTTCATTTTCCACCTAGATCAATGTTTCATGACCGACACGATTGCTACGATGAGATTTTTTTAAGAACATGAAAGCGTTTGCATTTTTTCCCCAGCAATTACAAATGTCCCAAAGATTTATTTCCAACGTAAGTTTTTGTTTTTGTTTTGAAATCTATGACTTGACTGGTATTAAAGCTGCTATTTGATAGTAAAATAAGTATGTTGTCATTGATATAAACATGTTTGGTTCAGCAAACAAACTAAAATGATTGTCATAGACAGTGTTTTATTTTTTTCCTGTTGGTGTTAATGATTTGTGAGCATGCTTTGGGATTAAAAAAGCATGAATGATATTTCCTAAAAAGGTGCGGCATCCATTCAGATATTTTGTCATGATTTTTGAGAACCAGCTTGGTGTAGTGGATTTTAAATTTTGTTCAGTTAATTTTTTTTTTTTTTAATGTTCGCACGTTGTTTAGGGGTGCCATTCCTACTGCAGAGGAACAAGGTGTTAGGAGAGCCTTAGAATTTATGAGGAAAAACTTACATACAATGTACTGTATCAAACTATTTTACATGAATGACACAAGTATTCTGAGTAAAAAAAAATCAAACATTGTTAAAACAAGGTGTTATGTAATAAATTTATTTTTCATAAATCTGCATATGACTTTTGCCTGTATTCCTTTTTATCAGTGAAAACACCCTGCTGCCCCATCCATACATCTGTATCAGGTTGTGTCCTGAGAAACAGCATCCAACGGGAATTTTTCTTGCAAGGCAGGCTTCTGTTAACTGATGAGAAGGATAATTTTTCCTTTAAACAGCAGAAAAAATGTCATTACTCTTATTCTGTCCATGTAGCTGATCAGCTGGGGATACTTTAAAAGTGGGTTTACTACTAGCGACATTCCCTAGATCAGACAACTCCTCTTCATCTACAAAATCCAGAGGCATTCCTGTCTGGATAGTTCTTCTGAGGTTTCTGTAGCTCATTCTTATTTTGGAGGGTAGTACCACACCATGATTTTGACATAAATATATGTAATACACGCGGGATTTTTTTTCTGCAGGTGCTTCATGTAGTGTGAATATCAACTGGTGTGATTCATCCAAATGCACTGAGATGCCGATGGGGGGCAAAACAAAAACCAAATCGTTAGCCAGCCTGAGAGGCAAACCATGTTTGAGGTGAAGATAAAACCATCTGAGTGGATGGAGCACAGGTTCAAGTATTCAGGGGACTTTAAACTAAAGAAGAAACTCTTGAGTGCAGAATTTATGCTGCTTTTATGATACTGTATGATGCCCTCTTTATTTTGACATAAGAGGTGTCAAAATCTGTCTTTCCTTGGTTTCTGGAACAAATGAATATACAGGTGGGAGTGCCTTAAACTTCATGGTTTGCTTTTCAAGTGAAAGCATTTTTAGTTTTTATCCTTAATTTATATTTAGGCTTTACGCTTGCCTGTTCAGTATCTCCACACTGTTCCCAGGTACTCACATGGTGCCAAGAGTAACTTTTTTTTTTTTTTTTTTTGCTAAATTGCTCTTGGCCCAGATTTTTGTTTCCTATTGATGCATATTCATATTAATGCATAATAGATAATACTATTCATGTGAAAGCAGACTTTTATTTGATACCACTATATTGTGATGTCTCCAGTTGAAAAGTAGCAGGCTTGCTTTAATTTCATTTTTGCAAAAGGAAATGCATCCAGCTGACAAAAGGTGCTCTTGACATTAGTTTATGCTTGAATTTAATTTTCTTATTAAGAATATATTTGAGATTAAGAGGCAGCTTATCAACTAATTGCAATAAAACTAAATTATATTCTGCATTTAGTTTTGAATAGCCTACTACTCTCAATGTCATTCACTCGTATTTTTGTTTTTAGTAGCTGTATTGCAGGTTACATCAACATACAGATCCTACAGGGAAGTCATATCTTAATATTTGACTTGTACTGATGTCTCAGTCAGCTGGCCATTTGTTGGGAGGTACTTGAGGTTTCTTCCTCTAGGACTTTGGAAAGAAAAAGTTTTTCAATGCTTGGTATAACCTCTACTACCTTCAAGACAGGGTATGATTCTGTATTGCAGATAAGGTCAATCACATCATATGCATGATAATTATAAGAGATCTTCTGCATCAGACAAGCTTTTTAATACCGACTTTAGGAATACTGAGGGCAAGGCTCTAAATTACTTGCCTGAACTGTATAAAATAACATTAATCCTGTTATGCTTTTGATAGGGCTTCTACATGAGGGTTACAGAGAGGGGAGGAAGAAGAAAGCACCTTTGAGAAGGGTTTAATAGAAGAGTTACAAATCCTTTGAGGAGATGGCAGCAGCAGCCAGCGTGCGAGCCATGCTTCTTTCCTCGCATGGCTCAGCTTTTGTTACTGGATTCAAGAACTTCAAAGCTTTTCCTTATTCACCAACAATTATCTGGACCCATCTGAGTTAATTTAAAATAGCTGGAGCCTGGGAGCCTTTGTTGCTGTGATTAAAGGACAAATTGTTTTGCTAGAGTAGGCTTATGTTGGAAATGGGCTACAAGCTTAACTTGATTGTGAGGATAAATATGCAGTTGCACCTTAACCTTGGCACTCTCAGCAAGCCTGGCCTGTGGCAGCTCTGCATTTAATGTACCAAATAAAGACCCAGCTGCTTTAAGAAGAAATAAATAACTTTTGCACTGATCCCTTTTGAAGAGGGTTTCAGCATTAGTGGTGGGAGGAGCAGTCCCACCTTCCTAGAGGGAAGAACCAGAAGACTGGTTCTGTCCTGTTCTTCCCTGTGTGTGTATAAATAGGAAAATGCTCAGTGCATTCACTGAGTTTGCCCATGGCAGTGCCCAAGCAAAGCCCAGCTGAGGGGTAGGCCAGTGTTCAGGTTTTCTTCTAGATTCTTTTTTTCAGGGGATGTTTAGGCTGGATAACTTTACCCAGAGGGTGGCTGGACAGTGGAACAGGCTCCCCAGGGAAATGGCCATGGCACCAAGCCTGCCAGAGTTCAAGCACTTAGGTAATGCTCTTAGTCATGTTCTGGGATTTTTGTTATCCTGTACAGGGCCAGGAGTTGCACTTCGATGATCCTTGTGAGCCCCTTCCAACTCAGGATATTCTATGATTCCTTCATTCTGAAGCCACTGCTGGACAAACTCTTCTGGCTTCACTGAAAGGCAAGCTGTGATCTCTGCTTTTCATGTGTGGTGGCTGTTGATGATTTTATGGGCAGGGTTAGGCAGTTCGGCTGCAGCCAAGTGCGGTAATGGAGCCTGCAGGAGCTCATAGTGATGCCTGAGGTGGCCACCTAAAACAGAGACTAGACAAGAATAAGAGAATAATAGTAGGTATTTATTTGAAGGGCCTTCAAAGGTACACCCTGGGCAGTCAAAAGGCTACACCCAAGATGGACCCTGGGTCACGGGTTCTTCACCCTTTTACAAGTTTGGTTCATTTGCGTATCAGGGTTAATTCTCCAGTTAAAACTTCAGTTAATGGTGTAACTGCCCCAAGTTTGCCCCCCTCTTAGTTTACACATTTTGGGCCTAGGACAATCTGATTGTCCTTGGAGAGCAAACTTGGAGAGGCTTTGTTATGTCTACCTAGCATGAGACAACAGCAGTTAACAGGCTACAAGAAACTTCAGAGTTACACACTCGGTGTGGGGTATGCCCAGCCCCTGCCCTGGAGGGAGGCCTGCTGAGATAAGGAGATTGCATAACCTCCCAGCAGAATCCCCTGGAAAGGCAGCCACTTTTCAGTTATGGTGAGAAGGCGGCAGACCCAGAATCCTCTGGGAGACCCTATGCAGATCCTTTGTAACCCACTGGCCTTTACCCTCTGACACCCACCCCTGTATCCCTATAAAAGCTAGCCCTCTGCCCCTGTGAGGGCAGAGAGCTGCCCGCCCCTGGTGTCCCCTTTGCGGGGTGCAGACTAATGAAGCTGCCCCATGTGGAACTGCTACACGGGTCTCTTCGTCTCTCTCCTCCTGGTCTGGCCTGGAGGGTGCCCCGCAGAGCAGGAGCTGAAATCACGAGCTGGAATCACTAAAGAGCTGACAGCCTCTGCACAGGCACTCCGGCTACGGCTGAGGGAAGACACCGGGCCCTGGGAAGACAGTTCCTCACGGGACCATCTCTCTGGACTGGTCACAGCTTCCTGGGTCAGAGCTACTGACCCCACAACAGCCGCCTCAACTAGGCAGTACAGGATTTGAAAAATACAAAAGTTAAAACCTAAGGCATCAATAGGACTTACTGTGTATCAGGAACAAAAGACATGGAGTATTTCTTGGAGCCAGTGGTGAAGTCGCAGACCTACCATTTGGAGTAAATATTGTTGCCATGGTTAAAATGAGCCTCATTTCTGGAGAAGGAATGAGTAATATGGTGTTCCCTATACCCTATTTTAGTTCCTCCCCTGAATAGCTCAGCCTTTTTTTGTTGAGAAGGGCAGCTATCCCAGCATCCTCCTTCAGGCTGAGTGGTGGCAGTGCTTCAGGCTGCTTCTGAGTGCTTCTGAGACAGTTTAGTATCTAGTGTCCCTGGAGACCAAGGTAGATGAGCCTGATTCAGTGTAATTTGCTTGTCACAGCTATGGATAAAGAGCACTGTGAAATAATTTGTCAGACATCTGAATGATGGGATGTACAAACTGCTCCAGCAGTAGGATAGAGAGAGAAAAAGGTGCTTACCCTTTGAAAGCAAAACAGAAACAAAGCTGCTGCTGTTTCCACCAGGTCTCCTGTGATAAGTTCCTCCTCAAGGATTTCAGGCAGGCTTTCAGTGATGGCAGGAGCTGTCTCCAGGGAACTGTATTTGCAGGGATGCTGTGCTGGAGAGCTGGGCACTGGCACTGATGTTAATGAAGCCATTGCTCTGAGGTGATGGACACGAGCTCCAGCCCAGGATGGGAATCTGGATGAGTTCCATCACTGCTCTGAAAGCTCCCATGTCACAAGATGTTGAAAAGTACTTTTCAGCCTGCCAGAATTAGGGTGCCTTTCGTTGTCTCTCATGGAGTTTAATTATCCCTGAGTTTAACTATCCCTTTGCATTTCTGCTCCTGCGTAGGTGGACTGGGTAGTCCCCTGAGCCAGGGGAACAGGTGAAAGGGCTATTACTTAAGCTGCTCAGCACATCTTGGCACATAGCCCTGAGCCCACGGAACACCAAGGACAGCCTTTAAGGCATGGCTTTTGGGAAGTGTTTCCGTTTGCTCAGCTGGGGATGTGGGAAGGCTGCCATATCCTTGGAGCAAGCCTTTGTTTAATGTTTGTGGGAGCTTTGAATCTGTACAGTGTGTCACCCACGGTGTGTGAAGAGCAGCAGCCTCTCTGACACCCCATTAGGTGCATATGGGAGGCAGCTGGCTGACCGAGGGAGGGAGATGAAGTAGGGATTTGTGTATGGACAGTGCTTACAGGAGTGCTGAGATAGAGGTGGAAAGCCCTTGTGTAGATGCTTATGAAGGACCGTGGTTACACCTGTCCCAAAGGCACTCTATGAGAAGGCCAAGAGGGATTGTCTTGCCCTGAGGTGTAAAGAGCATCCCTGTCTTTCATGGGAGCTCATTCCTTCTCTGTCCTGCTGTGCCAAAATCTGACCATGTCCTACATTTGTCTATGCAGAGTTGCCTTTAGCATTTGGCTGGTCTTCCCACAAGATGCTGGCCAGGTGTGCTAAGAGCTGCTCTTATTGATCAGCTTTTAAAATTAAATTTCTGTTTCTGTTTATGGTGTTTCTCAAGTATACTTAGGGACCTGTGAAGCTTCCTACAACAGCCAAGCTCCACCATAGTGAATTCGTGCCCTTAACTGGGCAGGGGAGACAGTAGGATGTATTGCTTGGCATGCTTCACACCTGCTTCAGCCATGTGCTCCTGTAGATTAGAATATGGAGATACCCAGCAAACTGTGGAGAAGGATTCTTTGGGGATAAATCCTGCATTTGGGTGCCAACAATGATCACGGGGAGGGGGAGGGGGGTGGTGTGCCTCGAGCTCAGCTCAGTGCAGTGCTCAGCTCAGTGCAGACAGCTTGTACACAGCTTGGGCACTCCTAATGTCCTCTGCACAGGCTTCAGGCTTTGCTCTGGCTCTCTGCCTCACCTTGCTTTCAGATCAAGAACAGATGAAGGGAGTATGATGTCCCAGCCCAGGAAAGGCCTGTATAAACTCCTAAAGTATGTTCCACTCCTACCAGCCATGCAGGTATGTAATACAGCCGTGCAATTTACTTGCACACCAGACAAAACCAGCTGGCTTGAAAATCCCCTCAGGGTCTTTGGAGACCTTGCTGGGAGAGCCCTGCAGGGACTTCTGACACAGAGCAGCCTGTGCCTCCAGAGTGATGGGCAGAGGAGGCCCAGGGATGATGAGCAGCTGCTTGATCAGATCTCATCCAGCCCTCGCTCCATGGGTGAAGAGGTGAGGCTGTCACTTGCAATCACACGCTTCTCCAGCTCCCCAGGAGGCTCAGGCAGTGCTGGACCTGTCTGAGGGGAGGAGGGAGGGTGGTGGCTGCAGGCAGCAAGGTGCTGGTCAGTCAGGCTGGCTGGTCTGTGCCCTGGGGCTCAGCAGGACATGGATAGCTCGAGATGCTGAGGAGACCCACTGTCAGAAGGGACAATCTGCTGGAAAAACACCTTTTCTCTGACGGAAAAGTTGCAGAGTGTGCGGGCACTCTAAGACAGTTCTAATGGGCTGAAGGGGAGACCAGCTCATGGCCTGAAGCTGCCTCACACAGCACCTGTTGCTCACAGTGCTTCGAGTGTCTGCTGGGATCTGCAATCCTGTCTCCAGCCCCTGGGGATTTATTGCTGTGCCGTTGCCCACAAAATTTCAATGAGTGCAGCACCCCAAGTGTGTGAACAATGAACACAGTCACGGGGGAAGTTGGTGACACAGGTGCCAAGCCACTGCTCTAATGAAAAACACGCTGGGTTGTGTTTACAGGAGATGGATCATTTTGGTTTAAATATTAGAGAGCGGGAGATGGCTCTAAGAGTGATTTTAGCTTCCATCAGGAAAGAAGGCAGGGAAAACGGATCAACATAGAACATTATCAAGAAAGCTTGTCTGTCATATTTGTCTATTTGTTTGTTTGGGTTTTTTTTTAACAGAATAAAAAGTATGGAATCCAGTTCGCTGGGAACAAGAAGGAATGGTATCCCAGAGGTTTGTGTTTTAATAGAGTAACCTATGCTGCACCATGCGGTGTCCATAAACCAGCAACATGCACATACCTCAAAGTAATGAGGAAAAACCAAACTGGAGTCTGGATTTGGAAGACCTAGTGGGTATAACAAACCTGCAGTTGGAACAAAAGGCCATGAAATGGGAGTTCCCCCCTGGTGTGGTTCCAGCACATTGTACACACGTGCCCACAGGCAGTGACTGATCCCACTGAGCACGGCCCAGGGGTGCTGCAGCCACAAGTGCTGCTCGTGGGGTTCAGTGCATTTGAGGGGGGTCCTGAAGGGTGCAGGGCCACAGGCAGGGGGAGGGGTGGTGCAGCTTTTGTCTCCACTGTGTTTTTTTACAGAATGTTGCAAAATGGGACAGAAAAGCACCCCTGTCCTCCCCAGAGGACACTGGAATATGGAGATGTCATCACTGTTACTGAATCTGCAGTTTATTCCTTAACTAAAGGCATTTCCAGGGAAAAGGGTTAAACATCCACACTGCAAAACATTTTCACTGGCTGGAAACCTCATTAATTGATTGTAAAAATTACTTTCCTTGAGAGCAGTACCTTAAATAGTAATATTTAAACAGGGTGGTTTATGCTCCATGAGGTTACAAGTACACCTTTGTTGATCCTTAACATTCCTTGTGTAATTCTTAATAATGCCAGGAATTAAAATATTGATTATGCTAATTATTTACAAAATGTTAATTAATATCCAAGAGCTATTCAGAACAAAATCCTGTGCATAAGGAGCAACGATGCAGAGCATGGCCTGTCCTGAGAGGTTACTGATCTTCATGGTGATGTATCAGGGCAGATTATTGTATATATGTATATATTTTTTTTTCCTTCTTGGTATTTCAGTCAATCTTTTGATTTGAAAATCTTGCAGCATCAATGGCTTGGAGCAGATGCAGTTGGGGATAAGGATCTCCCAAATAAACCATCACCACACCGTCTCAGGCTTCCAAGTCAGACAGGGAAGGGGAAAAACCCGCAAAAAAACCAGAGACATGTCAAACCACAAAGCAGGGAAGGATAGACATGGATATGTCGTGGACTGTGAAAATACCAAAGCTGAGGCCATGGTAAGAGAAGTTAAGAGGTGTCCAGAATGAAAACTACTGAGAGAGAAAAGCAAACCAATGTTCTGGAGATACTTTGGAGTGGCATGAATGCGAGGGTGCTGCAGGGTAGGCGAGCAGAGGTGTGGTTTGGGGCTGGGCAGTTCCAGGACCTGCTGCTCACCCGCCATGCCAGGGGCTGAGCCCACAGCTGAGTCCCCTTTCCATTCCCACATGGCATCAGCGTTTCCAAGTGCTGCTCCTGCCCAAATCAAGCTCCACTCTCTCGAAGAAGACAAAATGTCCTCGAGCTGGTGATTTGCTGGTGCCTGGCAGGAGCACATTGGGGAGCGAGCCCAGGGAGGGCCCTGTCCCTGCTGTGCCAGGGGCTGGGCAGAGGTGGATGTCATGGCTAGGTGGTGGCCAGCGTCATGTCCGCTTAGTGCCACGTTGCATGGAAGAGAATCTGATAGGAATCAGAGCAAATGCAGCTCTCAGGCTCTTACTGTTCAAGCCTCACATAGAGGGTGCTATTTCAAATAAATATTTTAGGCAGTAAAACATCCTTCAGAGAGGGCTGCTACATTCCCGTTGTGTGCCTTCTTGCTGGGAGAAGCCTGCCTTAGCTGCTTCAAATATTCAAATGCTTGATATATAGTAACTGTTTTATGGAAAAATGCCTCTGGGTGAGATGTGTTTAATAGAGAGAGGCTAATATGTGAGTGATTTATCTCATTTTGCTAAGTTGATGCCTGTAATTCAATAACCCCATGAGCTACACTTAACTGTATTCAATAAAGATGATCTACAGGAGATGTTCATGCAGGTGAAGGATTCAAGAACTGGAGGAAAGGTTGTTATAAATAAATGAGTTTGAAGTAAACAGGGAGCTCAGGCAGAACTGTCCCCTAGGATAAATGTCTTGAGCATCATTAAACCAGTACAAATGGCTCTGTGAGCTGCAAAGATTTCTTCCTCTGAAAGGAAAAAGCTGTGAGAGAGACTTTCATTAGGGAGAAAATGCCACCTCGTGCTCCGGCCGTGACCCAAATCCTGCAGCAATCCTTTGCAAGCTGTCATCTTGGGGAGCATCCCCAGCAGAGCATGCCGGATCCTCTGGCAATGAGGTGGTGTTAGGAAGGGCACAGGAAGGTGGTTTTACAAGCAGACAGAGGAAAGAGGTGTGACAGCCCAGGGCTTTATTCTCCATCTGCTTTAGAAAACCTTCAGACACGTACTTGGGTGTGCGAAGTGCTTTACAGACAGTGCTGCGTGCAGACTCTGACAGCATGACAAGGAAAGGTGGTCTCTAAATAGCTGTTCAGAGCTGTAATTGCCCAGTTTGATTGTAAAACTAAAGTAAACAGCACTGGCAGCTGAGTCACCCAATTGCAGACCTGAAGCACTTCTAAGTTAGCTCTAAAAATATCTTGTGTGCTACTAAGTTACTGGCTGTATGGAGAGGAAAAGGGCACTGAGAAATAAAGGGATCACAGCATTGACAGTGACTGCACAAAGGGTTTTGGGATGAGGTGTGAGTGTTGTCCCTGGCCTGGCACTGTGGCCAGCACGGCTGTGTGGCAGCCCAGCACTGGTGGCTCGCTGTGTGCAGATCCAGGTGCCAGCCTGGGCCAGGAACGGGCTCTCAGCCTCTGCCCCACAGCCCGCCCCAGGCAGCCAGGGACTGTTCCTAGTTGAAAGTGTAGAGCAGTTGCAATAGCAGGGAAAATGTGGTGGTTTTCAGCCAAAAAGGTGATAGAAGAGGCCTGGGAACAGCAAATAGGCCATGGCCATCCATTGCCTTTTCCCAGCCAGCACCTTGGAGGCATGAAGCAAAAGCAGGAGGCAGCAGCTTCAAAACAGAGAGGCGCTTTCACACCGCATGTCATTATGCAGTGGGGCTCTGCCATGGGAGCCAGCCACAGCTTCAAAACGTGGCAGGAAAAAGTCACAGGAAGGAAAATAATTTAAACTCTTGCCTACAGAGACACTAACCGTGGCCCAGGAGGTCCCTTGGATTCCCAGGGCTGGGGAGGAGAGGTTGGGAAGGTGCTACAGTGGGTTCAGCCTGTCCTCACCCTCCTCCCATGGCATCTGCGGCTGGTAGGGACAAGCTGTGGGGTCAGATGGACATTTGGTCTGACCGAGGGTGACTGCTTCTCTACGACAAGCAGTCTCACACAGTGGGGGCAGCTGTCCCTGAGCCACCACATGGAGGTCACTCTGTGGCTGCAGCCTGGCAAACATGCTGTGCTCAGCCCCCTCAATCCTGCAGCGTGGCCACTCGCCCAGCACAGCTGGAGCCTTTTGATATGGAGTGCATTTGCCTGGTCATCGCCTGACAGTCAAAGCCCAAAATCTTCAAAAATTTGAAAATCAGCCCTGGAGCAAAGTGAGAGGAGACACTGAGCTGGCAGGGTTAGAGGAGGAGATGAGAGAGAAAGGTGCCAGAACCCCTGGGGCACCTGCTGCTGCTACCACAGCTCCTGGTGCTGGTACCACCAAGATCTTGGGCATTGCTGGAGGGAGTGGGAAGGGCCTAGGGAGCTGTAGAATAGTTGGCAGAGACAGAAAGGAGAGCAGATGGAGGAAATGACAAACATGAGCAGTGGGAGCACCCCAATCTGTGCAACCCACTGTGGTACACATGCTACTAGCTCCTGTTTTTGACTTCTTTTCCCAGTAATTATTGCATTGGAATAAACAAACCAGCTCTTACCCCCTGCAGACACCCTGTTTCTGGTGCCCACAGTCCTCTTCAAAGACCTAGCAGTCAGCACAGGAAGGGAGCTATAGATCTTGATTCTATCCTGACACATCATTGCCACAGATGGGGCTGGCAGCAGCAGCCTGGGCTGAGGCACGGCCAGCTGCTCAGCTTGTCTGGGATGGAGCTTGGGATGACTGGAGCACTGGAAGGGATTTTCCAAAGCATGTGTCACAAAGCTGACAGGTTTTGGGTTTCCTGCTACTTTCAGAAGGGACTTTGCTTGGTATGAGCTCATCTGTTTGTAAGGTTTGGCAGGGGCAGCCAAAGCACTCACCCTGCGTGGGCTGCACGCAGCCTCACAGCACCTCTCTTGGTCCTTGCCAGGGCTGAAGGAGATGCCTGACCCTGGCACCCCACACCTCCCATTCCAGCCAGTCCATTGGGCCAAGTGGCTCAGCAAGAAGCTACATATACTCAAGTCTGTGGGGTGAAAGTTTGGAGGGACATGTTAAAGCACTGCAGCTACATCTGAGGAAACAAGTCTGTCTGGGCCTTGAGTCCAGGACAACCTCCAAGGGTTTCTTTAGGTCAGTCACTCTTGTGCCTTTCCAAGTGTTTAGGAAAGCTCATTTTTTCCAGCTGGTTCAAACAAAGACTAATGTTGATGTTTTTCCAAAAGCTTTCCAAATAGGTTTTTGAGCAAAGCTGTACAGGCCAGGAGTGGGAATAACAGGAATGTGCAAAGGCCCTGGAGAGCAGAAAAACTTCTCTTCTGGGTTGTATTTGTTCCTCAGTCTTTCCATAAAGTAGCTAATTGAGCTGCTTTTTTTTCCCCTTTGGTTGTCATTCTTTTTGGCTGTTGATATGTTTGTAGCTGCTATTTATGTAAAACATCCTGCTAAAATTTGTCCCAGTCATCTTTTCACTCAGAAGCCACAGAAATATGATGTATTAGGCATCGATCTACCACCTCAGTGATCTCCTTCCTTCACATACTTTGCAGTTCTCTGTTTAGCATCTCTGCTTGCTGTGTTGCTTGCACACACTGTAACTATTTTGCATCCCATCTGCCCTCAACAGTGGTACCCTGGTCACCTGCACCAGCATCCATGGAGGGAAAAGTCTGGGGTAATCTGAAAGACACAGTAAAAATAGCAAATCTCTCTTTCTCCCCCCCCCCCCCTCTGGATCTGAATAAGCCAACCCTCATAAATATGCAGAGTAATAAAACCCTTAATGCAGTGTGATTAAAAAGTTACGGTTCCCCCAGCAACCCGAAGGCGGCTGCCTCGCGCGTGCCGAGGGTCTGAGATGGCTTTGCTGGGAAATTAATGCCTTCATCTGCCTCCGTGCGACACAGCCGGGCTGGGGTTGCCATGGGAATGGGAGGTCAGGTTCTGCCTGGTGCGAACGTGGAGAAACTCTCTGCTCCCCTGCCCTGCCCCGCTCTCCTGTGCCTCGGTGACTGGCAGCTGCCTCATCCAGCTGCCTGCTCCCAGCACGGTGCCTGAGAGCAGCTTCCTGGCCTTCAGTCCAGCCCCACACCTGGCACAGATGTCTCCCCCCACCTGGCACCTCTGTTTCAAACCCCTTTTCTTCATCTTTCCCTCAGCACCCAGTGCATCCCAAAATGTGTTCTTTTTTTAGTTGTTTCTTTCAGTCCTCAGTCCCCTGTGAGACTCGTCACACTGCCACCGGCCTTCTCCTTAATCAGCTCTGGGTCAGTCCTCTCAGCTCACCCTCTCCTTCTTGCTTTTCCCTGTACGCCCTTGCTGGGGACACAAGCACCTGCTGAGCCCTTTCAGATGAGGACTCAGGGAACTGTTTGTGTAAAATATATGTGATAAATGTCCTGAATACTTTGGGTGGGTGATCCCAGGGCCCATGCCCCTTGTTTGCTCACGGCAATTTGTGAGTCTAGTCCATGAACAGCATTGGTCTCCAAGGCTGTCAGTCATCAGTACAATGAAATATGAAGTTTGGTTTTTGGAGGGGAGCCCAGGAAGTAATGCAGGTAAGGAACCCTGTGGGCAGCAACAAACCCAAAGCAAGAATAAGGTATGAATTCTGTGAGGGTAATTAGCCTTTAGGAGCTCTCAGCCGGGATTTATGACACACATCAGGATTTTAATGAAGACAGAGTGTCTTTCTCACAGATTCACTCCTGCTTGGGTACAAATTGCCAGGCTGGATGCAGGAGCTCCTGGCTGTGGTTTTATGGCCACTTGTACAGGAGGTTGGGCAGCTGATGGCAACGGCCCCTTGGCCTTCCAGTTATGACTCTGTGAATTTCAAACTGCTCATTCACTTGTAGTAAGTGTAATTTACATGGAATGAAATGCCACCCAGACAGTGGCCGGGAGCAATGCCATGTGGCTGCTGCCACAGCCCGAGGCGGCCAGCGCTGGGAGAGGCAGCTTGCCACTGGCAGCCCCAGCGTGCCACATGCAGCTTCCGTCACGGCAGCTCGTTAAAAGCCCACTGAGGAGGAGTTGGTCACACAAGGAAACCTTAATAATCCAAATGCTCCCTCCAGATGTGGCAGGGACCTCCCATACATCTGTGCACTGGGAGCACGAATAGGTCATTGGCTGTGAACAAAACAAACACTTGGTGATTTTCACAAATCTCTCTACAGATGTTTTTCTTCCCTCTCCATCACCACCTCCCCTAGCAGTAGGTATCCTTCCTGCTCTTCTTTTTCCCTCCACTTTCCATGCTAAATTACAACTTCAGTAGGACATGTCTACCTCTGTTTGCCGTACCATGATTATTCATTCAATTCCATAATCTCTTGTTTTATTTTCACCCATTTTATCTGGAGGTGGCATTACTTGGAGACTGTTACTCCAGAATACCAAATAAATTTTCAGATTTTTTTTCCATTTTCCCTGTAATTTCAGTGTTATTAAAGATGTACCCTGTTAAACCAAAATAGACGAGAGGCTAATGAGAGGTCCTGTTTTTAACTCCACGTGAAGGGCAGGCAGGGAATAGTAGGTTGCAAGGGATCTTTCTCCTGCAGGACACATGCTGCAGTGATTGTTGGTCTTTTATTGAGCAGAACTGGGAGCCTGGAGAAATCCTTGAAAACGAGGATCCAGGGTTTACAGACACCTATCTCCTGCTTTCTGCCTTGGTTTTGTGGGGATCAGCAGGTCTCTGGGTCCAGGGATTTCACCTAGAGAGCAACATGACTGGTGCAGCAGCACTGTCTACGTGCGGTGTCTCCTGGCAGAACTAGAGGGAAGGTACCTGGGCAGATTGGAAGTGAGTTATATCCCACCCACTCCCTGTGTTAGTGGGAAGTTGGAAGCTAGGCTGCTATTCTTAGCCTCTAAATTCATGCCATTACATCAGAACTGCAGCTTTCATTTTTGCAAAAAGTGGGAAAACTCGTAAATAGAAGACCTCATGTGTATTGGAATTCACCTTGAGATTCATTAGCTTCATTGCTGATTTGTTGAGCAAGGAGCCTTCACACTTAAGAATGTACCCAACAAAATGAACAGCACTTAGGCACTTGGCCACTCTTCAGGATTGTGAAGGGATGAGCAAAGCCAAAATATAAACCCAGGTTCAACTGTGTTTGGCTTTCCCCCTTAACTCCTGCTGCAGTGCATCAAGATGATTTAATCCACAGGCAAAATAGACAAGGACTGGGCCCAGGAACAGCCTGTGAAATCCAGCCCCAGCCAGCAGCACTGCTTGGAAGCAGAAGCAATCCCTGGATACCTCTCAGATCCATCTTAAAGGATGAGCACCTGGCTGTTAAGTGTATTTAACGAGTGTCAGATTAGCTGAGCTGTGGGAGGTGTGGTTGGGATGTGGCAAGCAGAGAGCAGCTCTGTGGAGGGGCAGTGCCTCTGCCATGGGCTGTAATGAGGATGTGCCCCACATGGGTGAGGCCCTGGCGCCTGTGTGTGGCACCTGCCCCTGGAGTGCTGCTGAGCACCACGCTTGAGCTACATTTGTGAGTGGAGCACCATGCTTGAACTACATTTTTGAGTGCTGCTTGTGTCAGCTGGACACAGTCTAGCTTAAAAGTAATCAGTCAAGCCCTGGAGAGGTCTATGAAAATCACAGAGTGTGAAGAGCAAACGGGACAGCTTGGTTTTTAAATTAATGTAACCAGTTTCACCGTGAATTCTTGTTAACCTCGGTTGGCTTTTCTCTCTGAATATTCATAATTAAGTGAGTTCTCAGTTGCCCTGAGCTCTGCAAACAACACAGTCACCTGAACACGGGGAAGATCTTGCATTCCTCTTTGAAGACTGATGCATGGACAGAGCAGCAATTGTTCCATGAAGGTTTCCCGACACTTTATTGTGCCATAAATTGAGTCTCTTCTGATGGGAGAGAATTTGCTGAAAGTCCTTGCAAGGAGTTTAAAAGATAAAGCGAGGCGTCTTCTGTAGTTTCAATGCTTCCAGATAGTTCTTTATTAAGTCTTATCAGAGGAACTGAGCCACTAGCATGAGCCAGGTACAGCATAGAAAGAGGCAAAGTAGGAGTGAGAGCGAGAAAAGCCTGATTATCAAGATTTACACAGCCTTTTAAAGACATTTTAACCAATAATTACTAAAAACATACATTATTTTCACTTTCTTACCAATTATTCAGTAACATGACTAGGAACTGCGGAATTTTCTGTCCAATCAATCCAAACTGCTTTTACTGTAGAATATGGAGTGTTAGAAGAAGGAGAAGAAGGTCTAGAGAGCAACAGCAATCCTCCATTTTGATATTTTTTACTCTAATCTATTTACTACAAAGAGAAGCCTAAAACCTCTAAATCTTTCACCCTACGACAATCTTACATAGTAGTCTATCGCCTAATTCACACCACTGCATTTTCTAGTTGTTGTCTGACTGTTGGTAATTTTTTCCAAGGTTTAAAGCTATACCAGTGTTGTCCAGGGGGGTAAAAACCCTTAAAAACAGGCAGAGAAATATTCTCGTCACTCTGGGTTCCTACAGTTTCCCATTTATCAGATTGATAGTGGAAACCAGGATCAGCCTCTGTGCCTGACTGGTCTGGGACTGCTCTGCTGGAGGCTCTGGGCTTGCATCTTCAGGGCACACGGGCAGCCCTGTCTTTTGGGAAAGGAGCCCTAGGCAGAACCCGGGCACAGGCCAGCTTCCCTCCAGGTGGTGCAGGAGGAGAGCTGCTTTCCTGGCCAGCAGGGAGCTGCTGTGCTTCCCGGACAGGCAGGTGCCTCTCCATGGGCCAGCGCTGACCCAGCCTTCCTGACATTCCCTGCAGCTACAAGGATTGTTCTGGCAAGCTTAGTTGACTTCTTCCCTGCACAGGCATCAGATGGAGATGTGCAAGGTCTGCCTTGGTGATCACGGCGGGGCAGAGCGGGGCTGTGAGCTGGGACTGCGGGCACAGCAGCCTCCCTGGCTCCTGCCCTCCCTGATCCCAGCCACAGCCCCCCTTCCAGAGAGAGCCTTGCAAGCTCTGCCAGGTAGAGTAGCTCTGCCGAGAAGAGATGTACGGAAATTGTGAGAGTTTAGATGGGCTGGTGACGGCAATGCCTCCAGCCTTAGCACCGCGTGCTGCCAGGTGAGCGCTCCCCTGTCCGATGGGCAACCAGGCCTGTGCCGCTCCCTTACCTGTGAGGAGCGACCTCATGCCCCAGCGCAGCCTTCGGGGCAAAGGAATACTTTTAGATTTGGTGTGGAACGGACCGTCTGGGAGCTCTGCATCTCTGGTTCCGTCCTCAGCAGCCGCGGGCGATCACCTCCTCCCATTTCCCTCAGAGTCTGGTCAACCTCGTCATCACCTTCCTGTCCTCGTTTTCCTCCCCTAGCAGTTACCCCCTCTTCCAGCTTCCAGACCATCCCCATGTTAGATCACTCTTGCTATGGTTTTCTTGCCATGTCTCCTGCTTGGTCCCCTGCCCGCTCCAGCAAACACCGAGGAGCTGGAAGAGGCGTACCCAAGTGTAGTACGGGATCGCACCATAAGAGGGAGATGATTCCCTGTGGATTTTCTGGGAGACCTGTAGCCCCGTCCTGAGTAGTGGGCGCCAGTGGAAAAGATGGGCCATGGTGGGCACAGAGCTCTGGCAGAGAAGAGAAGAAGGGCACATCTCAGGATCCTGCACCTCGGGAGTGTGGTGTCCTTTCCATGGGTTTATCCCGGGAGGTTGTCAATAGGTCTTGGAAAGGCTGCTGTAACCAAAGGATAATTTCAGGTATTCCAGTGTGTTGCAACACAAAAAGGGCTGCGATCTCTTCTAGCCAAACTTGTTAAATACTGTTCTCTGTAAAGTCAGTTTCTAGCCCCACAGAAGAAAAATACTAATTTTGTTGCAAAACCAGCCTTCCTTCTCCAAGGGAAGAAAGTTTTTTCCCAAGGTCTGAAGTGCAAACTTAGACCTTTTGAACCATGCTTTTTGAACTTCAACAAAAGAAGGGAAAACCCACATCAACCAAAACATATGTACCAGTGTGGGTATCTTGCATTATCACCCTGGCTGCCTAGAAAACAGCACCAGGCTCCTTGGTGTTCATTTCTGGAAGAGATTTGAATTCAGGGACAAGGTGCGAGACATTTTGAAAAGTCTTCATTAAAGTGCTGAGATATTTCCCACCTCCTCCTCCTCTTCCCATCACACCTTTTTTTTTCCTTCCTTCCTTCTCTCCAAGCCTTGTCACAGGAGGTTAAGGAGCAGAATTACATTAACTGCCTCTTTCTTCCAGTCCACAGCAATCTCCCTAGTGGCAGACATTGTTTTTGCCAAGACTGTTTGAAGCTGGAAAGGGCCTGAACTGTGCCAAGTTCAGAAGTTCCTGTGATGGCCGAAGAACAGACTGAAGTGTCCAACACTACTTCTCTACTCCTCCTGCATCCTGGTGCTTCCAGCAAATGCTTTCAAGCCACAAAAAATCTTGCTTGAGGTTGCTGTTGGCTGCTTGGCTCCACAGAACGTGCATGGCCTCCCAAGGCATTAGGGAGAGGGCAGAGGGAAGAGAGCAGCCTGCTAGGAGAGGCTAGGTGGAATCCCCTCAGCATCTTTGCTGAGCCAGAGGTTTTGGGCTGCCAGGCTTTTGTGGGAGGCAGATGGACCACAGGGACTCAAGAGATGCCAGAGGAAGTCAACGGGCATGTACCAAGCCAGAAAATCTCTTGCCAGGGTAAAGCCTGTGGGTTGTTCTCCAGCAAGAGGGATGGGAGCAGGGAAACACTCGAGGGTGGGACTGTGAGAAGAGAGTGGAGCAGGTCTCTGGTAGCTTTGGTCTCCCCCACATTCCCGTCCCAAGAATCTTGTGTTGGTAGGTTATAGCATGCAGCAGGTCCTGGACAGTGAGAGATGTGGCAGTGACAATGTTGCAGCCCTTCAGTTTAACATCGAGCACTGGCAGGAGAGAGAAGGATCCACTCTCCCAGATCTCTGAGGGCATCACATCAAAGCACAAAGTGGAGATCGCTGCATCAAAACTGGTAGCAGATTTGCTCAGGGGAGTGAAGGCAAATTTATAGATTTCTTGCCTTCCCTTTATGGCCAGGAAGTCAGAGTTGTGAGCACCTGTTCTCTAGAGCTGAAAGCCATAAGCACCAAGGCAGCTCCATTCCTAGTTTGCTGCTAGAGAAAGCGGCTGAGTGAGCAGCCTACCAGTTTCCAAAAGGTAGGATCACCCTGTTCCTCTGGTGAGCACCTACCTAGGTCAGAACTGCTTTATGTTAGACATTTTACCAAAGGACAATAGCTTTTCTGAAGAGCTTGTATTAACATAATCTTCTGCTTTTTTCTTGTATTTCTTTTTGTATTTCTTTCTAGGGTAGCTTCTGAAACAAAAAAAAAAACAAAACCCAAAAAACACCCCAAAACAAAACCAAACCCCCAAGCAAACAATCAAAAAAACCCCCAACAAACAACAAAACCCAAAAACCCCAAACCAAGCTACCCTAAACATCATCCTGCGAAATTCTGTACAAATATCAAATGAAGAGTTGTTCCCCACGGTAAGGTGCTGCAGTCAGTGCACATGAAAGCAGCAACCACATGGATGTGTCCAAGGGGCTCACCGAAGAGCCAGGAGAACATGAGACATGGCTAGGGCTATTTGGGAGCTGACAGCAGCTCCACATTTCTCTCCCAGAAACCCATTGTTTTCCAAGGCACATGGCCAAGATGGAACTACTGTTCCAAACCCTGTAAAGGACTGGCCCAGAGCAACATGCATCAGTAAGGGGCAGCAGAGCCTGCTTTTGAGCAGGCCCTGCTTTGTCTTTTTGCAGAAAGTTGAATCATTTTAATGGAGGACAAGAGGGTGATTGAGCCTTTGGTGCAGGCAGGCAGAGCACTCATGTAGATCCCCTCTCCCTCTGACAAAGAAGGAGAAGGAGGACCTCCACAATACCCACACAGATAAAAAAACCAAACCAAACAAAACAAAACACCAAAATTCAACATCATTGCCTTTGGACATTGAACTTCTTATTAGATGCACATTAATTTCCAGTGATGTTTTGAGCCCAAATAAATTAATTTTCTTTTTATGAAAATATTTTCCTTGTAACTTCCAGAGGACTATCCATTGAGTATCTCTTTTCCAAGAAAAAAATAGGATTGGGTGACAAATGTCTACCCAGAAATAAAAGAGAAAGAGAAATCAATACTTCCTCATCAAGCTGTAGTGCTCCAATTCCCCTTCCAAGCTGTGCCCTTGGTCCAATTAAGGAATGACGGGAGGTGCTCAATAGTCTATCAGCTGGACTGGGGCTCTGGTGACCCTGGGCTTCATCACATCTCCATGAGGAAACAGTCAGCTCTGCACTTGCTCGAGATCCAAGAAGTTCATGAGGGCTTAAATCCATCCTCACCTCATCTGCCACTGCCACCCTGACCAGGTTCTCCTTTAATGTCCTGGTCAGACTTCATCGATCAGACTTTGGGGCTGTTGCTCAGGAAGAACAGAGCATCACCTTCTCGGAGGGAAACAGCTGCTTTGTCAAGCTTTGAAATTTGACAATTGTTTGATTGCCTGAAGCTCCCCCTAAATTATAGAGAAGGATCCTGGAAGGAGTGTTTTGGATGTTCTCAGGATCCATGGGAAGCTCCATGGAGCTGATCAGGAGACTAATTTTTTCTAAAGGTCACTTGTGGTCCAAATCAGAACAACAGCATAGACACATCCTTCGCATCCTTTGCCAAGCATCCAACATACCTAAGCCAATGTCTGCTTTAAGAGAAGTAAAATTGTCCTCAAAAGCCAGAGACTGCCTTGACTATAAAGGCAGGTTTACTTCTCCTTTTGTGCACCCACAGCTTTCACCCAGAATACACCAAAGCTGTGTGTCTGCAGGGATGAAAGATCAGAATCAAGCACCCTCTTCAACCTTCAAAAGGCACAACTCTGTGCCTGTGCAAGGCCACTGGACTCCTTCCAGATGAGCTGAGCTCGCTGGGATGGAGAAAAACTCCCCATGGCCCTTTTTTGCCATACAGCTATTTTACTCTGTTTATGTGCTGGCTGTTCATCTGCAAATGCAATGCAGAATTGGCCCCTAAAAGAGAGTTCAAGTCAGCGAGGGAAACGTTTTTACTTAAATGAGCTTGTAGACAAAGACAAACAAAAGAGACTCTCTGGAGTCCATTAATTAACAGCATTATGTCATCTACAAGACTGCAGTAGGTAAGTACTGTCCAAGTGTTCTCAGCATTTCAGCCTCAGAGCACTGTAATTCTGGTTTGGTTAAGAAAAAGCTGTCTTTCTAGGGTTGCTTTCTGTTAATAAGGTTCCTGCTACTGCACAAATTTGGGCAATCTAATTATGCATGCCTTTTGTTTGAAAGTTTATGTAACTAGCAAGTCAGAGCTTCTTTTCAGAGTGTTTGAATGGTATCTCTTCAAGAGGTCAAAGGAGGAAATGTGAGATAGTAGAGCAAAAAACAAATCAGAATCAACTGCTTTCAAGTGCATCCAGGGGTTACAGTGGTTTCAGCCTGATTTGGGAACCAAGGAATTTCTCAGTAGCCTGAAACCGATGTAGTAAAAGAGACAAAGATATGGGAGGGAGCTTATGAATGGAAATAATAGGTGCTGCAGTGGCTGCTGATAATATCTTTGCAGAATTAGGACTTTATTCTTCCTGGTGCTCAAAGCTCATGTGTTTTGTTTTTTGGTTTAGTTTTGTTGTTGTTGTTTTTCTGGAGAAGGTTTCCTGTGTCTTTTTTCACTTAAGGTTACATCTTTGCTGCTGAAGTGGGCTTTCTGGTATCCCTCTAGCTCCATCCAGGAGTATAACATAACATACAGCCCATGTAGCCTCTTTCTTTAGCTGACATGGAGGTAAACAATTGAGTGCTTTTAAATTGTGGACGTAGTGCTCAAACAAGGAGCTGGGAGGGAATTTCACATCCACTAGCCAGCCTACTGAAACCAAAGCAGTAAAACTTACCCAAGCACTCACAGCCTGTAATTCTCCAAGTGGCATGTTATCCAAGGGAATTTACACACATTTACCAGGGAGGTGTCAGTCAGGAAATTTATTGTGTCTCTTAAATCCAGCCTTTTCAAAATACAATTATTCCTCTCTGTCGACTGTGCAGAGAACTGGGGTGCAGTAGGATGGTGCTGCAGGAGCTCACCGTGGCTGCAACAATGCTCTGCTCCTTTTCTGCCCCCTCTCTGTCCTCCCTGAGCATAGTTTGTCCCCATCCTTCTTTCCACAGGCTCCATCACTCCCCTGTGCCCCCCCCCACCCCGAGCCCATTAACTCCAGTGGGTCAACAGGAAAACATTCCCTGCTTGCTTTGTCTGTGAAGACTGACTTTAGGGCCCGGAAAATGGGGAGCCAAGGCCTGAATGTCTGACCCATTTCATACTGTCATTTTCAGCCAAAGTGACCTAGAGATTTCACCCTGAGGTGATAGCCAAAGCTGATCCATGTTTATTCAACTGACTTAATTCTCCTCCCTCGTGAAACTTTCTAGCCACAGCCCCATTGATATTATTTGCGTTACTTCATGCTCTCAGAGGAAAACAAGGCCTTCAGAAGCTCTGTTGTGATGATTGTGACATTTGCCGGAGGGAGAAGGATAGAAATAAGGAAGTACTTAAATGGGCATCTGGGCTGCAAGTAGACAGCAAAATATATGAGTTTCACCATTTTTTCCCCCTGTGATCAGTTATAGGACATATGATGTTATAGCAATGTATTACATTATCTTGTCTTGAGAGCAGGGAAAAGACACTGTGTGTATATTTAAGGTAGTCCTTAGTCTGACTCCTAAATATCCTTCTCAGCATTTGCTTTTTTACCTCCAACTCCAGTCCTAAGGTCTTTAAACAGCTCCACACTGGGGAAGAGGTCTCTGCTTCTGGATGGCAGAGCTCGACACTGTGATGGTGGGATGGTGCCTTCAGCCCTTTCTTCTGAGAGCAGTGATATGTTTTAGGTAAGACAGCCTAAGCAAACAGACACATTGTGTTGCAGGGCTGAGATTAAAACTCTATTTATGCTTTGCTGGCAATTTAGTTTGCAGTCATCTAACAAAAACCTGAACTTATCTCTTGGTGGGTAAATGGGGCTTTGTCTTACCAGCAGTGTCTGTGTTTACTCTTGGGGTGGGCTCAGAGGGGCCTGATGAGGGTGACTTGCTAATCTGCAGGTATCAGAAACACATTAACAAGGAGAGGAGAGATGTGAGGGAGTCTTCTCCCCGAGATGCAATCAGGTCCCTAAGAACTCACATAATATCTGGAAAAGGCTACTCTTAGGGCTGGTATCTTAATGCTGAGTTCTGGTGGTAAACTGTCCTCAGCAAGCAGAAGCAACATCTTTCCCAGCCTCTCTTCTCCTCTAGGGACTAGTCACTGAAATGTCTCCCACTGTTAACAGCCAGCCTGAAGTATCACCCCATCTAATCGTGCTCGCTCGCAGAGGAGATGGAAGTCACAGCTTGCTGGTCAGACTGCATGTGGCCAGCCATTCAGAGATGACATTAATTATTCTGCAACTGGTGTTCAATGTGTTGTTCATATAGGTTTCATGACGTCTTCTGGGGTTCTCTGCTGCTATGGAGCTCTTTGTTAACTGAGGAAATCTGGGCAATACCTAGAATATAAGGGCTGCCAAGACAGACTTTGCTGCCCAAAGATGCGTCATACCTACACAGCTGCATGTGCCACCAACCCCTGAAAACCGAAGGTACCACCTCCTGTAGAAATCAAAGTTCTGTGTTACGATATGCTAGAGGTACAGGAAAGCATATTGTACATAAGAAATTGCTTTAGTAGGCAAATATTCATACTAAAAGAGGAAAAAATTATACAGAGGACACTTCTTACTTCTGTTACGTTGCAATGAGTCAGAGCCTGGGTAAAACTTCTGCCAGATTTACTCCTGACGAATCACACAAAAATCACTGGCAGAGGCTACAGATTTCTGTAAGAAGTCAGAAAGCAAAGGAAGCATTTTCTCTCTGTAGATTTTTTTCAGCCCTCTCACAATGCAGTCTTGTAGTTTCTTTTTTCTGCAGCTGAATTTCTCATCTTGTCAGAACAAGACAGTATTTTGAAAAAATGCTTTTTGAAATTTTGAAAAAAATTTTGCATTTTGAAAAAAAAAAACATCCAAAGAATTGCTCTGAAAATATGACTTTTTCTCAACCAATCTTACTTGTACTTTTACTTAAAACCATATATGATGATCTATCCACCAAAGCATTTGGAGATCTTTATAATATTGATTAACTATGAACTACCTGCTAATTATATCACCTCTACATTTAACTTCATTAGGGATACATTAGCTTTACAAAACCTGACAAAATTTGGTCTTGAAAAATAAATCTAAATTGGCAAATACCATATCAACTTGACTGCCTAGTCTGAGTTCATTCCACTCAAAGAAATTATCTGACTACAAAACTTTATTTACCTGGTGTTCAATTAAATATAGCTAATGATTGGTAGGAAAAAGGTGGTTCATTCACATTCCTGTTTCTGTTTCCTTTTGACGTATATTACCAGAGTCAGAAAAACTTTTCTTGGCTGAACATAGGCCATGTTTTGGTTCAGTTCCCCATGGAGTAGATGAAGATCTTGCTTGCATGATTCCCTCTTTCTCATCATATTAAGATCAAAAGGAAGACATGGGATATAAGGCAGTGGGGTTTCAGCTATGGTATAAAGTGGGTTTATAAACAAGGGAAACCAGAGACTCCTCAAAAGGCACTGGATATGATTTCTCTAGAGGAAATGTATATCCTGGTTGGGGAAAAGAAAAAATCATACTGGAACACAGAAGAGGAAAAGCTTAGCCATTTAACTGTAGCACTCAAGAGGATGCATTGGGTAGTGATATAATGCAGAATAATCTGTGAGCCAAGTGCAGTGTCACAGATCCTGGGCAATTGCATGTGGTCTGTGAATGGTGGCTCTGCAGCAGAGGGCCTCGGGATGCCCGTGGTGACACCAACTAATGTGTCTGGAGAGAGTCATTGATGGGAAAACTCAACTAGACCAATATCACACATCAAAATAAATTTGGGGTTCACCAATCTGAATCCTATGTGGATTTGACCAGTATCATAATTCGAAGCTAACCAAAGCTTTAACCTGAAGAAACAGCAAATCTGTCTGCTTTGAATGTTGCCTGTGTGATTCTGTGCAGTGGTTCTCTGTGCACACCCACACCCCTCCTTAGAGGCAAGAGATGATGCTTTTCTTGCCTGGGAAAGCAGTAAAATGCAAATTCTTTACCAGAGAAATGGCCTGTTGTGGGGCAAAGGTGCACCTCCCCAGTCCATCCAGGGCTGACACAGATAGATTATACACTCCTGGCTGAGCCTCAGACTGCTTTGAGTAAAGCCCATCCATTTAATTCAGATCATCTTCAGTTTTATCAGGAAAAAGATCAGATATCTGGAATGGAAAAATGTGTTTGGAAGCAATAAATTGCAGGTGTCTCTTTTGCTTGCTAAAGCTATTTATATCGTTACTTGAAAGATGGCATACAACAGGTTCGAGTCATTGCTGAACAGCTGAATTATAAAATTACTAATCCAAGGGCTAATTGCATTGACGGTTTATTATGTCAAGTTGTATTATACATGTGGGGTTTATTTGTTGCCTGACACAAACAAGGACAATTTTTCCTGGCACCACCCACTCATACCTTGTACTTACTGCCACAAGGGACTTGGGAAAAAAGCTGCAGTAATAAAATTTTAAATATTCTTACTGTAATCTCTTGCTTGAGGGGCTAATGCTGCTAAACACAGAAAGCTTTGTAAAGCGTTGTGTGTAATGAAGGATGAGCTATGAGAACAGACTTGAAGGAACAATACCATTATCACAAATTGCAAACTTCTTCAGAGTGATGCTTGGCAGTAAATTACAGGCTGTCTGCGACTTCCTTTCTGCAGCTGTGAGACATTTACTATCAGAACAGGCAACCTTAAATTAAAGGGCAGAAAGAAAGTTGGAAAACACAGGGAAAATGCATGCACATTGTAAAGGCATATACACTGTGCATAGGGGATTGATCTCCTGACCCAAGCACAGTCCTTTTCCCACTCAGATTCCTTTTTAATTCACTTTTTCTGCAAAGGATTTAGCATAAATCCTTTAGCATAAATTTAGAATAATTTGCCAATGAAAACTTTTTTTTGTACATATTCATAATTAGAATTTTTGTTTCTCAAAAGCAACCTAAAAACCTATACAGCCGCCAGATTGGACAGCCTTTTCTCCAGGGAATGTCACATCTCTCAGAAAATTATTCTTCCATTTCTTTCACCAATATCCTCTGCAGTTTGTCTTTAGCCTCTGGTTTTGTTCATTTTTGGACTCGCAGAGGCACTGAATTCCCACTGGAGCTGCTGATATTGAGTGAGATTTGCAGGTAGCAGCTTTGGAAATTCAGTGGATTATCTCAGTGATTATAGAAGGAAATGCTGGCATTTTGTCTCCTAAATTCATCAATTTCATCAGAGATCTGGAAATTTTTATCAAATGTTGGAAGGGCTGAAATAACCAGGGGAAAAACTATTCCAAGTAGTCAGTAGTAGAGGGAGGAGTATCACGAGGAGTGTGGGGTATTTTCAGCAAGGTTATACTTGTATCTAGATGCTCAAATCCTTTTGAAACTCCAGGTCACTGGCCTCATTTCTTGGTGATGCTGCACCTGCTTTAAATTGCTCTCCTCAGGCAAAATGACCATAAAACCAGAACAGTTAAGAGCTGAGTCTGCCTCTGTGGGCAAGGAACAGGGATAGTGGATCCTACACAGCCCATTCAGCTGGGAATTTCTTCTGCTCTGTGGTGCTTGGCTAAAAACCATCTCAATACAGTGTTACCTTTGCTACAGTGCAAAACCAAAGGTACTGGGGATGATCTCACAATTTTCAGGACCTTGTTCTGTCATACTCAGAAAAGCACATTAAAACACATAGCATAGAGCTGTTAGGAGCTGATGGGAATTATCTGCATGCACTGCACAGCCATGGGAAAAAGTAAAGTTTCTTACAGGAATTAGAAATCCCTTGTAGGAGGGAGGTTTTGTAGGGCCTCAGTGAAACTGCTACTCCAGCTGAGTGACCATAATGGATGCTCTGCAACTGCTGAGCATCTCTTTCCCACTCTTACTCACATTGCTCTGGGAAAATGGTGAGAATATTAGTGCCTTCAGGTCCCTGGTGTGTGTAGCTGTTAACAGAGAGAGAAATCAGTAATTCCCTCAGTCCCCAAAGTATCGGGGATTTATTGAACGTGTTAAGCTCAAAATCTTGTTATGGACAGCTAAAATGGTTATATCCACTCCTAGTGTCTGGTCCTTCTTCCAGTGTTTTGCAACCCCTCCCACTGCCCTTCTGGGTGCTCAGATTGATGGCTTCATACCAAGGGGATAAGGGGCAACAGCACCCCTATGTACATGTCAGGTTGATAGTGTCTTCCTCCTCCTCTTAGGAGCCAATCGGGATTATTTCTGTAAATTTGCTGATTTGGTTCACACCTTGATTTGCTGCTCTACATTACAACTGTATCTTACTTATGTTAGATACTTGTTCTTCGCTGTTTGCTACCCCTGAAATGTGCAGCTCCCAGATCATTTCTGTAACTGACCATTGGTGAGTTGTTTACAGCCCTGGGCTCTTCCATGTCAGACTCTGCCCTTTTTCTTATCATCCTGCCTTCCTCTACACCACTTCACTGTGTTTAGACATGAAAGCTTCATTCTGCATGGAAGAGCTCTTTGTTGCTACTGTCAATGTAAACATCATGGTTATAGCCTGCAAAGACAAGCAAAAGGAAAACTAATCAAGCATAGCCGCCTGGTCATTAGGGAAAAAAAAAAAAAAAGCAGATACAGCTAACCGTGTTTGAAAGGAAGCTCTAGGCAGATTAAGGAAAGTTCAGACAAAAAAGGGCTAGTGAACCTCAGCCCTGAGACCTTGGAAACTCAGCACTGCACGTAAGGGCCCATTATGAGCAGCGGCAGTGCTGTGGTTACAGGGTTATGGGTGCTCGTGCTTGAAATGTTTAAGCCTCTCAGCGAAGCTTAGCACTTGTGACTCGTCCTTCATCCCGTCTGTCGTGCTTTGTGACAAATAGGGCAAGCTCTTCACCCCTCAGCACGTGCACATTCGCCTTCTGCCACGATCTGCTGCCTCCAGCCTTACTGGACACGTTATTCCTTTGGTACTACGAAGCTCACCTCCCTGGCTGTCCCCCTTTTCACCTGGCTGACTCCATGGCTCACCCACCTCCCCTTGCTGATGTCAGCCTCTGCTCCCCATGGTGGCCCCTGATACCCCAAAGAACCTTCTGTGATTGCTGAAGTCATTTCCATATGAACAGCATCCACAGCCATCCCAAACCCAGGCTTCCTGCAGAGTCAAGAAAAGTAGAAAGAGCTCAGATCACATGTGGAGTTGAAAGACCCCCCTTACTCCATGCAGTTATGGGGTGGGGACTGGAAGGGTGTGGGGGGGGGAACACTGCAGAGTAGAAAGGCTGTTGTAGATTGTGGCCAGGAAAAGTTAGAGAAGAAAATAAAAATGGGGGCTGAGCTGCTTTGACACCATCACTCTCATGTTGTGTTGATGTCTTCCCAGCAAAAGACGACCATCAAGATCAGCCAGCTGCAAAAACAGCTCTACACATACATAACAGACAGCTAACAATAACATATTAATAAGGAAGAATCTTGTTGCTATATACTGAAGAACCCAAGAAATCTTTCCACGATAAAAACGTGATCATTAACAATATATAAAAAAATCTAAAGAGCAAGAAATAAGAAGTGGGCTAATCATTAGAGTGCTGAAAGTGTAGAAAATACAAGAAAAAAGAAAGATTTCTTACTAACATAAAAAGTAGTTAAGGAACACAAGTGAGAAAAGGTTATTATCCATTGATTTGCATTTCTGAAGCAGCTAGCTCAAAATTTTCTCAGTGCTTGGATGTAGGAGTGAGGACAGCACCACTGGAGTTCTCAAGGTGGAAAGTGCCCAGGAGGTATAGACCAGCAGAACAGTCTAGGATAGTCTCAGAGAGCTCAGGTCAGACTAGCTCTTCTGCAACATGTGCAGAAATGGCAGCAAAGAAGGTTAGAAAAATTCTGATCCAAAAGCTGCATTTAAAATTCATGGGACCTCCAGGGCTGGCTGAAGACAGACATTATGCAGGTGAAGAAAGGCTCCTGGGAACCTCCACACTGAATGAGTGTTAGAGCTTAGAGTATGACCTTTTATTCAAGTTACTTGCAGAAACCTGTCTCAGTAAAACCCAGTACTTGGAGGGGCTGGCTGAAACACAAACAGTTCCACTTCTCAGCTGGTTGTGTAATTCTTGGTGACAGAATAGGTTAAGCTTTGTGAGTGTTGTGTTGGCCAAGTAGAAACTGCCAGATGCTGCGGGATCACTCCAGGTTTTAGGAGTTGGCAGTCAGCTGTGCTGCACCTTAGAGCTGGACTTTCTTCCTCATACTTCATGCTGGCAATTTTGGAAATATTTTTGGGCACAGCTGGGTAAGTGCACCTTGTGCTTCTGCCCATGACAATCTGCAGCACAGCCAGGCCACATTTGTGGTGTGGGAAAGGAAGCTCTGTTCATCCCTTTCTGAAGGATACTGGCAGTGAGAGAGGACTTGGGCAGCAGGGTAGGAGACACTCAGCTGAAGACAAAAATAAGTATTGAAAGAAAGGCAATTATGAAGCTAAACCAGTAGGAGTGATCTGGGCCTGCGTTGTGCTGTCTTGGAAAACTTTCAAAGCCTTTTTAAGCAATTGGCATGAAGCTTTCTGCTGGCTATAAAAATGCCTTTTGAGAATCATCTCCCATTTGTACTTTTGCAATTCATGCTTTTAATATCAAAAGTGCAAGATTGCTTGACAGCCTGAGATAATGGAGTTCAGTCCAGGCAACATCAGTAGTATCTCAGCATTATTCCTGCCCTGCAAGTCTCAACCCTGCCTCAGAGAGAAGTGTTTTGGGGTGAAAAAGCAGGTCTGTTGGTAAGGCTGCTCCCATCCTTTGTGTGGATGAATCTGGGTTGTTGTAGTGGCTCTGATCCTGGTATCTGTTGAGAAGGAGCTGCCTACAGCCAATAGGTGAATTTCACACTGGCACACTAAGGTTAGATAACTCTCCTTCTTGGCTGGGTTGAAGCCAGCAGCCACCACCATGAGGCAGGGAGTAATTTCACTGGGAAAGCATTGTGTGTAATGGTACACTTTACACAAGTTTCTGCTCCACTGAAGTGGAAGGTAGTTCAGCATACAAATGAGAACTCCTCTGAATAAAGATGGATTTCGATGCCTAGTTCCGTACTCCTGAAATTGGAAATGTAGCTATGCAAGACTATAGACTTCAACCTCTATTTCTTTCTTGATGCTCTGCATCACTTAGAATTTGGAAAGTTGTCTTCATGAGTCATCACTAGAACTATCTACATCCTGGAGCTGAGGAAAGGAGTCAGGACCCTCCATGCTGGCACCACAGCATGAGCACGGGGCTTCCCTGTGCTGCAGCAGTCCCAGGGTATCAATTTGACTCCTGAGACAGCTGAAACTACATCAGAGTAGGCCTGAGGCTCTGCTCAACTTCAGTGATCTTTTCAGGTAGTGAGGCTCCTTCCGTACTCAGCAGAGAAAGAGTAGGACAGTAAGTGAGCCCCTGCTCTGTCTCAGTCACAGGAGATCCCTGTGTTTCGCCATTCCCAGTAGCAGGACTCTAATCAGACATGCCAACTGATTGTCTTGCCTAAAACTGTGGTGTCAGCATCCCTCCTGTGCACCCAGATGTGCTCTTGTGCCAAGCCCAGCTTGAATAATCTGGACCTCTGTATTCCATTAGCAGTCCTTTAAGTTCTCCAGTCTTCTCTTTTGAATGTAATGCATTTTTAATACTGAAAACATGAGTGTGTAATTCAGTGCATATGTTTTGGGAGTGGGGAGTCTATGAGAAGGCCAAGCAAATCAATAAAGGTTTAGCACATCATTATTCATTGTTGCAATGCCATGAGGTATTTTGTATGCCCTTTAGTAGGGAGGGGGGAAAAAAAGGGGAAAGCTGTTACATGCGTAGTAAAATTTGATTTGAGAGGAAGAGTTTGCATCTAAATTGCATGAAGTCTATTAAAATTTTGGTCTTCCTCAGACTAATAGGATTATGCCATTCCCAAACTGATTGTTTCCAAGCAACGACGCAGATCCTAGTACGTGTTTGCTTATCTCTTTAGTTTGCTGCTAACCAGAGAAGCTTCCAAAGATAGCTGCAAAACTGATGATATCAGGTGTTACACATAATTTTGAAGACATTGTTTTGAAAAGATGGTCCATTTATCTTCTCTTTGGAAGCTGGAAGAGTGGACCGGGACTTGTGTAAGGCAGCTGGAAAGTGATTTTTATTTAATCTTTTTAACAAAGGAAATGACCTGCACTGTCACCAGCATGGAATGCTCCAGTATGCCATTTCCATTTGTACACAAACACTTTACTGTGTTCAGGGGTAACTGCTGTCTCTGAGGAACAATCCCTAAGCGGTAGCTGCGAATAGCATCGCACGGCTTCAGAAACTGCAGTTCCACAAGGCTCTTCAAATGCCCTCAAGCGTGGCTGTCTAAAGGGCCAAATCTTCCCTACTTTACTAATTAAAAGCTTCCTTCATGTATTATAAAGGAATGCACAGCTATATAGACTGTATACTAAATAATAAATAGCCAGTTGCAAATGAAGTCGCCATTTTATATTCAGAACCGTCCAAGTTATGTGGAGATTTTGAAAGGTGCGTGAAGAGGAGATTACAGTATTTTCTCTCTTTTCTGAATGCTTTTGGATTTGATGACATAATGGGTTAAATATCATTTAGGAATCCTTGTTTACTCTTCTGGCATTCAAAAAGGCTTCTTAAATAACTCTGTTGCTTAACATCATTCATGCATTTTCTTTATAGTAAAAAAACCTGTGCATTTATACATAATTTAATATTAAGAAATTACTTTTTACAGTTCTCTGACAGCTGCATAAAGAACATAGTGCAGCTGAGTCTCCATAGAAAGCAATTGATCACCTCAGAAGAGAAATACATCAGCTATTTAGTGGTATAAAGCAACAAAGCACAAAGTTTAGGACAGGAAGTGAAAAATACTGCTATTGATAGAAATTTTAGAAGGAATTTATTGTGGCAGAATGTAATTACCCAACTGGATGGAGTGCTGTGATTCATGTTTGTGCCCATGTGAAGTGTTTCAGATGATTAATAACTGGCTCAATCCTTTGTACTCATAACAACACTTCTGGCGCAATAGCACTGTAGTGATCTGTCACTCCAGCTATTGTGTTATTGGATATATAAGACCCCTGCATTAGGCAAGCATGGGGCCTTGGGGCTGGTGAGCAGGCAGATGCAGCCCCCTTCCAATTTACATTGTAGGCTTACCAGGGATCTAATAAGGGCTCAGAGCCCTGGTGGGCCAGATGCTGAGCAGTACTTGAAATGAAAGATGGCTTTCCCTTTCAGAGTTCACAATTTAATTATGTGATGGGAATTAATAGATAGAGCAGAAAAGGAGGGCTGCATCACAGGAGTTGTTGCACTTCATATAATAAACACCAGCCAGAGTCCATCATCTGTCTGCATCTCTTACAAGACACACTATTTGATGGAAAATGAAATTATCTTGTGTACAAGTTAAAGGCAGATAATTTCTTTTCATTTGTACTTCAGGAGTAGCCAAAGATAACTGAGATTGTACTGTTCAGGATTTGACTGCCCAATGATTTGCAGTCAAAGAAAGCAAAATATAAGAGAGAGACCCTGAAAACATCATGTATGATGTGATGGTATCCCCCTTAATTTGGCTCCCTGGCTTTTTGAAGGATGTAGAGCAGCGAGGAAATAGCAGTGAGGCTGAAACATTTTCTCTTCCTTGGCTGGTTTAATGGTGGTGCACAGTGACTAAAAAGAAAAACAAAGTGACAGAGATGATGCACAGAAGTGAGAATATGGTGGAGGAGAGGGAGGCAGAGATTGATGTAAAGAGAGTGAGGCTAAAATAGAGACTTTGCAGGGGATTGTGAGGAGCCTGTGAGCAGAGATTGATGATCCCAAGGGAAAATAGCAGTGTAATGATACCTAGTGTCTGATAGCCTTTGAAGACTGTTTCTTGCAGCTGTTTAAGCCAACCTGGCTGCCTTGGCCCTGAAGCTGGCACTTTCCATACTGAACAACAGGACTTGACATTTGCAAGCAAAATTACATGGTTTCTGAAAGAAGTGATAATGTGCTCAGGATTTCCACCATGCCAGTGAAAGAAAATAGTATTTGTCAGATAAAGGAACAATACAGAAGAAGAAGCCGATTTTAATGAAATGACCAGGGTCAAATTTGCACTCTCTGGCACTTGTAAAGAAAAAACATTTATATTGAAAGAGACACCTGGATTTACACCAGTGTCAATGAGGAATATTTGACTGATGTTCTCTCCCTCAGGAAGGCTGTGGTTTTGAGTAGCTGTGTGGTTAGAATGGTCCAGAACTTGTTTTATTTTGTGCATAATATTGGTGGATGCTTCCTCTCTTGGCTGAAGCACACACTGCTCTATTTCTCCTCCTTATTTTTGTGCTTTGCTTGCATTGAGGTCTACTCTTCCCTTCTCCTCCTCCTCCTTTGCAAAACTGCCAGGTTCCGAGATATGCAGCAGTAAAAAACCAACCAAACAAACAAACAAAAAAAAAAAAACCAGAAAGAAAACCGACAACCAATTTCACATTGCCCTTTTCCAAAGGACATGACAAGTTATAGAAAATACAGCAGAGCGCTGGCGATAAACGCATGCAGCAAAGAAAGACGCCTCACCAAGGCTGCTGCCCCTCCCGGCCGGCTGCCAGGGGGCCTGGTGGGGATGGGGAGGCAGTCTCGGGGGTCCGCGGGGAGGGCAGCCCCTCTCCCGGCCTTCCTGTCCCGCTCCCTGCTTGCCCGTCCCGCTGCCTGCCTGTCCCCTGGCTGCCGTTCCTCCGCGCCCCGTCCCTGCCGGCGCGCCCTGTCCATGGTGCTGAGCGGCGGCTCCAGCCCTCGCCCCGCGCCCGCACCACGAGAAGCATTTTTCCTTCAGGTTCCGTAGTCATCCATAGGCTTGCTGCTGCCTCCCTGGTGCAACAGATGTCTTCCAGCCTGGATTTTCCTCTTTTAGCCCCTCTAAGAAGGCAGGGAGATTAATTAAAGCCAGAGTCCCCATAGGTGAATTAGCTCTCCACGCGCTCAGGGGGCTCTCTCACTTTCCCCGGTTGTATCTTCATCAGTTGCTGGCATAGTAGAGAGGATTAGATCAACACTGAAAACGCCTTCTGCGTTGATTTGTTTGTGTGTTTACTTTTAATTTTTAGGATATCTGCAGAAATAATGAGAAACAGCAGGGAACGAGAAACTGATTGAGATTGATCGTTTTGTGTATTTGGCTTGTGATGACCTTTGGGGAAAGCGGGTATTTAATTTTTACTGATGTTGTAAAGGCACAGACAAAGTCCTGACCTTTCTGATCCGGGGTGACCACTATGAGCATCCCACTGAGAATTAATTACAATTGCCTGGAGCAGCTCCAAGCAGCATTTATTAGAGCACTATAAATGTGGTAAAAGCGATCAGTATGCCTGGGAGAAGCCATTCCATGTGCCTGCTGCGATATCAAAGAGAAGCTCAGACTTGTCGGTTTGTAGCATTGTTTTGCTGTTCATTAACAAGACTGAAATAGGAGAGACAGCATTAGAACTCGAGGGCAAACATTTCCCACCATTCTGCTCTCCACACAGATACTTTTGTATTAGATTAAGGCACAATAGATAGAACCAAGCAGAACAGAAATCAAATGCCTCCCTGAGAGACCAGACATGGTGAAATTCTCCGATTGTGCAAAGCACAGTACAACAGCTTCTAGCAATCTCCTAGAGATGTAAAGTGGAAGTGAACAGAATGCTCCACACAAGAACACTGTACAAGGAAGTACTTAACACTCAAGGTATGCTATGATGCCATTGTACTTCAGCATCTAGCACAAAACTGGGACTATTAATCCCATGGGACCTTAAGCCCTTTTCCCCGGAGATCTGCCTAAAAATGGAAGATCAGTTACATGTTCAAAGTTTAGGCAGAACTATTTTCTATAAGATATGATGATTTTGTCTGATACTCTGCCAAAGGAACTGGAATTGAATAAGAAGGTTTAAATACAAATTGTAAACCCATCAATTTTTTGAGAAAGATTTAATTGGGAATGATGATGAAAAAGCCAGAAATGTGTATTAACCTAAAAATGAAAGGGCAGCCAAGTTACAGCAGATGGCTTTTTCTTGTTCTTTGAGTGCCTCATAATGAGGAAAATATGCTATGTAATGACAGTTGTTTCTAAACTGACTTTTTTTTTTCAGTTGGGGGAGCATGTGTGAGATGTGGTTTCCCATGCAGCATTGGTTGAAAAAGGAGAATAAAAAAGACATAGCTGCAGACAGCCTGTATTGAACTGTTTTTGTTGCGGAGTTCCGGAGCTTGGTTTGATGTATGATAGGAAAGACAGCCATCTCCCACTTCAGCTAAAACAGAGTGAGCAAATAGCCTCTATTTCTCCTTGCTGCCTTGCCTCCCTGAGCATCTACATAAAGGCTCTGCCACTCTCTTTCTGCAACAGAGCCTCCCAACAGCCCTCTCTGTGGGTTGACCAAGATTTCTTTATTCTGACAGGTTTTTGTTCTGTCTTGTTGTGGTTGCTGTTATTTCCTTCCAGTATCAGTTAAGAATTCCTCTTGTAATGCAGTTATCCAAACAAAACATTTTCCTACAACTGAAAAACTGCTGCTAAGAATTATTAAAATCTCCCCCTCATTCCATTTTTTTATTCCTTCCTATCCAAAATGGGGTTGAGAGGGGGAGGGAGTGAAAGAAAATGGAAGAGGCAGCCTACTCTATATGACATATGCTCGATTTCCCAGCAAGGCTTAATTACCATTGGGAGTAAGGACTCTTGTTCCTTTTGACACAGCGAGCACTCAGAGTGCAGCCAATGCCTCTTGCCTATGCCAGTTTGCATGCACATGGATAAGATTTGATTGTGCACTGGGGCACGTGTATATGAATTGTATATGAGAAAGGAGAGCGTAGGCATGTCCCCTGAAGACTGTAGACATCCATGCAGCTTTCAGGCAGATGTAAAACCCAGAGAAAATTATACTTTTTGTGCTCTTTCCATATCAGGTTTCATCTTGCAAAGAAATGAGTGTGCTGACCCAGAAAGTACAGGTGAAATTTTGAAACCCCCATGGAACTCAGGCAGAAGGGCCTACGATAGCGCAAGGGCAAGGGAGCCTTGCAGGACTGAGCTCATGACTGATATCTGAAGGGACTCGTGCTTCATGCTTCATGGGTACACAGGTCTAATTGGAGACAACAGGAGGCTTAGGATATAATGTGCAAGATGGAAACCTATCATGGTGATTGCTCTTCAACTTTGCATAATGACATGTGCATTATGCTTTGAGGAAGAACATGATTTCCCTTGCTTTTGAGTCTAAAATGTAGCAAAATTGTACTAGCTCTAGCCAAAAAGAATAAAAGGTAGAGAATTCGCATGCTGAAGCTACATTGTTAAGGACAATAAAGAATAAGCTTCAAGAAAGGAATCCAATAAATATAGAACTCTAAAACTTCATTACAAAGAAAATTGTCGTTTTCAAGATCAATCATAGTGATGTTGACCTTCAGTCATGTGAGCAAACACTCAAATACATATTACTTACTGATGCTCAAAACCTAAGGACCGTCTATGAGTGAAAATTCAACTCTTGCCTGTCTGGTATCCAAAATGCCCAGCTTTTACTGTCTATTCTGAAATACGGTTTTATGTCTCTTATGCAAATACTTAGTGTTCCATACTAGAAACAAGAGATAAGCAATCAAATTTAATATACTCATGAATTTTAAGGAAATTTTTAAGTTCAGCTCCCTTTAAAACATTGATATACAGAGTGGTTTTTAACTTGGTTAGATGTTCTTTTAAGAAGTTGGAAAAGATTGTTTGGAAAGCAATAATCAGGTAATAGTAAGCAAAGGTTCGCTACTACAATGGAAAACTGTTGCCTGAGATTCTCCAGGGACGTGTCCTGAGTTTGGTAATGTTTTGTATTTACTTCAGGGACCTGGATGATGAAGTAGAAAGTATGTTTAGCACATTTGCAGATGTCACAAAGCTGGTGGAGTAGCAATCAAAGTGATCCTGACAAATGGGACAGATGGCCAAAAAATCTAGGATGAACTTACTTCAAAGAAGAGAATGCAAGGTCTGCACTTAATCTGGAAAAATTAAGTGCATTAACACAGAATGGGAAACAGCTGACTAGGCAGAAGTTTTGCTGAAAAAGATGTTGAGGTTACAGTGACTCACAAGTGGGATATGTATCAACAATGTCATAGTATTACAGTAAAAGCAAACATGAGGCTTTGCTATTGAGAGCTGCATGTCCAGTTCTGTGCAGTCAACTTCAGCAAATGTGGAGGCAATTCAAAAGAAAGAAAGGAAAATGACCAGAGAATTAGAAAACGTCCAATGAGGCAAGAATGAAAGAGCTAGGGGTTTAATTTATTGAATGAATGACTGGAGAGACGTGAGAAGCTTTCAAATAATCACACATTGTCATCTGTTCTACATATTCCATTGTGGATATCAAGAGAAAAGAATGTGCTAAAATTACATCATTGAAGAGTTACATTAGATATTAGCAAAAAGTTTTCGACGATAGACACTAGGCAAGAATGCATGAGGAAATGGTGAAATTCTCTGCTTTAGATTAAATACCTTAAAATAATACAGCAGACATCAGTCCATAACCATATCTCTCTCATTTATTCACACTTGGCACAGGAAGGTGGATTAAGATAGCCCTTTCTGCCATTTTGGCTCCATTTTCCATGTCTCTATCACTACTCTTCCAATTTAATTCTAGTGTGAACTTTTCTAATTGCAGTTAATTTACATATATTTTTGAAAGGTGGTCTCAGTAAAACTTCATCTCACTTCTATGATTCATACATTTGATTTTCTTCTGGTGCTCTCTAACTTCTACCTCCACACCTTAATCCTTTACAACTCAACTTCTTCCACTCTGGGACACCAGATGCCAAGTCCATTGGGCAAGTCTAACTGGTGATCCAACTGCGTCTAGCAGCTGGGGTCAGGGAGTTGGAGAGTGGCATCTCAGCTGGAAAATACACTCCTTTGTCATGCTGCTGGAAGGAGACAGTCTCACTGGCCTTGTGTCACTCCCCAGTCACATAACAGGATACAACAGTGCACTTGTCACAGGACTCCTAAGAGGAAGCAGTGTACAATGGGCCAGTGAAGGTTCAGAAGAATTTTGTACTCACTGTTGTGCATCCTTGTACACACATTTGGTCCCTGCCATCTAAATGGCTGTGCATACAGAGAATAGATTCTTGTGAGGTAGACTCTGAGATTAGTAGTTAGGGTGCTCCCATGACTGCTTTATTCCCATGAGATATGTATGGTTGAAAGCGAGGTTTTTAATATTTTTTATATTTTTATTCATTTTGTACCATACTCCTCATGTTCGTTTGCTATGTAATATGCCTCCTTACAATTCCAGGATATGCCAGGAGCATATTTTTTATTGGAACCCACTATGATTTTTATAATTGAATGAAAAAATGAAAAATAATTTAATGTAACTAATCCTTTCATCACAGACACCTCCTCCATTATTCCTAGGTCACCTTATCTCACATACTAGGCTGCAGCTATTGCCTGTCCAAAGAGGTGGGATGCTGCTGGGACATTCCAAGCTCTTGAACAAGCTTGGGTTTGGCCCTGCAATTTTGGGCATCCATGTGTCATTCAAAGTACTTTCATGTCTAAGGCAAATCACAGGGGTTCAAATATTAGCCAAAGTCACTTCTTGTTCTGATAGCTTATTTTCACTCGGTCTCCTTGACTTTCCCAAAGTCAGAGATGGTAATGGAGGACAACACTGAGGCACTCAGTCTTTTCTGTGGATGAGAAGAGAGATTTCTAAGGGGCCCTAAAGGACCTAGATGATAACCTCTTGCTGAAAGTCAGTGGGAAATGGATGGTTGCAATCTGTGCTGGTAAACTTTACCCTTGAGAGAGACAAGAGAGACAAACAAATCAGATGGAGTGAGGCTACCAGCAACTATTGGACATCAGGCTGGGAGCAATCCAACATAGTTATCATGAATCTTTCAATAACCATGTCTGTTTATGGGCTTAGTAGAGTGAGAAAGCAGCTAGGGACTTCCCAGAACACTGAATAAATCCTTTGACACTGAACAACATGTTGTTATTTCTTACCATTTTATATTTCTCCAGGAAAGCCTATTTTTACCTATATAAGAGATTTTTTCTCTCTTGACATTACACCCATGTTACAATTGGTGGCCATAATGCAAAGAGGCACAGAAGTTTAGGAAAGGATGCTGGGTTTGTAAAAAGCTATAGTGAATCCAGCCAGGGGAAAAAAATTAGCTAAAAAATTAGCTCATCCTTAGCTGATGGGAAAGTGTTTGTTACAGTACTCTTTGAAACATTCACACTGTCCTGTTTGCAGAAACCCAATCCTTCTAGTCCTTCCCTTCCCTTCTCTTCCCTTCTCTTCCCTTCCCTTCTCTTCCCTTCTCTTCCCTTCTCTTCCCTTCCCTTCCCTTCCCTTCCCTTCCCTTCCCTTCCCTTCCCTTCCCTTCCCTTCCCTTCCCTTCCCTTCCCTTCCCTTCCCTTCCCTTCCCTTCCCTTCCCTTCCCTTCCCTTCCCTTCCCTTCCCTTCCCTTCCCTTCCCTTCCCTTCCCTTCCCTTCCCTTCCCTTCCCTTCCCTTCCCTTCCCTTCCCTTCCCTTCCCTTCCCTTCCCTTCCCTTCCCTTCCCTTCCCTTCCCTTCCCCTAGATATTCACCCTGGTTCCCAATTTTTAGCTTCATCCCATTAGTCCTAGCTGTGCCCTGTACCACACTAAATCAAGTGTACTACTAACTACAGCTTTCTGTATATAATTTTTAAATCCCTCAGGGAACTTGGAATCATGTCTTTCCTGTGTTTCTTTTTATAAATGGAGCTTGTTCAACTGGCCACGCTGTAAAACCATTAAGAGAGTCTGTCCACTCCCGCTACAGATCACCAGTCCTTCCTTCATAGGATATCCTGCTACACTGCCCTCCCAAAATGTCAGGACCAGCAAAGAAAAAATGAGTTCTTTGCATAGCAAATAGTTTTTATGACTTACAGTTAATGGACCTTACTATTAATTGGCAGAATTACAACTCCTGTTTAGTTGATGAAAGTAGCTGTCTTGAAAAGTTATTAGGCTTCCTTTTGTTCTTGCTTCCCTGTATTTTTTTCCCCTCAAGATTGATTACACAGTGACTCTTTGAACTTATATTGAATGTTTCCTTTGAGGATCTGCTTGCATCTTGGTTTCATATTCTTTGCTAGTCTTTCAGTATTCCAGCAATCCAGGGATAGCAGAAGGAAAACAATAAAGAAAAAGCAAATAACTAATAGTCTCAGGAAAATATTCCTGAAAAATATGACTCATATGGTAATATCAGTAACGCTGAAAATATGAGTAGTATGAGAAATACGGACGCAGCCTTATCAAGGCTAAACAGTTCTGTGATAAAGGAAAATAAACTCCATTAACAGAGATGGAGTAATTCATAGAGCATCTTAGGCTGTGCAGTGTCTGTATCTGCTGGCTATCCTAAATCAATTCCATCAGTCAAGACATGGTTCCCCTTTCTCTGGGGTGCGGCTGCGGATGGAGGGAAAGCAATTTATTTCAAAAGCTGATTCAGCAAGAAACTCTGCAGGGGCCTATCAATGTACCATTAATAATCAGAGATGCTGTAATGATTATCAGTGGTGTTGTAAATAATTTGTGCAACACTATTTATTTTAACATTATTCAGCAATTCTGTGTTTCCTGGAAGACAAAAAAGTTTTCATATCATGAAATACGCCCTTAAACAGGAAGCAACAAGCTATATAACAGGCTTTCAAAATATTGTTTCTTCTTATGCTGTATCTTTTTTTTTTTTTGGTGAAATTAACTATTCAAGAAAAGGAGGTCCTTATAAATTTGGTCTAAACCAGTGATATTACAAGCAGACATTAAGAAAATGTCATGCTCACTCCCACTAACTCATCTTGGTTTTAGTATCCAATAACCCTCCCTTTTCATTACCCTCTGAAGTCTGGTTCTTCCTTCAAGTGAAATTAATAGAAGATCAGTCCTGGATATCTTTTGGTGTGCCAGTCTAAACCTCCATTTACTGCCTTCAGAAGGCTTTTCTGAAGCAAGATTTAACTTGAAAATAATATTGGTTCATACAAATGCTGATTCAATTATTCCTTGCATTTAATTTAACCACCTTTCTTTTTCTCTTAATGAAAACTCAATACAAATTCAACGCAAATTGTTTGGCAGATTTACCTTATTTGCAAATTCAAAAGCAAGGTCAAAGCAGCAGGAATAAAGCTGTGCCTGACTTCCTTTTTTACAAGATCTAGATGTTATTAGAAATGGCATTAAAAATGTCATGAATACAGAGCAGAAAAATGAAAGCTAAGAAGTAATCCAGGAGACTGGGAAGCAGCTGGAATGAAATAAATGTTAATTAATACCTTGCATCACACAGACTACTTACTTGTATTGATGGAGCAGAAAAAAAGTAGGGATAAGAGATAGGACTGTTTGAAATTAATATTTTTCAAACTGCAAGATCCCATTTTCAGCATGAAAAAAGGACCACTGAATGAGCATGAATGCAGCTGTATTTTAACAATAGCAAGTCATTTTCCCTCTGTTTTATTTTACAGTCTCTGAAGTGTTTCCACTTGCTGCATATGTGTTTTAGGAAAAATACCCTTTTTTTTTGGATAGAGAACGAATTTTTCTGAAAACCTTGAGACTATTTTGTTCTTAGGATTTTTGTCCCACTAAACCCTTTTGCTGAGTAAAAAGCCTGCTGCTTCCTTCTTTTAGGGTTCTGTTACTTAAAGACTTCTTTTATGTTTGTTTTGCTAGTGATCATAAAACTGTCACCATCAGCAGTTCAAAGCTGGCTTGCCGCTTTTTGCTGTGTAACCTGGAGTGATTACAGCAGCGGTTCTCAGCTGCTGCTTCTTACCCTGATACCAGTATCAAATACAAATATTTTTTCTGAAAATTATAGCAATCCCATATATTGTTTTGTTTGTTTTTTTTTTTTTTTTTTGAGAAAAGAAGGTGCTTGTGAGCCTGCAACTTTGCTGTAAGGCAAGATGTGGGTAACTGAAGTGGTACAATTGGGTTTGAGTTCAGTAAACTTTTGGTTGCCAGTTGACTGGAGATGGTGTTTTAAAAACTCTTTTAACTGTTTAAAACTTTCAGTTGTGATTATTTTTATTGACTAAATAGTATTTATTCAATGCTATTACCGAGACAGCGGCTGCCCCTTCAGCTTTCCGTAGCCTGAAACACCACTGCCTCACTGCTCCTTGGAGTCCAAGTGACTGCAGCAGAGCAGCCTGAGCCTCCATGGATGAGGGCAGGCTGCTGAGCTGGTTAGACTGGCTGCCCATCATCGCGGCGGGCTATTGCCTGGTCCTCCTCTGTAGAGCATTATTCCCAGTCATGATCACGGTGGCGTTCCTGACCTCTTCGTCCCATATAAAGGCCAAGCAGAGACTCACTGTCGATCTGGACAGCCTGCTGAAATGGGCAGAGCAGCTGGTCGTCATCTTCACAAGCTTGCTGGTTTTGGATGCACTGTGTTAGTTATCATTAGGTATTGAAGCCCCTCCGGCCATTAAAATCCATCTAGCAGTTGTTCTACCCCCCCTGCCCCTCCAAAATCTGATTCACTTGATACACTCCCACCTACTTTTTTCCTAGAGGTTTTGCGGCGCGCAACAAAAGCCCCCGCTCCAGGGATAACCACAAAGGACAGCAACTCAGGCAAAGCTGGAAGAGGCACATTGTAGGGGCTGGGTCGGCAGCTGCAGCCCTCGCAAGGCACCTGCCCAGCGGGACAAGGGCCCCGCCGGCGGCAGAGTCCGCCGCTATAAACATGGATCTCTTGGGGGCCCGGATGACCAGGAGCTGGATTCAGCAGGAATTGGGTCGCAAGGGCAAGGAAAGGGCAGGGGAGGGGTGGGTGTGCCTGTGGCAGTCAGGATTGAGGGCAGGAGCGCCGCAGAGGCCTCTTGCGGGCAGAAAAGGGGCCAGGGAGGTGGGAGCGTGACAGCACAGACCCCGCGAGCGACGTGGGGGAGATGCCCGATGGTCCCGTGGGCTGCGAGGGACTGGCCACCGCTGTCCCGCAGCCGGGGCCGGGCGGGGAATGGGCGGCTCGGGCACCGGGGCTGGAGGCGGCTGCTCCCGGTGGGCACATGGGTCTCGGGGACCGTCTGGGAGCCCCAGGGCAGCCGCCACACCCTGGGGGCTTGAGCGGCCGCACGGGACGAGGCGGGACTCAAGCCGGGGCTGGCAGGGGTCCAAGCGGCGGGGACGGCCGAGGCGGCCGCAGGAGAGACGAAGGGCTGGAGGGATGGAGGGATGGAGGGATGGAGGGATGGAGGGATGGAGGGATGGAGGGATGGAGGGAACTGCCATGCCCGCGCCCGACCGCTCGCGAGCCCCAGGTAGCGGCCGCTGATTGACAGCTCGCCCCGCCCCCCGGAGCCCTCATTGGCCGCTCCCCACGCCGATCGGCGCTCGGCGCTGCGGGGCGCTGCTCCCCATTGGCGGGCGCCGCCCCGCCCCCCGCGCGCGGGTCAAAAGGGCGGTAAGGGGCGGGGCCGGCGGCTCAGGGGGCGGGGCCGGCCGCGGCTTAGCCCGCGAAGGCGGCGGTGGCTGGAGCCGTGGAACGGCGGCGGCGGCGGCTGGAGCGGGATGGGACGGAACGCGGTGCCAGGTGGGTGCGGGGCTCCACTCCAGCCCCCCACAGCCGCCATGCAGGGAGGGCAGGAGGGTGGGCGGCTGCGCTCAGGAGGTCCTTTCCCGCCTGGGAGGAGCGCGGAGGGGGAGCAGACGCTTTTTAGCGGTCTTCAGCCCGTGGGGATAATCCCGGCGCTGCCCTGCGGGAGCCCCCTTTCTCCTCCCGGTCGCGGTGGGGGCGCCGGTGGGTCGCTCCGGAGCTGCTGGCTGTGCTCCGCTGGCCCGGGCTGAGCTGACCGTCCTCGGGCCCTCTCGCCTCAGCTTTGTTCCGAGTCCTCCCGCTGGCCTCGGCCTCTCGCCGGTCCCCGGAGCCGCGGGGCGCGTTCCCCTTCCCCCCGCCGCTCTCGGGGGAGGCTCCGGAGCCCTCCGTGCGCGGGGTTGGGGACAGGCCCCCGAACTGTTCCCCGTGTTTCCCACAGCCCCGGAGCGCTCCGTCCGGCAGCGGGAACACGGCGCCCATTCCCGGGAGCCGCCCGCCCGGGCTCGTTCCCCGCTCGTGTTCGCCCCCCGAGAGCGGCCCCCGCGCCCCGCGGCGTGGCACCGGCAAGGCTTTCTCATGTCCAGCGCTCTTCAAGTACTTAGAAATAATCGTCTTTGGCTTTGAAGGGCGCTGGGAGTCCTTGACAGCTCGGGAACTTTTAAACCCTTCCCCGCCCCACCACGTTTTTTGTCTTTTGGGGTTTTTTGTGGGTTAATTTTTTTTTACTTGGTTCTTGAGTAAATGTGTCGCTGCGAAGAAGCTGGGAGTCTGAGTGAGTGCAGGCGTGTGAAGACAGGGATGTATCTCAGCTGCTGAATGTCTAACACTGACCTAAAAGCAGTTAAGAAATGCTTTGTTTATTCTCCTTCTTTCTGATACAGTTCTGTAATCGCTGCAGATAACAGGAGAAGGGCTGATAGTTTTAGGTTGAGCAGTAATCTCTGAAGAGGGGCCAGTACTTGAGTGATGGGTTATTGGATACAGTTGTGAGATTCCTTGATAGAAAACGCTTCAAAGGACAAATGGTTTAGTGTGTGTAGTTCTTTGTGCCCCTTTTGTAAACTACAGGGAATGAGAGGACAGTATTCCTATTAGAAAAAGATGGGGGCAAATTATGAAAGCAGCCAGGAACTTCAAGAAACTTTACATCTGGGGATGAGGAGGTTGTTTTGTCTTGCCTGTCATGCAAGACTGGCCTTCTTTTTAAAACTTTACATCGGGAATCAAAAAATGTTACATTTAGAGGAGACAGACTGTTGTTTTGACTTTGGCTGACACAGTATTTTCCATAAACTAATAGTGAGTGAACTTGAGAGGAATGAAGTAATGGAATAAGGCTGCAGTTGTTATCCTTCAGTATGCTGTGCCACACTACTGTGATCTGTAGTTCAGATGCTAAGTTATGTGGCCTCTAATATATGGAGGCTGACACAATATGCAATAATCATGCTAGAGTAGTGCTCAGGCTGGAAAGCTGTTAAAGTTATGGGTTACGGTGCTTGCAAACTTCAAGGATTCAGGATTAAGCCTTGTGTTTGAGCCATGGAACTGAGCTTTGTTAGTTGTTATGCTACAGCTTCTTGCCTTTAAGTTCTCATCAGAAGAAAATATGCTAAGATGGAAGGACAGTTATCTGCCCACAGGCCCCAAGTCATTCTTAGTAAGAATTAGGATGTTTTATCTGCAGCTATTCATTTGAGACCAGGACCATACTATGTTTCCCTTAAATGATGTGGAAACTTGATTTGTTTCCAGCCGAATTCTGGGGATGAGTTGTGCAAAGCAAACTTCTTCTGTCCCTTGCTGGAAGATTAGTTTTGTGTTTATATAGCTAGCGGCAGTATGAATGGAGTTATTAGGCAGTGAACACAGAGGTTTTGTTGTATGTGAAATAATGTATAATTGAGCCAGTCCTCTTCTCGTTTTCCATGGCTATTTTCCTCAAATAAAGAGAAAACAGAAAACATTTTTTTTAAGCAGATACTGACACAATAGTCTTGATTATACTCAATAGTTACAGAAATTGAATAGTCTTTGTTAATCTTTCCATTTGCCCATGGAAATATTAAAAATTATTTTACATGTCAGAAATAGCATTGCTGGTGCTTTAAAAAGGTATTTTCATAGCAGGAGTAAGTTATCACCACTGCATGTTTGATTTATATGGTATAACACGTGTGACATTTCATAGTTAATAGCAGTATAAACCTGTTTTGTTTCTCAGCATATGCCTTTTCTGTAAAGCATGCCTCAAGGGATTATGATTTTAGGAGTAGCAATATAAACTCCTTGCACATCAGCCACTCTGGTGTGCCTGCTTTAGCTCAGGTTTATTTACTTTATTCTTCAGTGAGAAGGTATATGCCATTTATTTTTCTGAAACAAGAATAACACAGTCTGTGGGCAGTATTTCTGTATGGAGGAAAGAGAAAGAAAAGCCATCATCTGACAGATGATAGAGTATTTTGAAGTGTCTTACACAGTGATGAGGACAGGGTTACTGAAAACCTAACCAAATCAGAGCAGATACTTTGGTGAAGAATTCCAGAAGAGCTGATGGTAGCTGAGTGTTTCAGTCACTGTATCAGTGTCACCTGGACAGTGAATTAGCTTTCATGCCTTTGCAAGTCTTCCTTTTGGGATTAAACTTCCTGCATGGACAGTCACATCTTTGTGTACTTGTTTTCAGCAGTCCCAGAGCACTATCTTCCAGAGTTCTCTTGACTGCTTTCTGTGAGGAAGGAGCAAAATATGTCGTTGCAGTTAGTTTCAGTCTGCTCTTGCAGGCTTGTCTTTAGGTGATTTGTACTTAATGTTGTCTTGTAACTGCACTTGAATCTGATACAGGTTGTATAATACAACTCTTCTTGGACTTATCAGTTCAAATGTGATGTGTTATTACTTCCTGGTTCACGTGTGGCTCCAGTTAAAATTTTTGGACAAATCGTGGTCATTACTTTTGACTTGTTTTTATTTTATTTTTGCTTGCATAGGTTCCTGAGCTACAGGCAGTGAATCACTTGAATTGCACTACTGGTATAAATTACTGACCAGGTTGTGCATGTCCAGTAGCTTATGATACTAAGTTTTGTATCTCAATAGCAGAAATACAGTTGTATACAGTACTGATGGGGAGCAATTGATTTTGTCAGGCTAATTTCTTAGTTCTCTAATCTTAATGGCATTCATATATGGAAATCACTGATAGGATCAGATTACAAATGTCTTCCAGTGTAGGATATAACTACTTTGCCTGCAGAAGCTTCCCTGTACAAGGAGTATGATGAGTTGCAGGCTGCCACTGCTTCTTCTCTTAAAAGGTGGAGGTAGAGGGTGGCTATTAACCTCTCCATATGGAAGACTTGCATACAGAATACCTGTAATCTAAGAAAAATTAGTGTCTCGACTGAGAATTAAATTGAGGCACCTCGAGCCTTAGCTCAGTAGCAGAACTGCCATAGCACTTATATTCTCTCCTGAGGACTTAGTCTCCCATTAGAGATAGTAATGAAAATAACCTCAAGTTACACCAGATTTATTTGTTCAATTTTAACCAAATGTTTTCCTTCACATTAAACTATTGCTTAGATCCAAGCTAGCCTTTGGTAAAAGCTGTTGAAATGTTGCATTGGGTTGTTTTCTTAACTGGTAAAGCACGGTTGTTTTTCAACACTCTTTTGAAAATTCAAATAATTGAAATATTTTTAGCTACTCAGATGTAATTTGTTCTGTCACAAGAGAAACCGAAACATTTGGGAAGAAATTAAGAAGTTTGTTTGTACAGACAGCTGGAGATCAAAATGGCACCCTTTGTGCTGATTTAGCTGCAAACTTGAAGCTTATCTTTGGTTTCTTTGTTTTTGGCAGGTGAAGTAGCTGGAGAATTATTTTGAAGGCTTCTAAGTACGGTAAATATTTGTTGGATTTGGTAGTTTTTATTTGTATTAAGGATTTATAGGTGTCTGGAATTTCAACACATTGTGAATTAGTTTTTCCTTTCACATACTGAAATATTCTGCCATTGAACTGATGGTGTTTTCTGGGTCTAGAAATGACCCAGAATGTTTGGGGATTTTTTTTTTTTTGTGGACTTCTCAATTCAGCAGAATTTTAGTTACTCCTTCAAGATTCTTGGAGCTCCTTCCTATCTGTTACTAACAAATAAGATCTCTTTATTCTAACAGAGATTTGGTAGCCAAATTCAGTGATTGGGACAGCGTGTGTTTCTATTGAGTGTAAAGCATAGTATGCCAGATTTAATAAATATTTTGGGTTTGAATATTCATTATGCTTGTGCCACTTGAATGCTTGAACTGATTTACTCTTTTATATTTTCATGTATATGTTCTAGAAGCAGAAAAATTGAGTGTTATTCAGTACTTCAGCTATCCCAGGTTTCTTGAGCATATTCACAATGGCAAACCACTTTGCTCCTTACAGGTAATAGCTGGAGAGCTTGTGTATGTAATGGGTGATGCATAATACATCAAAACATGTTAATAGTATCCAGTGAATGTTGGAATTGATTTCTTGATGTTTGTTTTGAAATCCCGTAGTTGAAAACGTCAGTATCAAGTGATGCTGAGGAAAACCTTTCATCTGCTATGGACTTGGCTTTGTCCTAACACAGCAACAGGCAGCTGTGGGGACTAATGTGCTAGAAGATGAGGCCTGCAAAGCTTGTTTTATTTTGAAACTTCAAACAGCCTTTGGAAACACTTCTTTGAGAAGTTCTTCTGCCTCATTACATGTGAATGAATAAATGAAGTTTGAACTTGTGAATTAGAAGGCGGGGGCTTTAGTGGCAATGTGGCTTTTTAGTTCATTTTTCTGCAGCAGTTAAATCTTGCTGATGAGTTTTCTATAGAATGTTGAAATTCTCTGGAACTTATATCAGTACAGGTGTACTGCAGAGTTATTTCCAGGGAAAGTAGTTTTTCTTTTTAAAGCTTGGCTGCTGCTTTGAATGCTTAAACAGCTATAAACGTGGACAAGAATACATCACTTCAAATGAAGCCTTTTATTTCATGCTGGATTTGAAGGCATTCTTGTATCAATGTTTTTTACACGTGGAATATTGACATTTATTCTCACCTCTGCCTGCCAACTCGAGCTGGAGTGGGCCTGCAGTTAAATCTTAAGTCATGTTTAAAGAGGATGTCCTGGTACAGTTATACAAGTGGTTTGGTCACAGTTTCAGGTTATTTAACTGAATAGTAGGAGAAGGGTATTTGCATTTCTAGACAAGCAGATGTGCAAGCCATGTGCTTTCTATCCACCCTTCTTTTGGCAGAAGGAACCAGGAACTAGCATTTTAGTGACTTTCTTTTTTTTCCCCTAGATGGAGGAGATCCTGTCTCCTCCTGCTCGGCCAGCTTGCTTCTCTTGAAGCTTTCCCTTCAAATCCTACAGGTCTTGTACATCTTCACTGTAGCAATCACTGTATGGTTATAGCAAGTGAAGGGTTGCAAAGCTTGGGCATGGTAAGTGTGATATACCTGAACGTTGAAACGAGGAGCTACAAATGCCTTCCAGAGGAATGTCTGAGAATGCACCAAGGTATCATCTTTCAGCCCTTGCATGAAATGTTGCTGTTGTAACATTTACCTCTGTCATCAAGTGCTGCTCATGCCCTTGTAGACTATCCTGAAATTTCGGGTATCCTTTGATTCAGAGCGGATAGCTCCACACAAGCACGAAGTGAACATTAGGAGCTATACCTAGTTATAGCTCAAGCTATTAATGCTGGAAAGACAGACCTTTGTGTCTAGTGGCTGAATTTCTGTACTGGATTTGCACTGGTAATGACACGAGAAGCTTCCATGTTGGCAGACTAATAAGTGGTTAAGTTTTTAACCTTAAGGATTTTTCTTGTCCTGAAATAGCTGCATCTGAACTACCACTGTGACATCTTTGGGATTCTGTTCTTTTTTTCTAGACTAGTTTCTAGCTTACTGGGGAAGATGTGTGCTTTGCAAAATGTTGTTCTGGTTGCTGTACCAACAATTCTGAGGGCCTTGAAGCTTGCATGGATCTGCAGCTTGCTGTTATGCTTGGTCACTCAGCTGGCTGAAGCATTGTCTGACTAGTTTGCTTGATGCTGGAGCAAGTTTAGCAGGCTTCAGTAATTTCTCTAGTTTGGAGGGTGATGGCTAGTTTCTATTCAGTGGGATTTAGAACTCTTATTTGCAAAAACTGGGGAGAGGCAGGTAATATTCCACAGCTGGGGAAAACTTCAGAATTTCTGTTGTCTTAGCTGCTTGAAATGGACTAAATATTTTACATTACTTGGTAAATTGGTACAGTTACTATTTCTGTGAGTTACTAATGAAGGACAGACTCAAATATTGTAGCAGATTGAACCCTCATCTTAAAATTCTGGCTTTCTGAAGTGTACAGAAATAAGTCTTACGTAGTGTGTAATCCAACTTGCATGCTTCTATTAGCCATTTTGTCTCTCAATCTAAAGCTATTGAGGCAGCAGTGAAATAACCACCTTTATTGGGTATGTAGTATTACTGCTGCCTGTGACAACAGCTGCTGAAACCTCAAATCCGTTGCCTTCTCTCCCTGTTCCATGCTTTAAAATGAAGCTGTTAATGTTTTGTGTGCCACTTCCTCATTTGCATTTTCTATTCCACTTCCTCTTGCTGCAAACTCTCGCTGATGCATTTTTTCTGAAGTCTTTTACTTCCCTTTGAAACTCTCTTCTGTATCCTAGTATTCCTGGTAAAAAAGGAAAACATTATGGTGAACTTCTGCTTTGTGTCATTTCTAGTAAAATCCACAGATGCCTTATTTTTAGAGAGTGAAATACTTGAAGATGTAAAAAACACAAACCACAACAAAAACTCTTCCCAGTGCCACATGCATCCCTGAAAAAATTTAAAATGGAGGGAAGTAAATGCAAGACACGAAGTGTAAATCCTTGCCAAATGTAAATCCTTCTTCCCTTAGCTGAGTGAACTGCTTACTATCAAATTTCCTTAAGCCACAGAATGTTTTTTTTGGCAGGAACATCAGAAAGAGTTTTCTTTCTTTTAAACAGTTGTTGTTTAGAAAACAAGCATATGTTTGGCATCATCATGGATCTCTAAAAGAGGAAAAAGTGATTTTATTTTCAAAACATATAGTAGAGCTGTGTTTTCAGCAGAATCAAATGTTAAATGCTTCTGGAAGCTTAAGTATAATAGTGTGTCCATGCAGTTGGTTGTCAAGGTTGAAACAACAAGCACAGTTAGCCCCAAGCTGCTAAATGCAAATCCAAGCTTGGCAAGTGTTTTTCTCAGCCAAGTTAGCTGAGGAAGTTAGAGAAGCATGTAGGCAGCTTGTAATAATCAAGTTTTTTAAAGCAAACTTAAATGTTGAGGTTCAGGTATAAATAAATGCAGCTTCGTTTTATACTTTTTGGTAATGGTGATGTTAGCTGTATGATCTGTGACTCTAAATCTGTAGTTTGAGTATCCCCACTGTTACTCATCTTGGTGGAATTATGGCTGTTAATGCTTTTGAATATGAAGTATTAGAAAATACACTGAATTAGTTTTTTAGGTTTTGTGAACCTAAGAGATGACAGTCTAAATAGTGAACAGCTTTGATTTGTTGGTCAAAGATAACTTTCTTCTTGCCTCATCACAGAACAATAAACACAGCATAGAGCAGTCCGGGTTACTCAAAAGAAGTTTGTCAGGCTCATTCAGTTACAGGGATAGGCTAAGAAAGGAGAAAAATGACGTTCTTTAGCACTGGGTGGGAAACATCAGGGAGATTGAACTGTGAGGGTGGGAAGTATGGGTGTTGAATCTAGAGGAATAAAACAAGTGAATTTAATTGAGGGTTACTGAGAGTTCTTATATTCTCTTAAGATGTTCAGCCTGATATTTTAGAGCTAAAATATGGAGGAAACCTGCAAACAAAAGCTTGTCTGAAATACAAAGCTTGGAGGACAAGTGTTCTTTTGTCAGAAGTGTATTTTTGAGACTTCTAAATCCACTTCGAACAAAAAACTAAAATAAATGTAACTGTAGGAAGACAAGACTGTAGAAATAATTGAATTCCATTGTGGATTAGTTAATTTGCATTATATTAGTATTTAGTGTTCTCTAAAATATGCCTTCCATACTTTTTTGCTCATTTCTGCAGGTGTTTAATGAAGCGTTCATCCTCTTTTCTTGTTCAAAGCATACAGGACTTGCTGCTTTAAATTAGATTCTTTTTAGGTGTTAAAAGAAGAACAAGCTTGGCCCAAGTGGGAAGCTTAAGCAGTATGTTTTCCTGTAGGCTTGAAACAACTTTTGGTGATTCTGGATATAAGAGAACATGACCTATGGAACCGCTGGCCCATAAGTAGTAGTTTTGTTGCAGAACGGGCTTACTTACATGTTAACTCAGTAATAGGCCACTCCTAAATAAATGCCTTTCTCAAGGGCGAAATATCTCTATACTGTTGTTATACTTGAAAATGAGGTAGTTGTGAAAACGTAGGATCTTGAAAGTGTTGGGGGCACTCACCTCTTAAAAAAAAAAAGTATGATTTCCATGGTAATCTGCAACAAGATTTTCAAAAATAACAAAGCCAGTATGCATCTGCACTGCAGATGAAAAACTGTATTTCTGCAATGCAGAAAGAAAAACTATATTATTTGGGGTCAGATGATAGTTTTAAGTGGTACTTCATAAAGGAGGCTTTGAAAAAAAACAACGAACCCCAAACATCAACAAAAACCTCCAAACAGACAAGGTTCCATGCCTTCTTGGATGAGCTGTTTCAGTTCACTGTGCTTGATGCAGAATTTGCCGGGGGGTTCATAACCTGTAATAACATGAATGGTCAGCTCAGATGACGTGGTGCTTACACCAGCTTAGCACTTACTAGTCACAGAGCTCACGTCTGAAGACCTACATAAGCATTTCAAACTGAGGTCAGGTGTGGTAGAAGAGTAAAGGCATCACATTCTTGATCTGGTGTGGCTTTAGTTGCAACCTTCCACCCATCTGCAGTGCATGTGCTGGTGCTCTTTGAACAAAAGCTTCATGCACTGGATATCTGTAGTTTTGATTGAGCCTCCTTGTTTGGTTGTATTTTATTCCTCTACTGCTCTTTTGCCAGCACCAGGCAGCTGTTAAATGAAGAGGGGAAGAGGAAGCCATGTGTCACAGCTGTGCAGCTCTGGCCTTGCCCTCTGCGAAGTGGAGTTGTTACTCTTCAAAGCATTGTGTGGTTTCTGCTATTTTGTAGGCGGAGGTGGGAAGAGGTGGATTTGAAGCTGTGCCAGGTTTCCGGCTGACTCTTCTCTCTTCCCACCCCAGAGCGAAGTGGTCAGTAATAACCAAAATAGCTGCTTGTTTCCATTTCCAAATGTAAGCTACACACTGCTCTAGAGCTGTCAGCTGCTGCCTGGGCAGGCATGGCATTGCCCTGGGACATGGCATGCCTTCTTTCCTGTGATACATCCTGTGCTTCCACTCCTGCCTACATAGGGTTAAACAGAACAGCTGCTCTTCAAATGAAAAAAAAAAATCCTTGCATGTTTATTGGCAGCCCATGTCTTTCAGCAACCAGTTGCCACATTAAATGTCAGTTTGGTTTTTTTTCCCCCAAAAGTCAAGATATTTTGTATCTGACATGATGTAAATTTGTATTTAATTATTGGAAATCTAAATTGTTTATAGTTTTCAAAATGTTCAACAGAGGAAGACAAAATTGAAATGGGTATTTTCTGGTTATTGGAAGACTGAGGAAGGGATGCAGACAAGAAACCAATCCAGAATAGGATAATTTACTTGCAATCACATTATTATGGAGAAATCTAAGATGTATATATTGTATGTATTAAGTAATTTAGGTTTTCTTTGTGGTCGCATCATATCTTTGTTATTGTTTCTAAATCTCTTAATGGAAATTACTTTGTAAGATGCTGCATTTGTGGCAGTTGACTGCCTCTTCTTCCTCCCCCCAGTAGAAAATACTAAACATGGCTGTGAATGTCACAGTGAAGTAATGTGAAGGACAGGATTTACTGAATTTATTGAATGGGAATATGTAGTGGGAACAGGTAAAACTAATCTCTTTAGTTAGTGTCTGTGTGGCGTTGAATCTGATGGTAAGGCAGTAGATGACCTGGATGGGTTATGTGATTAAGATAATGAAGTTGATACTTTTCATTACCCATATTAAAAAAGTATTTTAAAATTCCCTTTTATGAAAACAGGTCTTAATTAAAACCATAAAAATCTCATGCTAACAGCAGGCATGATGGTTTTAAGCCACTTCAGCCTTCTTTTCAAAAGAAAAAGTGGACTTTATTTCACATACTTTGGGATTTCTGGTGATTTGTTTGATCTTCCTAAAGTGCTAAGCTCCTCTACATTGAGTAAGATTTGAGGGCACAGATCCATGCAAAAACTGTTTTAGTATAACTGGCTTATAAATAAAAATGTTAATAACAAAGAAGACCCAAAAGAAACAAACAAAACTGCCTGTTGTATCTGGCCCTTTAAAAACAGGAGGAGGGAGGGAAAAAAAACCGTAGAGCAATTGGGATAGACCTGAACCATGTAGAGTGTTCCAGTCTCTTTCAAGAACTGCTTTCCAGCTGGGGTGTAGAATGGAGTAATTCAACACAAGTTTCACCTGTTAAAATGCTTTCATTTTTCTCCCTCCCTTCTCACCCTCCTTGTTTCTTTATTTATGTCCTTTATTGAACCCCATAGGTCAGCTGTAAGGAGTGACTATTTAATTCCATTGAGTTTTAATTTTATAAATGGTGGCTCTTTAATAATTAAACCTCTGTCATACCTATGTCTGTTTGAAAACAATTTATATGCTTTTTGAGACTTTAAAGCTGGGGGAAAACCCCACACTTTTCACAAATATCTTCAAATCGGTGTCCTAGTGATAAAACATACTAGTTTTATGTATAGAGAGAGATCTGTGTCTGTAGATACACAAGGCTTTATAAATAGTGAGAACTAAACTACAGTATTCGCTACATGCATACCTAAATATGTGCATATGAGAGAGCTGTTTATGAGAATAGAATATTTCATTTGGAAGGGACCTAGAGCCATCATCCAGTCCAACTGTCTGACTGCTTCAGGGCTGACCAAAAGCTAAAGCATGTTGTTAGGGACATGGTTCAAATGTCTCTTAAACACTGTCAAGGGTTGAGGCATCAACCACCTCTCTAGGAAGCCTGAGTGTGTGACCCCTCCCTTTTGTAACGAAATACTTCCTACTGTCCAGCCTGAACCTCCCCTGGTGCAGCTTTCAACCATTCCCACATATCCTGTCACTGGGTCCCAGGGAGAAGAGTTCAGTACCTCCCTCTCCATATCCCTTCCTTGGGAAGCTGTGGAGAGCAATAAGGTCATGGCTCAGCTTCTGTTTCTCCAAACTAGACAAACCCCATGTCCTCAGCCACTCATCACAGGACTTTTCCTCCCAGCCCCTTTTCCAACTTTGTTGAGCCCCTCTGGACACATTCAAGCACCTTCACAACCTTCCTAAATTGTGCAGCCCAGAACAGCAGACAATCCTTGCGGTAAGGCCACACCAACACTGAATGCAGCAGGACAATCCCCCTTTTTGCCCAGCTGGTGATGCTGTTTGATGCACCCTGGGATGGGGTTTGCCCTCCTGCCTTCCAGGGCTCACTGCTGACCCGGACTGAGCTGCTGCATACTGTGAACCCCAGGCCCCTCTCTGCAGGGCTGCTCTCCAGCCACTCCTCTCCCAGTTTATACTTGTGCCTGGCATTACTTCGTCCTGGGTGCAAAATCCGGCATTTGGACTTGTTAAATGTCATGCTATAAATCATAGCCCAATGTTCCAACCCATGTAGATCCCTCTGCAAAGCCCCCCATCCCTCAAGAAAGCCAAAAGCACCTCCCAGTTTGGTATCACCAGCAACCACAGTAATGGTGCACTGAACTCCTGCATCCAGATCATTGGTAAGTACAGGAACAGGACTGGCCCTAGAACTGATCCCTGAGGAGCACCAGTGGGGACTGGTCACCAGCTGGGTGTAGCCCCATTCACTACAGCCCTTTGAGCTCTGCCCTTCAGCCAGCATACCATGAACCCGCTCATCCTACAGCTGGACAACTTGTCCAGAAGGATGCTGTGAGAGACAGTATTAAAAGCCTTCCTAAAAATCCAGAAAAACTGCATCTGCTGCCTTCCCTTCATCCACTAGATGTGACCTTATCAGAAAAAGTTACCAAATTAGTGTATTTGTTAGGACTTTCCTTTTGTGAACCCATATTGACTGTGCCTGTTAATTGCATTATTCTTTAAATGCATTTCAGTATTACCTGGTATAATCATTTCCTCCATAATTTTTCCAAGAACTGAGGCTACATGAACAGGTCTGTAGTTTTCTGGATCTTTCTTCATACCCTTCTTGTAAATTAGAATAAAACTAGCTCCTGATCAGCAGGGACCTCTTGACTCCAAAAACCTTTGGTAGATGATGGACAGGGGTGCTGCTGAAGCACCCCTGTCTCATGAAGGTGTCTCATTTTAGTGGTTTGTGTGTGTGTATATATGGTATTTTTGGCTAATGGCTCCTTCAGAACTCTGGGATGAATCCCATCATGCCCCATGGAATTGTGACTAATCAGCTAATGCAGCTGATCCCTTACAATTTCAGTGTCCACAAATGGAAAGTCACTGTTCCCACACTCATGGCCTTCCAACTCAGGGGACTGGGCAGCCCCAGGTCTATCAGTATTATATATATCTATCAGTATTATGACTGAGGCAACCTTTTCAGCAGGTTGAGGGAGGTGATTATTTTCTTCTGCTTTGCTCTTGTGAGATTCCACCTGCAATGCTTTATCCAGCTCTGAGGCTCCCAGGCTAAGAAGGAGGAGATGTTGGAGCAAGTCCAGAGGAAGGCCATGCAAATAATCAGAGGGCTGTAGCACATCTCCTGTAAAGGAAGGCTCAGAGAGCTGGGGCTGTTCAGCCTGGGAAGAGAATGCTTTTTGTGTCAGGACAAGAGGTAATGGCTTTATACTGGAAGAGGGTAGATACGAAGGAATTCTTTACTCAGAGGGTGTTGAGCCACTGGAACAGTGGTATTGTGGACTCCCCATCCCTGGAAGTGTTCAAGGCCGGGTTGGATGAGGCTCTGAGCAACCTGGTCTAGTGGAAGGTGTCTCTGCCCATGGCAAGGGGGTTGGAACAAAATGGTCATTAAAATCACTTCCAACCTAAGCCATTCTGTAATTCTATGAAAAAAGCACTGAATACCACTGTTTTTAATTCACCCCTAGCAGTTAATCATCTCCCACAAGTCCAATTTTTTTTTTTTTTTTTTTTAGACCTCTTGCTGTTTATGTACTTTAAAAAGCCATTTAAGGGATGATAAAGCAGTTCCCAATGGAAGCAAGCTTCATATCTCAGTTGTGGTTTTTTAAAAAAGGATGTGGCCTCTTAGGAGGTTATAATAACAGGGAAGGTGAATTTTTTTCTATGTACCCAGCTCTATACCACAAAGTACCTTTCTGTCTGCTAGGGTGAAGGAGGTGCCTTCTATTCTCCAAACATTAAATGAGTGCTCTTATGTTTTTTCATTTCTCTTTCACCACCAAGCTATAGGGGAATTAGCCATGGAGTGATGTGAGTGGTTGCTTTCAGCTAGATCCAGATGTAAAAATATGTCTTGGCCCTGAATGGGGTGTACTAGAGAGAGCAGCTGCTTGCTTGATCCAGGCTGTGACCATCTGCATAATTCTGATTCCACGGAATTGAAGTTGGCTGTCAGCTCCAGCAGTGCTGAGTTGTTTAGTAGGACCTTGGTGCTGCTTCCTTCCCTGTTGCACTTCTTTGTAGATGTGGTATTTTTTCCCCTTTTTAAAAATCACATCAGTTCTGTTTAATTTCCCTTTTTTTCCTGGACGTTCTGGAGCCTACTAGATTTCATTTATCAATCTTGAGGTGTCTCATTTTAGAGGTTTATGTGTGTGTGTATATATGGTATTTTTGGCTAATGCTTTTCAGTGGGGCTCTGTGGCCTGTGCTGATTCACACCTCCCTTCCTCTGCCACTTCTCTCTAACGTTACGAAACTGTAGGGTACAAACTGCATGGCCCTCTGCTATTTCTGGAGAAGTGTGACTAAGAATTATCTTAAGTTTTGTCCAGCACAACGTGAAATCTGGTATTTGCTTTGAATGTTGGCTGTTAATTATCTGACAATATTTTTGTATTGATTTTGTCACCAAATTTAGGTATTTTAATTAAGCATATAACTTGAAAGTCCCATCACCTAGCCTTGGACTAATGCCCTTAATGAACCCACAGGTTTTCTGTCTGGAGTACTTACACAAAGCATCTGTCTAGATGTTCATGCTTTTTAGCAGTGTCTGCTAACAACAAGAAGTGAGGCTGAATGGTCCAGAAAGTAGATTTTAAGGGACCTTTTAATTTTAATAAATATTTTCTTAAATATTAGTAATTGAAAAACTGTGCTATGTAATGCTGGGCAGGTAACAACTGAAGCTAGAGATGCTGTCTGCTGAGGATGACTCATTTTTAGTGTTGTGTGAGAGTGGGGATGCACTTGAGTAAAGCCATCAGCATTCCTTTCGTGAAGCATTAGGGAGACATCTCTACAGGCTGGGAGTGGAGCTAGGAGGGAGCTCTCTGCTATTCTGTAAAGATGTGTACGCTGTACTTCTGGAGAGGAGTGCAGGGCTGTATTGGGAGAAGGAGCAGGCTGTTAGTACAGAAGACTTGTACTGTGATATTAGGATTTAGGGATGGTGAATGCTGCCAGCAAACCTTTTCAAGTGTTTGAAAACATTTTGATATTGATATCCCATCTGAAATCTGTTCCTTCTCAGAGGTATTGGCCTTTTTTCTTTCCTGGTGGTGGAAGAACCCTTTCTTTTTGGATCAAAGATAAGAGAGCTACTTCCTGTCTCTTGTGGTTGGTACTAGTAATTTGTTGTATAATCTTTGTTTGGCTTCATTTGCACTAGAGTCAGTGCTGACCGTTAAGAAGAGAGTGTAGTCCTGGGCAAGCCTCTTCTTGTTGAGACACCAAACAGGTGATAGATGTAGGGATGGTCGTGCTTCTTACCAGCGCAGAATGTCTGACAAATCACTGCTGTTACTGGCTGGCCCATAGGCTCGATGGGCTGGCTTTTGTAGATTGCAAAATCTCTGATGATCAAGTGTTTAACCTCAGTTAAATTCCGCAGGATGTTTAGGATTTTGCAAGCCTCCTGTTTAGATGGGTTTCCTCTGTCCAGTACTGAAGGACTGCTATACTCAGTCAAGTAGTGAATATTTGTACCATAATCCAGTGAGTGAGAAGGAATAAAAGAGACACCAGGTACTCCACACAGGTTTGGTATTTTTAATTTATCTGCCTATGCTCTGAAGAAAAACTTCAAGAGCTTGAACTTGTTCGTTCCTTGGAAGGAATTTGTGGCAAAGGACACACTGGGTGTTGTGACTAAGTCTGGCTGTCAGAGTGGTTCTCAAGGACATGCAGAGTGGGAAATTGTCCCTTGAGGGCTTGTCAAAGGGCAGATTGCTCTCTGCACTCCAAGTACAGTGTTTATCCCAACTAATTCTGCATTTCTGGATGCCGTGGAGACTCAGAGTTCGGACTAGACAACAGCAAGAGAATCTTTAATTAAAGACCACCTGGAAAACATGACCTGCTTTGTCTTTATGCTGCTCCTGTTCTGTGCCCAAATTTAAGACTGGAATATGGAACAAGTCTAGTTTAGAGATAAGAAACTTTTGAGTTGTCTCGATCAACCTCATGAAAGCTCCTTAGGATGTGCTGCTGAGAGGCCCCTTAGTTTTAAGAAATTGATTGTATGGCTCTTTTACAGAAAAGCCCCCATCCCGCTGTAGAACTGCTTAAGATCGAGGGGGACCTAATTACTAATTGATGTGTGGTTCTACTCTTTGAAGATTTCAGAATCTGTCTGGATTTTCCAAATGTGTGTTGCAGAGTTACACTAGCTTCCAAGATTGAGTTTCATGCTTTTAAGATTGAATACATGCATGAATTTAACAAGGCAAACCAGTATTGAGGTTTTAAACCACTTCCTTTTTTGTGTGTATCCATTGGTAAAGCAGTTATTTGAATTCAAACTATAGTGGTAAGTTTTGGATCTCTATATATGAAAGCATGTTTTAAAAACCCTCCCCCCACCCCAGAAAGCAGACTTTAAAAAAAAAATCCTTTTTTCACCATTTTCATGATGACCTGCCATTTGGATACTTTTAATACTCAATCTGTGTAAAAGTTATGTCTTGCATTAAATCCTTTATGGTTGTTTTCATGTGGATTTCTGAAGTAATCCTCTGTGTGCCATATAGCTTGTTCTTCAAATTGCTTGCCTACAATACCCTCTTTTCTAGGAGTTCTGTTTAGAAAGCTTTAAAACATTGATTTTAAACAAGATTCAGTTGGATATAAATTTCTTGCCAGAAGTCATTGTTATACATTCTGCATGTCTAAATTCTTATCCTGTTGAAACTGTTTAGTACTTTCTGTAACTTAGTCAGTGAATGCGTCAAATGGGGCACTTGGCAGAGGAGTTGGTGATGTACTTGATAATGAGTAAGAATCTTTTATCCTTTTATAATGGCTTTTGTTGTGGGGTTTTTTTCCCCCCCATCTTGGGGATTTAATGGGAAAGAAGGAAAGAATCCATTCAAAAGGGAACGTGTCGGTTTTCACAGTTGTGGCAGTAGATAGGCTTTGCTGGACTGTTAGTGGTGTGCCAAAATATATTTTCCTTTCTGTATCTTGTGATGTGTTTTCATCATAGCTGTGTATCTTAAATGTGGAACACAGAGAGTCCAGCACTTTTTTCTCTGGCTTATCCTGGGTCTTTTTCAATGTTCTACTTAAAAAAAAAAAAAAATCTGATTACAGAAAAGAGATCTAAAACTGCTTGACATTGACCACATCTTGATTTATACTGAAATACTGAAATATATGTCAAGTTGATTTGTTTTGATTTCACTGTGAAAGCTGAGAATTGTCCTCACTGTGTGGTAATTCTCAGCTTTCTTTCCATCCCTGTATAGGTCATATATCGTTGATGTGAGTGAGGAGTTCTTTCATCACAGGATGGATTCAAGGATCCTGTTTATGTAGTGCAATGCTACAGACGATGTGTAGATGTAAATGATGGAAGTGGTAAAGTGTGTGGACAAAAATGTGTAGCTAATGTGGGGAACTGAGAACTTCATAAGGTGCCTTTGCTGCTGAGGATAATGTAATGTGTCAATACATTCTCAACCACCCTGATAGTACTAGAGAGTTTAAGATCTAGATGAAGTTCCAGTCACCTTGTACTACAAGTGCTCTATGGTGTCGTTTCTGTAGTGTTTTTAATGTAGTGCTATTTGCTCTAAAGCAGATTTACTGTTTTCTGAACCACAAGCATACTTAATTCACTGCTGGTTGAAGTCACTTACAGAATCACAGAATAGCCTGGCTTGGAAGGAATCTTGAAGAACATCTAGTTCCAATGCCATTGCCATGGGCAGAACACCTTCCACTAGACCAGGCTGCTCAAAGCCCCATCCAACCTGGCCTTGAAGACTTCCAGAACTTCTCTGGGCAACCTGTTCCAGTGTCTCACCACTCTCACAGTGAAGAATTTCTTTCCAATATATAACCTAAACTTACCCTCTTTCAGTTTAAAGCCAGTTGCCCTTGCCTTTTCATTACATGTCCTTGTAAAAAATCCATCTCCAGCTCTCTTGGTGGTCTCCTCTTGGTTCTGGAAGTTGCTGTAAGGTCTCCCTGGAGTCTTCTCCAGGCTCCTGTTTTCATAGGACAAGGTGCTCTAGCCCCTCTGATAATCATTGGGGCCCTCCTGGAATCTCTTCAGCAGGTCCATGTCCATCTTATGTTAACTCAAGCTAATAGGATCCTGTCTGACATAATTTAGTTGGGATTGTGAAGCTGTGTTTGGAAGGGACTTCCCCCGTGTAGTACACCTATCCTGGAAATGAGAACATGAATTAGTGATATGTATGTCAGCCTTTGTAATGTCTCTTCAAAACAGTTTTTTCTCTAAGCGCATAAACACTTAAGTGAGTACCAAGACCTTGGCAAACTGGTAGATTTTGCTAGCAAGTTAACTAGAGGGCAATATTTTATTTGGAATAGGTAGTTACTGCACCAGTGCTTACTGGAATCCAGGTTTGGGCACATTAAAGTTCTAATATTCTGAGGGAGGATGAAGGAAAGTGAGCAAGGCAGGGGGTGTCAGTGGGCAAGCAGGATACTGCTGTCTTGCCTTTGAGAAATCATATGGTGACTTTAACAGTGTCTTGCTCTTCTAGATGCTTTGTCTTTCTTACAAATCCTGGTTTATAATTGTGTCCTTAAGATCAAGAAGTTTTTTTTCCTCTTGGAAATTTTAATAGCCTAAAATATTTAGGCAAAACAATGCATAATAGCACCCTTTAAAAATCTGGTAGTAGTATTAACCTCCTATAAGCAAGTGATCTATTTTAGAGATCATTTTTATACAGTTCTTGCAGAAAGGACATTTATATCTTAACTGCAAAAACACTAAATTTTTATAAATTAAGGTTATGACTAAATGTTAATCTATAAGTCAGAATGTTCTCTTGATGCTAGGAACTGTAATATTTTCATGGAAACATCTCAATACTTAATTTTTGCAAGAGATTCTCATTGCTTTTTTTGAGTCTGTTTTTGTGGGTTTGTGTTTAGTAATATTTAATTTGCTGTGAAGAATCTCAGAGGGACTTAAACCTGCTGTTTTATTGTGTTTTATAGTAGGCCATTATATGATTTTTCCATCCTCACAGTTTTAAAGTGGGTAAATGTTACTTTCTCTGCAGATATTTCTATTTAAAAATTGATTATAAAATAACATAAGCTATTTTGTTACCTTGAAAAAGATTAAGCTGTAACATGAAATATTTAGCACAAAACAATTACAACTGTCTGCATTCTACTCATGTATATTTTACTAAGTTTTTTTTTCCAGCTGATCACTGAACCAAAACCTATTTTTAATGCATAATGTTAATTATTCTGTTACTGAAAGACTAAGCTAAATTTGTCTTTGTTTGCAGAAAAAGCCACCTGAGTGTGCTGGGAAGTTGGAGAGCAGCTGTCTCCTGAATCGTGTAAACAGTACGGATATTCTGTACTCCTTTGTAAATGGTAGGTTGTTCAGGAGAGCTCTTCTGGAACATTCCTTGTCACTTACTTTGCATTTGTGTGAATCTAGTACAAATAGCTTTGAAGACTGTGATAAGTCCCTCGAACTGAAGACCAGTGATGAATTTTGGAAACTTGTCCAGAAGGTTATAAGTTAGCCTTGTGAAGGAGGTTTATGGTGTGCTGTATTAGGCCCTGAAACAAATGTCAAAAGCACTGCTAACCCAGGACACTGGTAGCATTTAAATACTAATCTTATTGTGTAGAAAACCAAAATAAATTTACTTTATTCATGGTTGTTCATGAGATATTGGATTTATAAATTTGCATCTGTTAATTACTTTTACCCTGTATAATCTGTACTTTGTTCATGTATTGTCTAAGAGATTTAAACTAAATCTGCTGAGGTTGAATGTTCGTTTGCCTCAAAGTGCAACGGATAATAAAAGATTTATATTTATTGATATTAAACTAGCTGTGTGGGGAAATATTCCACTGCCCCCAATCTCTCTCAGCTGCCACACTCAGCACCAGGGGCCTTTTAGATGAGGACTGTCTGTTGTGTTGCTGGAAGAGTAGCACTTCCCCGTGTGACATAAGAGGTGGGACACACCTGGGGGGGGGGGTGCTAATGAAGGTCTACTGCCAAAGTGCAGACAATTTTGTTTCAATAAGTAAAGGTGATAAGTGTGTGTATATGTATATTTCCAGGGAGCTGCAGCTTGTTGGCTTCTGCAGTGGGAAAGAGAAAGCTTTTGAGCAGGGGAAGAAGCTGAAAAGCAGATTTGTTGTTCTTCCTTCTGAGAGGGTGAGGTTAAAAGTAGTATTAGGTACTTGCAGGTGAGACTGTTTTCTTCCTGTATTGCACACCACAGTGCTGCCTTTGGCAGAAATCACTGCCAGCCTTGCTTCAAGGTCTCTGAAAACCGGTAAAGTATGCAGCAGTGCTTTAGGAGACTGTTGTTAAGGGTACTGTTCTCCTGTGTCCTAGAGCTGACTCTGTCTATAACCCTGGCTATGATCCTTTGCCACACTTTTCCCCTCAGCTGAAATTTGCTTATGCTTATTTCAGTTTTGAGTTCTGAGTATATACTTGATGATACTCAAGATGCTTATCAGCATACATGTTCTGAAAAAGATTGCACTTTAAGTTAGGAAAAAGAATTATTCTGGAAAATGTGTGCATTCACAATGTCAAATAGAAAACCATTTTGAGGAGTGAAGGAATCAGGAGGAAATATGGAGCACAGAGGAATGGGACAGATATGGCAACAGCCTTTGAAGGAGAAGGGTGAAAGAAAACCCACTCTTTCCCTCTTTACCCTTCTTGCATTACCCATTAAATGGAAAGGTAACCTGATAGTTATGTACTGAAATCGTTTGGAAAAAAGATCTCTTGCTCTAGACGTCAAAAGTGGAGGAACTGTGTCAGGGAATGTAAGTAGTCTGCAAAAAAACCCCAAGAGTAAACCAAATGGGCATATCCAAGATTGAAAATATGCTTCACTACTAGATTAGTAGTTTAGCATATTGCTTATTATTTAGTGAAGCAGTGAATGTTACAGCACTGTTATATTTGAGTTGCATTTCATGATGCATGGAATCATCATTGCTTTTATTTGTGAGAAGCTATAGGAATTAGTTATTACTAATTATAGTAATAATTAGTAATTAGTAACTAAGAATAAGAACCTTGGGTTTGGAATATTTTACCTAGGTTATATTTATTCATAAAACTTTAAAAGTTATTTTGACATATTTGCTGTTTGTTCTCAGTGTAGTTTTATCAAATATTTTGTTTCTTTGTGCAGTTTAAGCCAAACTTTCATGTAGAGTTTAATTAAAGTGTTTAGTGTTTAACTAGTCTGGAGTTAAATGTAACTGAAGAGTGTATAAAGACAGTGCTGAACATACTTGAAAATAATCAGCCTTTAAATTAAAGGAAAACCCCAACAACCTAATTCTAGTAAACAAGTTCTAATTTTTGGTTGAACATTGATCATTCATGTATCACAAACGTTCTAACTGAACATACAATTTGGAAACTACCTGATCAATAAAATGAGAAACTTGTACTTAAAATAATGGTTGATTTCTATAGAAATGTAATATATTTTCTTTTAAGATTTCTATTCAAAGAATTTCACTTAAAAGTCATAATAAAAAATTTAAACAGCTTAATTCACCTGTTCTGCATTTGTAGTGAGGCATTTGAAATTAAGTCACTCAGTTTGTCACTTGGATTATAGTTGTGCCTTGTCTTGCTTCTCTGGATTTCCTACTGTGTTTTGCTAATATAAATGCCTCCAAAAGTTGTCAGGTTGATAAAAATACTACATTAAATGTTTGTAAACGTTGCTGATTGCTTAGAATACCATCCTGTGTGAGTAGCATGCACTGGCTTTCCTGAACTTCTGTTATAAACCTACAACACTACAGTACAAAAGTGTCTTCCACAGAAAGTTAGCATGTAGTGGGGAATTAAGTACCAGATTCAGGGCTTGAAAACAGCCTCTGATGCTTACTAGCCCCAGCTGTCAGTTCAGTAGACTACCAGAAGAATTCTTTTGTCATCACATACAAGCAGTTCTAAGAAATACACCTCTGCACTTAGTTTTTCAGATAAAATATTGCATATTCAGTTACACATTTTGAAAAAAGGTGTTAAAAGTGTATTTGTGATTGCTGTGTGCTGTGAATACTCTTGCAGTCTTTGGAAATACTTTTACTGGGAAAGCAACTTGGATACTTTTAGTCAGGGTTAAATCAAATCTATATGCTAAGACTTTTGCCTGTGCTATCTGGCTCTTCAGTTGTGTGACCTGTATCCTTTAATCTTCATGGCTGCTAAATTATAGATTTATTTAGTAACTTAAATTTTTGATTTAAAATAAACCATTAAGAATAGTTCCCTGAAGGAAGGAAGACTCTAAGAATGTGGCGGAGTGAATATGAAAAGTAGGTTGGGCAGAAGAGAAATAGTCTCTGGAGAATGGTGCAAGGTTTTTGGACTACTTGACCAGCCAGAAGCTGCAGATCACTAATTGCATAGCAGTGGATGGGGGGAGTAGTAAGACAAATGTTTTCCCAGTGGTCTCCTGGGGATGGAAAAAGACCTATGAGAAAGGCAAAAGTATTACAGAATTCTTGCATTTCAAACAGTAAAGCCAAAATGAGGTAGAACTGGTTTTGGGAGAGACTAACTTAAAACAGGATAGAGAAGTGATCACAAATTTCAATCTTGAGGTACATGCATTTTCTAGGAGCTTTTCTTGTTTTCTGTCTGTTTTTGATGTCAGGAGAGGCTGAATATTTGGGCTTAACTCTTGCCTGTCTGGGGTTAAACTCTTCAGTATGCACTTATCTACATTTTGGACTTGACTGCATGGTGTTGAATTCAATTGCAGCCTGGAAAAATGGGTTTGATGTAAACAAATTTCTTCTCTTTGTGTATTAAAACTGGTGTCTGCACTGTGAGAGCCTTAGCATGCTCATCACATATAGATATATTCTTTGTTATCACTGTCTGAGACTGGGAAATTTTCATTTCTGCAAATAAATGCAGTCATTGGCCTCTTCTCTGAACTCTTCTGTGATTGGCATCATAATAACTTCCCTCTGAATTATGCAGCTAGTGCACAGGGCTCTGCTTGAAGATGAGGTTTAAATCTTGGTTGTCTGTGCAGTGATTAAATAAATCAGTTTCTAAATTTAACTGATGTAGTTAAATTACTTTTTGAACTGTGTGTAGATTAGTCTCTAATGGCTTGATTTTTTTCCATATGTGCTTGTAGTCTGTGTAGATTACATTGATTATTTTAAAGTGTAGGTAAGAGCAATGTAAGTATTGATAGGTTTGTTACATAATTTGGTGGGGTGTATGGAAGATCCATCTAATCACAGATAACTTTAAATTACACTCTTTGAGAGTTGGAGTCAATGTGTTTGTGCCTACAGTTACCCTGTCAGTCCATAAAAAACCTGGTCTCCAGTCACAACAGGTTTTGCTTGGTTTGATGTGATTCTCAACCTCAGGAGGAATGCCAACAACCATAGCATTGCCCACTGGAGCCCCATCACAGAGATGGCAGTGGCAGTCCCTTTTCTGTTTAGCAGCCAGCTGGCCACAGCTGTAGTTGAGAAATCTATTCCTCTTGGATTGTGGGATCTCATCAGCTCAATGGGTTTTAAACTAATAATTGTATTTCACAGGAGAAGATTTTATCACTGGTGTAACAGCAGCAGCACTGCTGTGAGGGAGGCAAGCTTAGATTAGGTTCACTTCAGAATTCTGCATCTTTCTTTGTTTCTGTTGTATGTTTTAAAGGAAAAACAAAAGCATCCTGAACATTAACATTCCAGGATTTAACTCTGGTTCCCCCCCCTGCCTGCCCCATTTTCACTTCTACATGTTTTAGGTCCAAAATCTACTTACCAGTGTTAAGAATGGATATCTAGAAGTCTTTTTGTTCAAAGCAAGTTAATGATAGGTAATATTGAAAGTGTTTTGGTCCAGTATGCAAAATGTTTTGAAGCAAACTCATGGCAAAGTTCAGTACTAACCCTTGTGGAACTGGAGGGGGGGAAATAATCAGCTGGGGTTTTCTTTCTTGAGGAATAGGTGCCCTAATTGATTTGAAGCTGCTTTCTTTAAGTTTACGAGAGACTACAGTGATCATCAGGATCTAGATGGCTGCCCTTTCTTTTTTAAATTCAGGAATAAAATTAAAATCTGCTTCATCAAGACTCATTGTGGTCTTATACTTTTGCTTGTAAATAAAACATTAACTTTTAAAGCTTCCTCATTTTTTATGTGCAGTGTGTGTATTTCACAGAATGGATAAGGTTGGAAAGGACCACAGAGGGGCATCTGGTCCAACCTCCCTGCTCAAGCAGGGCCATCCTGGAGCACATGGCACAGGATTGTGTGTAGATAGTGCTTGAATGTCTCCAGTGGGGGAGACTCCACAACCTCTCTGGGCAGTCTGTTCCAGTGTGTGGTCACTGCACAGTGAAGAAGTTCTTCCTCATGTTCAGCTGGAACTTCCTGTGCATCGGTTTCTGCCCGTTGCCTCTTGTCCCATTGCTTGGCACTGCTGAGAAGAGCCTTCAAGATAAAACAGACTGCCCTTAAATTATCTGGTTGCAGCTACAAAGTAGCCTAAGCTATGCATTAAAACAATTTAAAATAGGCATTAATGGATCCTTATACTTAAAAAATAGAGCACTGAGTCTTTGCAGATAGCTGTCTGGTGTAGCCTGTCAGCATTCTTTTAGTTACAGGACTCTTTCTTCTGAGAGAAACAGTCTTTAAAATCTGTCTCTGAATAGTAAACAGTTTTAATAATAAAAAAAAGAGAAATGTTTTGTACCAAATAGGGCTTGTTGGCAGACACTGGATTGTAAAACTGCAGGGGTGAAAGCGTAGTCGGAAGGATTAGTTTATATCTCTCTTCTTAGTTACCAATGCCTCAACTCTTGTTGGACCAGCTGGCAGCTTCCAAAGTAATAGTGAGATGTGACATTGCAGAAGCGAGGTGTGGAGAGCAGAGCCCAAGTCAGTAGAGGAAAGCAGCTGTAGGGCATGTGAAGGACACAAGTCTTGGTTGCTGTGTTGGCAACTGGAGTGGAGAGTATGCACGAAGCAATGGTAGTGAAGGAGGAGATAAAGCACTGTCAGTAGGGCTGCTATAAAGGAGGAGAAGGTTGGACTGTGGCTCTAAAATGTGGGCAGGGCATCTTCTCACCAGTATAAAACTGAGTGGCGTCAGGTGTTTGGCTGAATGCTGATAGATGCAGTTGGGAAATATGAATGTGATCAGTTCAACATGCAATCTACTTGTATACATTTTATGGCTGGTGATTAATGGTAAACAGGTAAAGAAATGTTCTGTTCTCTATGAATTACAAGATCAATTTGGATTAAATTTGGATTTTAGATCGAAAACATAGAGAGAATGGTTCCTTAATTTTTTTTAATGGTTTATCCTTGATTCTATCTTAGTCTCTTGGAAAAGAAAAAAGGGACCTTCACAATTTACCAGGAGCTAAGGGCAGCTACTTTTCTTGAGATGTGATGGTACCTTTCATCAGATAAGTGACTTCTTGTTCCTGAGAAGAGGATACGATACCAATTTTTGTCTTGAGCTGCTATCCATGCTCCTGTTTCAGAGTACTGTATACTTATTACAAAAAGTACATATTTAATATTTCATTCTTTGAAAGGAAATTTGGTCTTAAATATTTATGAGTATATGCTGCTTGTTTCTTTTTGTAAACAAACCACAGAAATCGATGTATACCAGGTTAGCATTCACTAAAAGCATGGTTTTCAGAAAGAGATGGAAAGGATACAGACATAAACTACTTATGTGGCTAAAAAGATAAGCAGAATTTGTAATGCACACATGGGATGTCTGTTTTCTTCTGTTCAGTAAAGTCTTTGTTGACCTACTCAGAGTTTGCTGGGATGCCTACGTGATTTTGGGAAATATAGCAGCAGAAAGTGGCTGAAAATTGCAAGAGCTCTGAGCTCTTTATTGTCATTGATTTCTGTTCCTACCAATAAGATGGACTGGGACTAGAGAGAATGACTTATGAGGAGCATCTGAAGACACTGTGTGTAAGCTTGGGGAAGAGGGTACTTTATTGCTGTCTACAAATTCCATGTGAGGCGGGTGGAAAGGGAGATGCTGCTCCAGCCTGTGTCCAAGTGTCCAGTGACAAGACACAAGGGAATGACGTAAAGCTGCATCAGGGAAGTTTAGATTGGATGTTAGGGAGAAGTTGTTCACTGAGAGTGGTGGTCAAGCACTGGAGCAGGCTCCGCAGGGAAGTGGTCATGACCCCAAACCTGTCAGAGTTCAAGAAGCATTTGGGCAACATTCTTAAGTACCCGGATTAACTTTTGGATTGTCCTGTATGGTCAGGAGCTGGACTGGACTATCCTCATGGGTCCCTTCCAACTCAGCGTATTCTATGACTCGACTAAAATTCTTTTAATATTACAATGTTGGTGCCATTTCTTGCAGGAAGCAGTTGCTAGTCTTTCAGGTCTTGTTACCTGGTCACTTGTGCTTAGCTTGCTGTTCACCTACACAACTGAACACTGTAACTGGGTATGAAATGGGAGTTTGGCTTGAATTGCTTTGTTTGTTGGGTATTTTTTCTTTTGTCCTGAAGCAGATTGAATGCTCTCACTATCACTTCCATGCTCTCAGATACAGGGGTAGTAATGCCGTAAACTGCTTTGACTTCTTTCCCCTGGATTAGATTTTTGCTGACTTCCAATCTGATTCCAGCATGAGAAGCAGCTCAGCCAGGAGCAGCAGCTATAATAGCACAAATGTTGAAACAGGAATAGGAGAAAGAATCCATTTAATTAAAACAAGGAGTGGTTGGCTTACAGCTGTCTTAAAAAGCACAACCTTAAGTGGAGCAGATCTTAAGGCAATGACTGGGTTTTGCTTCTGAGAAGGAAACATAACTCATTTTGTGGTTGAAACATTTGTTGCTAAGTACTGGTGTGATCTAGGTCCAATTTCTGATTCTTCTACAGGCCTTGATGATGGTGACCAGCACACAAGTGGCTTTTTGCTTCTCAGTGGTATAACTGAGGTGCTGCTTCTTGCCTTTCTCACATTTGGAGAGTAAATTTAATGTCACGGTGTACAGATATTGTAGGAATGCAGGTGTTTGGTAACCTTACTGTAACAGGCTTTGTGATGCTCCTTGGCAGTTACAGCCTTGCTAGGTTTAGGCAGTCTGTTCCTCTTTCAGTGGTTTTAGTTGGCTGTATTGCCAGGATTTTGCTGTGTGTTTGACTGCCAGTTAGTAAGGAAGATGAGGTCCTTCCCTAAGGATTGGGTGGCTGAGTGCATTATAGGGAGTGAGAGGATCAAGGAAGCTCTGACTCCTGTACATAGTTTTTTTTATTCCCTCCTCTTCTAAGGAGCCTTCGTCTGTAAGTATTGGAGGAAAGCATAATTAAAAAATACTGTCACATATTTTCAGCATTAAGATGATTTTTTTTTCTTTTTAACCTGTATTTGCCTCTCTTCTGCCGTCTTGTCCTGACAAAATTAAAACAAAATAAAACTGCTCTTTTTCAGCCTTTATATAGCAAATCAAAGCATGCTGAAACAACATTGTAGGATGTATTATGCTGCAGGTTTAGTTTGGATCCAGGATTATATTTATGATGCAAATACCCCAGATGTGAAGTATATGAACTCTTTCACGAGTCTAAAACCAAAAGGTTGTCTGTAGGAGCAGATGTGATGGTGTCAGCATCTAACAGGCTGTAGACTGAGAGCACTAATGTGGAACAAATATTCCTGTTTCCCTACCAAAAAAAGTGTATGCAAATGGACTCAGGATCATCACCAGCAGCTATTCTGCTCTGAAGGTGCTTATGCTCCTATTGTACCACACAACTTGCTAATGCAGTCTCTGAAGTCTTTGAATATCCCCAGAGGCTCACAGGTGAAAAACCTGATGGATCATGCTATTCTTTATTATGGAGTTGATGTATTTTGATGGTTTGTGCTTTTATTATACTATGTAAGACTATTTTCATCCCAGCTCACACTTAACATTCACCCACACTTGACATTGACTAAAAGAGGAGAATTACAGACATAGGTGTAAATCAGTGTGATGCTTTCAAATACTCATTGTTAGGTTCTGAAATTTCATAGACCCTTAAAAAAGCTAAGACATATATGTCTTGAAAAAAGACAGACAAAAGGTTCCACAAGGGGTATTTTAATGCACTGATTTGAAATACAGGAATAAAGCAGATTAAAAACATTTAGTGTTATCACTGATAACCTCTGCATCCCCAGTAATCTTAGCTGTGATTCAATGATTTTTAGCTAGGAGAAAAAGTTGCTTAAGCCTCTTTTTAGCGATTATTTGTATGTGGTAAGAACGCCTTTTTTTCCTTGAAGCTGGTTTCTGGAGCACTTCTATCCTGCCAGCTCCATGGAGATGTGTTGATACAATGCCAGATTTCATGGAACACAACTTTCTTTCCAGCCTTCAAGTGTTGAAAGGGGATTTTTACAGAAGAGTAACTGCTGAATTCTGTCTGAGACTCACTATGGTTTTATAGTAGCTTATTTGTCTCACAATGGGAGTTACTGTATGTGTAACGAGGAAATCTCTTCAATGCTGAAAATGAGGTTTTGTATGCCAATGTTACTGTATCAAAGCATGTTACTTGTAGTACTGCCTGACACTGACTTTAGCTTTAACACCCCCCCCCCCCAAAAAAACCCCTCCAATTAAAAAAACCCACAAAACCCCTACCCAGAATGCTAGTATAAGCTCAAAACAGCAGCAAAAAGAAAAATCTGAGGCCAGCATCATATGTTGAATTACTAAGAAGGTAATGGTGGGCAGAACCTTGACATCTGAATTTGTGATCCTAGCTAGAGAGAGGATCTGTCACAAAAGAGCCAGAAACACCAAGAGAGAAGGTAGTGTTTTGTATCTGGGGAGATGTAGCTGCTTACGATCTTGGTGTGCCTCACATATCAGTAACAAATATATCAAGTATGTTTAGATTTATGTTTCTTACTGCAGTTTCATTTCTCTTAGTATTCTGTTTCTGGTGAGAGGAACAAATGGATATCTGCCCATGTAGGTTAGTTTTGAAAAAATGTGTTCAGTATTGATAAGGGCAGGAAAAGAAGTATGATCCATCTTGATTTCTGCTGGACCCTATGTTACTTGCTTGTGATTCAGTTGTTGGAGTACGGGGAGCTCCTATACTTCTGATAACTGGATGTTCTGCTGTGCCATCTGTAACTATTACTATTTCATTTTATGAACTGAAAAATTACACATTGCGTATTTCTCATGCGTTAAACAGGAACGGCTTCTGTGATTAACTTGAAGATGTTGACTGTGTGGAAAAACAGTGAGGAAGATTACCTAGAAGAGGGAAATGGCATCCTTAGTGCTCAGGTTACTGTGCACAGGCAGATAACGTGTAGGAAAGACATGAAATGCATCTCCACCCTGGGAAAGTCTCTGACCAGAGCTCAGCCTTCCTTAGGCACCAGAGTGAAATAACCACTACACAAAAAGCTGTATTAGCAGGGGGCCTTGATAAGGCTGCTTGCGCTTTGTGGTGATTTTATTTGTGGGTGGTGGGTTGGTTTTTTTGTGTTGTTTTTCTTTGGGTTTTTTTAATTGTTATGACTGTCTTTGAGTGTTGCTTTGTGTCACTCATAGTATCTTTCTTGATATATGCACTAGTCCTTGATCACATGGCACTTTGGGATAATGCTGTAGTACGGTAGCTACCAGAAGATGGACTTCATAGGAACAGATGGCACACTTGGCTTAGGATAAAAATAGTTGGGAATTTTTGTCAATTCACTTAGAGTCAGCTGTTGGATCCAGACACAAAATATTTAGTTCACTTTTTCCATGAAAGCACCCAAAATAAATCTGTTTTTCCCCCACATAGACTAGTTGCCTTTTCCAGGTTTCTGATACATAGGGAAAGTCAAGTGTTGGTAGGAGTGTCAAAATCAGGAAGATTTGTGGTGTGGGTGTAAAGCTTCACCTTGAGGAACTCCAGGGATGTTGCTTTATTTTGTAATAATTAAAATCTTCATGGGCTGTCCATGTGTTTCCTGACACATACCAGGAAATTTCTGCTGCTGTTGTCTGGCTGTTCAGATGGTTATCAAAGTTGCTTTGACTGCAAGGTGTTTTAAGTATTGTGATGCATAGTGTGGTAGCCTGAAAAAGCATCATTGCAGTTGTTTCCCAGTGGTAAAGTGTCTCCTGCCTGGTGAGAACTGGGAGTGGGGCAGGTTTGTTAGGAATAGAGGTGGAGAATGTATCATGACAATTCAACATTAATCTTAAGTGCTTTTTCTTTTGCTGTTTGACCTACATCATTGGTCTTTTCCATCATCTCTGTGTGTCATATGAATAATAAATGTGTATGAATTACGTGTATATATAGAGCATGAATGTACACATGAATGAACTGTATTTGTGTGTATATGCATAAATGATATCCAGAGGATTTCTTGTATGGAAAAGAACTGTAAGAAATCTTGACACTTCCCTGTGACATTTTAAAATTTGGATTAACTGAATTATGTGAAAATGTAACACTTCCATGTGACATTTTAGATCAACTGCTGGGGATAAGAGAGTTTAAGAACAGTTGGGTTTTTTTTCTGAAAAGTCCTGTTTTAAAAGATTTTTCATGGTGAATATTAGATATGGGAAATGGGGAGCACTGTGTATTGCCATAAAATGGCTATTATTTGATATAAAATGGAATGTTTGATCCCTTTTTTACTTTCCCTTCCAATTTAAGGTTAATTGGAGTTCTGAGAAACAAATTACTGAATTTGCTTCTGGTTTAGCTTGAGGTCATTGGAGGATCTGAATGGCAAGTTGTCCCTGCAGGAGGGCTCCTGAGGCCTCACCAGGTGGCCTTTATCATATGGACTGTGACCCAGACAGTTATTTTGAGCACTTTAAATCCAGTAAGGCTCTGTTAAATGGGATCAATGTAAGTCAGCAAGCCTAGCTGCAACTTAGGTTTTCTTTATATAATCAAGGCATTTGCTTCTGATAACCCTTGCTGTTTGTGAAGGAGGAAGGCTGAGACAAATGTACTTCAAATGGTCTGCAGGCGTTATTTATACATTATTGTTGTCTAGAACACTAAGAAAAGGCTTGTTTATAGTTGCAGACTTTCAATATTCTATTACGAGTTGTTCCAGCACCAAATTGTCTGAAGTAGTGTAAAGAAATTACATGATAATGATTCTTGTCACAGAATTTTTCCTTTTCTATAGTGTGGATAAAATGTGACTGTCTGTAACGTTAAACTCTTGAAAGAATGTGCATCAGATAACCAAAACAGGCTTAAAGTAAGCACTGCAAGGTGTTTATTGCCGTCATTCAAGAGACTATTGAAAGAATCATACTTAAAATAGTTTTTTAGTGGTTTATCGTAAATTGGAACATGAAAAGCCACTCTTTGTCTTATTATTTTAATTGTCAGATAGATGAAGAAGGAGTTTGTTTGTAATGATGCTTTTTGGACTGCAGTCCAAAAAGATCCTGGAGTAGGTGGGTAGTGAACAAAGGAATTTCCTTCAGGTGGGTATGATTAATTGTTAATGAAGTACCAGTGTTAAATAAATAGCAGTTCTCTTGGTTTTGTCACATTTAATTTTTTTATTATTATTATTATTTGTTGCTTTATGGTATTACTCTGCTAGAAGAATTAGCAGGTACTAAACAGGTGGGAATCACTAGTGTTGCAGTACACAGCAAGTTACTTGAACCATGATTTTCTTTTAAGGCTTAATTCATGTTCACCAGTTCATGGGAATACTTCTGGATTTTGAGATAGTGGCTGATAGACGTTTTCTCAGCTGTCTGGGCTGCTGAGTTTTGCTGTGGAAAGTGGGAACTGTGTGGCTCTGTCTGCATAACAAACTCTGCTCACATCTGATTAAGATCCAAGCCTGTTTCCCAATGACATCTGGAAACATTTTGACCCGCTGGTGGAGGGCTGTTCCTGACCTAATTAGCTTGGTGTTATGACTAGCTCTCTGCTGCTTTGTGATTTTGTTCCTTTTGACTTCATCCGGTTTATACTTCTCACTGAATGTTACCATTTAGGGTACTAAAAGTCAAAACAAAATTAGGTTTTACAATCTGCTGCTTTTCCAGTCAGCGTTTCAGTACTTCTAAATTTTCATACATGTGATCATTGGGTATTCCAAGTACAAAGAGCTGAATAATTCAGCAGCCGTATGGCTCGCACATGTCAAGATGATACAAAAGGGGGGGATGATCAATCTAAGTCTTCTTTCCTGTGCTGTAGGACAAAGCATTGTTTCCTCCTCTTTCTTAACTCTGTTCTGAGTTTCTCCTAGTTCTGGCTGGGTGCTTCTTTTCAAGAAAGAAGTGTTATTTTTAAAAGGTAAATGTCTCTTGAGAGGTAGACAGTATACTGTAGTAAGGTATTTATATTTTCGTTTCTTTCAACTCCACTTAAAAAACAAAAGGCTACCGCTATTTCTTTATATGCACAAGCAAAATGTTTTTTAGCTGCTGTGCCAAACTGGACAAATAAAATTTAAACAAGCTCCAGCAAATGCATAGTGTGCACCTTTGCAGTAAAGACAAGTAATAAAACCAAAGGGAAACAAATGGTGACTCAGTTCAATTCTGTTTGCTTGAACAGCAGAAGGGACGATAATAAATTCTGGGGGTATAATACAGAAAGGTCATATGGAAGAAAACCGTGTTTTCAGTGCAGCATAAGTACTTTGTGATTGAAACAAGTCCGTTCTTAAGATAGCAAAAATGAAACAAGGGGCTCTTACATGATTTGAAAAGACATTTTTTCCTTTCTCTTGTGCATGCATAACATTTACACTGTATTTGGTGTTAGTCTAGCAGTATTAGGTTGACATAGTAAAATTGATAGTGGCAGTAAGGTTTTTATTGTTTTTTTGAAATGTATGAATGCAGTGGAACAGATGTTCAGAACAGCATGGAATATTCCTTGTTCCCCATCCCACCATCCCTTTCACACCGAGCCATCTGGAAGGGACTGTGAGCAGGATGAGCAGCCATCACGCTAAGAACAAGATTAACGTGTCGGCATCTTTTGTTGATACTTTAAACTGGTTGCTGTTTGTTCAGCGGAAAGAAACAATGTGAGGTCTCATGATCCCCTGTGTGCTAAGATCATTCACATGGCTATGGAAAGAAGGCAGAAGAGAAAATGTGATTTATATAGAACAATTAATAAATTTAATGGTAGTCAGTCTGGACTTAGACCCATACAGGCAGAAACCAACTTTTTCCCCATTCAGCTGTATTGATGTGACTAGCCACCTTTTACCATTAAGCACTGTGTCAGGTAATAGCATTCTGTTAAAACAGATTAAAATTTACTTATTTGTGAAAAAACTTCTGTACATGTTTTCCAGGGTTTTTCAGTTCATGCTCTTCATGAACTTTATTTTTTTACCCTGAATTTTTCTTTTTTACAGCAACAGGTATACCGTGTGTTGATGTCTTTCAGTTTACTCAGTTGGGTTCCTTTAGTACCCTTTAGCCTTGCATCTTTTGAGAGAAAGTGTAATTAGTGTTTTGGCTTAATGAACAAAATTTTGGTTAGAGAAAGGACAGCTTGTGGTCTAGAAGCAAGAGACTCTAGTCATGTGTGAAGGTGCCCTGGATCATCTGTATTCTGATACAGAATGAGTAGAAAAGGGTGGGTGGATCTGATACTGGCAGAGTGATTGGATTCAGTACAGCAAGCTATTGTATTGTGCACTCTGTGAACTTCTGTTAGATTTCAGGTAAGCAAATCTATTTCTGAATAGATAGCTGAGTAACATTGTGTGTCAAGGAAGACTAGAATGTGTCAGTGAAGAAGAAATTGTATTTCTAAGCTTAACACACAGGTTCAGCGGTACCACAGCGTATTTGTTACATTGTTTTGTGTTTCTTTCAACTGAGAGAATTTTAAGGTATGGAAACCTGAAACAGATTCAGGAAGGCTATTTGAAAAGGAGATGCTTAAAGTCTGAAACTACTACTGTAGTGCCGTAAGCTGTTCTAAGGGAGAAGGTAATCAGAAGAAAGTGACACAACCCAAGATCTCAGCTTTCATCTGTTTTCAGAGTAAAGATAAGCATGAGAAAAATAAGTGAGGGTAAAACTAGTTGAGGGATATGCATAGATGTTCTGGGAAAAACTTATTCTGTGAAGAAATGAGGTGATGGAATTAAGTAAATATTTGTGTTTAAAAAAAATGTACTTCAATGTGAAAAATATTCTGTGTATATGCTTTTCCTGTATTTTCATGAAAATGATAAGGCATGTTTAAAAAGTATAAATATTTAAGTGACAGGAGTAAAAAAATCCAGTGTAATTTGCTGGCAAAGATTTTTGCATGCTGGGCAGTGGAAAAAATGCTGTGAGTATAAATGGCAAAGTCCATTAATTTGAACAGTGAGAATTTAATACAGGAAATACATTCTATATTCCATACGTATATTGCAGTTGGGTGAGAAAAGTTGCATACTAAATAGAGATAAATTGGTGTTAACATTCAGTTAAGTGGCTTCATTAGCAGAGTGTGAAATACCTTTATTTCTTCCTTGAACAATGATGAAGCCATTTAATTGGGTGACATGTATGTGATCCCTTATTTTGGAGCAGGAGATGAAACTTCATCATAATCTGTCTGTATGTACTTCATGATGATAAGCTTTTTATTTTCTTAGAAACTGTGGTGAAAAGTATTGTGAATGGGAAAAAATATTCTTGGGATTGTGGCTTTGCAATGGTACAGTTCTGTTGGGAGGAAGAAGTTAATGCAATAACTTTGAAGTGGTACCCCAGTCTTCTTTTCTTCATGGAGGGACTCTTACTTTAAGCAGAAATTGATGAGAGCTTTGACACTATCGGAGAATGGCAGGTGCCCAAGGATCATCTTTAGCTACAGTGGACAGGTAATGCAAACATGGGGTTGTAGAACAAAGGGGGAAAGACCCCAGAGTACTCATCCTGGAAGCTGTAGAGAAAATACAGCAATTTCTGACTTCATAGTTGTTAATAATATTTTGAAGCCTTTTATATTACAGTATGTAGTGTCAAGGAGGAAATAGCTACTTAATTTTAGATTGGATCATCCTCAGGGCCTCTTCTTTCCTGCATTTGTGAATGTTATCTTTTCTGTGCATCTTCATAGTTAATGTGAAGTACTGAGAACTAAATTTAAAGTACCTGTAAGTGTTCACTACTGTGAAGATCTGTTTACCTTTTTCTCTCCCAACCTTTTAATTGGTGGAAATTCCTGAATTAATGCGTTCGCCTTTTAAAGGTTCTGCAGACTTCCGTGTGTCAGGCCCACTGTGTTAGCAGAGGTAGCTGTTGTTCTGCTTCTTACACGTTTTTTGGAGATGTGGAAGGTTGACTAGGAGAGTGTACATCCATAAAATTTTAGATTGTAGATAAGCAAAACTAATCACCATCCCTTCCCCTGTTGTCCTTTCTCTTTTCGTTGCTTAATGTCTTGATTTCCTTCATAATATCAGTGGACCATAAAATCTGCCCCGAAGATCTCAGCACAGACAAAAACTGTGCCAAATAAAGAAAAGAAAACAAAACAACCATCCGAGTTGGTGAACCTTCAGGAACATTTCATTGCAACAGACATTAAAGAGCTCTGTTAAAGAAACGAAATAGCTTTAGGGATTTCTGTGCCCATTTCATCATTGCTAATACTTAGATTGGTATGATGTGAGAGGAAGATCAGAAGTGGTGATCTGATACTGAGGAGAAAAAAACCTGCTTTTGTTCCAACCTTGACTGTCATTCCTTTCATGTAGACCTGGTAATCAGGAGGAAGATCTGTGCAACCAATGGTGATAGAATTGGCTATATATTAAATTGTAGTGAGGAGGACATTTTCTAGGCATTTCACTTTACATGTATTGTTGAAAGATGTTTGTTGTGGATAAGAAATGTTCTTGATTTTTAGTTATCCTTAGGAAATAGAATCCTATTAGACCTTGTGTATATTTGTATCAAAAGTCTGCCCTTGCATCAGCAAACTCCTATCAAAATGAAGAGAGTTGCATTAAAAATCACGTAAAACATAATAAAAATGGTATATTAACTAAAAAATACACCATCCCTTAGATTGGGGTAGCTCTAATAAAAGTAAAGTACTTGGTACTTAAAGCATGATTGTGGTTTAGTAAAACCATATTTTGTTTTGATACTCGTTACATAGTAATGTGGCTGAGAGAGGAATGGCATACCTGATGGAACTTGAATAGCTAGAAGAAACTATTAAAAATTAGTCTTGTTTGTATGCCTTTTGATAAAAAATTCTGGGGTAATAGAGAGCACTATTAAACAATAACTGATGACTAAATAGTCTGTATTGTTTTGTAGTATACAAAATGTGGATTCAGATTCTTGTTAGAGTGAAGCCAGTTAAAAAAACCCCACAAAACTTTTAAAAGTACAGATGAATGATGTTAGACGAATCTTGAATTCAATAGCTTCCAGAATATATGCTACTTATGGTTTATTTGTTTTTAACTTGTCATTACTGATCAGGTAGTAAATAACATTCAGCGATGACAAGTAGGAAAGGTTCATGAACATCAGGTTCTCAGTCATCTGGAATAAGGAAAAACCAGAAAGGAGCATGCATTAAAGGCACATTTATTCCTTTCCTTCCATTAGGATAAGAGGGATAGCAGTATTTGCACTCCATGTAGCCCTTTCCTTTTGTCTTGGGAAGGATGAAGATCCTTTGGAGGACATGGAGATCTGTGACAATGGCACTTCCACAGGGAAAAAAAAATATGGGGATGGGAGAGCATCTCCAAACCTGGTGCTTGGGGTCTTTCATCTTTCTGCTTTCCTTTCTATTCCAATTTAGTACATACATGAATCTTGAAGGTGAGTGATGGCAGGCTATCTAGAATTACGAACTTGAACAGGAAAATGGTCAATATTACCAAATTGGATGCCATTCAGAGATGGAAACTGTGTGTTGAATTGATTGTTAGGACATTAGATATGGGAAAACTTAACAGTCTGTAAAAGTTTTAAATGTTGAAATGCCCTAGACATGGAGACTGTGATTAGGACGTAGTGTAACTTGATTGTGTGCCTTGAGGTGAGGAAACTGACAGTATTTCTCTGGTTTTGATGAGGTGAAATGCAGTTCTAGATTCAGACACTGAAATTCAGGTGAGTGCCTATCAAAGCTTACACATGAGGTGTTTGAGCTCACCGTGTCATTCTTGTATCTATCAGGAGATGCAGGGATTTGGTTGTTCTTTGGGCTTCTGCTGAGCTCATATAGATGTATTCATACAAATTTAGGTGCTTAATCTTGAATGGAATCCCATCTGGTACATTACTCATGGCAAGCTGCGTATTCAGTCCATCTCGTTTTTCTTCTCCATAGAAGGAGAATTATGGTGTGTTCTCTTTTTATAGCGGTCTGGGAGATTCATCAATGGAAAGCTCTAAAGCTCTCTGAAAAGAATAGACTATATTCAGGGAGAATTTAGAATTGATGCATAGTAAGCTGTTTTTTGTGCTAAAATGTTCAGCTTTGTCATATTTTACTGGAGGATGTAAGAAGAAACCTCTGAAGAGCTTAAAAAAAGGCATTGTACAGTGTCTTTGAGAAAATGTAATAAGTAAACATTCACAAGTAGAGGGGCTGTGTAATGAACTGGAATTTGTTTTGTGGTATTAGTGAATATGTAAAGAACTTAAAATAAAGAACCATGAAATTCAGGTACATATTTTTAGCACGCGTGTAAATTGCAGTGCCTTTTTGGGGATGTGAAAGGATAAAAGGCAGGTTTGGGGGACAGCTGGTACTTCAGGTTTTTGCCAGTAGCTCAAGTATTTGAAAAACCCAGCTTGTCTCTTGTAATAGCTGTGCTCTGCTGTTGTTTGGAAAGATTGCACATGGTGTTTGTCATCTTTCAAGTTTGTTACTGTACATCTGCTTTCTACATAATTTTTTAAGAATCTGACTTGCAAAGGCAGTGTCAGACTTCTTGCATGCAGTTTAACAGCTGCTGTCCAGGGGAAGGTGGTCTGAGTAGACCTGGAGTGGTACTTCTGTGGCTGTGGGGGAAGCATGCAAAGAAAAGCAAAAATGCTTTGATTAAGTCTTTCTGTGCCACTCTTGCCTCTACAGCAGTGACTACTGGGATAAGTGCCTTCTAATTTTAAGACAAAAGGCAAATTGTTATGGAGTTGTTATGCAAGTTGTTATGGGAGGGGGAGAGAGAAAGAAGAGAAAGGGAGATGAGAATACTGAGGAAGGATGCAAAATCTGAATTTTAATGGGTTGATCTAAGCTAATTCAAGCTTTTGATGTCCTGTCCTTTCAGAATGCGTGTGGAAATCGAGTTGCTGATGCCTGGAGGGTTTGGAGAGCAGTGTCCGTCTGTACTCAGTCATAGTTCAGTCCAGCCAGATGTCGCATCTGATCCATGTCCAATGAGGCACGCATGGGTTTAGTGAGATGTTAAGCGACATCTCACCCTCATAGTTTTTCTTCTCTCCCCTTTTGCCTCCTCTTTCTGGTCTGACACTAATGTCTCATACATTTCCACTTCAGCCAGTTGTATATGTGCAATATAGCATCTTTCTAGATTCTTCATCTCTTGTGCTAGATGCCGCTGATGGTTTAAAGGCGGCTGTCAGGCATAGATGGCCTCACAGTGGTGATGAACCTGTTTATCCAAACTGTAAGTCTCTGGTTTCAGTGTGTGCTTAGCTGGGGTAAAATGAGTAAAAAAATTACAAACTTAGGATTGGGACCAATCTACTGCACTGACACAATTTTTGAAAATAATAATTTATTTGCATTAGAGTTTTCAATTATTTGTGGGTGGAAGGTGTTCTGGTATGGGCTGGGGTAGAGTTATTTTTTTTCCACAGGGGCTAGTAGGGAGCTGTGTTTTGGATTTGTGCTCAACCCAGGGCTGATAAACTAGAGATGTTATTGCTTAGCATGGCAAAAAGCCATGGCCTTTTCTGCTTATTGTACTTCGGCATTGGCAAGGAGAATATTGGGGATGCTTGGGAGATTGGGAGGAGACACAGCTGGGACAGGTGACCCAAAATGACCAGGTGAACATTCCAGACCATTTGGTGTCATAGTGTATAAAGTGGGGATAAGAAGGAGAAAGAAAGGGGGGATGTTTGCAATTCTTTGACTTCCCAAGTCACTGTTATGTGTGATGGGGCCCTGCTCTTCTGGAGATGGCTGAACACCTGCCTGCCCGTGGGAAGCAGTGAATTAATTCTTGTGCTTTGCTTTCATGGGCAGGTTTTGCTTTCCCCATTAAACTGTCTTTACCTTATCCCATGAGTTTTCTGTCTTTTACTCTTTTGATTCTCACACTGATCCAGCTGGTGGGGTAGGGAGTGAGCAACTGTGTGGGGCTTGGCTGTTGGCTGGGGTTAAACCACGACAGAAGAGAAGAGAAGTTATTAAACCTCTGTATTGCAAAATTGAATATGATTTCTAAATGCCAGTGTGTTTACTATATATAGTGACATCACAGTGACTATCTTGTCTAGGAAGAAACTGAGACTAAATGCGACTCAAAACAGGTGAAAGATGAATGTGGAAGGCAGTGGAATTGCCGTTGCAAATTCTTGTTTTCTGCTCCTGGTAACACACTCCCTTCGGTCAGGCTGTGTCTCATGAAGACCCTGTAATTCAGAGGCCTATTTTGTCTTGATTTCTTGCCTAACCTCTTGTTACATAGATTTTGAAATTAACTTAGCCTCACTTCTCATGCATTTTCTTAAAAAATATTACGTTCATCTGAGTTGTGTGTGGTGAAGAAAAAGGTGGTTGTGCTTTAGTAGTAAGGACACAAGTTTTTTTCTTAGTAATGGGTTAGTGTCTGAATAAGTCTGTAAGTGTTTAATTCAGTTAGGTGAAGTTTTTAAATTAGAAGAAACTTATTGCAGTTGCAGATTTCTTTTTTTCTTTTCCTCTGATCAGGAGCAGGTAGTGGATTGCTTAATTTGTTGCATATATTTACTCATCAGTGTTCAGTTTACCTTTTGGAATTGAACTTCAGTCTGAAATGGGGTTGCTACATAATAATTTAAATCATGCATTCAAATATGAAGGTTGTTTATTTTCCCTTACCCTCAGCCCTGGTGTGTGCTTTAGCCTGCTCTTTAGAGAAATGGGATTTCTTGGGTTGGTCTGTCACTCTCCTGGTAGCTCTTGAACACACTGGACCATTTCATCAGGAAGTGACAAGAAAATGAAAAGCTCAAACTGAAGTTGTAGTTTTCTTTAAATTAGCTTTTACAGGCAAGAAAGAAGATTATATGGAGAAGGGACTTAAATTTAAGAGCTCCTGGTGGAAGGCATTCTGATTGTACTCAGTGTGGTAGGTGTTTCAAGATGTAGCAGACAATTAGCTGGGCAGTCTGCAGCTAGCTTCCCACTGGGCCCAGTGTGTTGTGTGGGCTAGTGAGGAAGTTGGGTGAACTGCAAAAGGTAAGGGGGGGGGGGGGGGGCAGCTCTGAGAATGCTAGACAGAAAGCCATGGGAAAAACAGGCTTTATTCTGGTGGCCTTCTCATATAAAAATTTCATTTAGCACTAATTTATGCTTCTATTAATTTATTTCTTACAAATTATGTTTATATGAAATGTATTTTCACTGTAGCATTTAAATTACAGTGAAAGAATTCCTCATAATGACTTTTATTTCATAGCTACAATGCACTAGCCTGTTTGCAGAGTGTTGGTGCTAGATGTTGCTTTTCAGTAACAGTGAATTTCCAGTTTTGATTTATTTTTGATCAAGTTCAGAAAAATGTTTGCAATGGATATGAAGTAATATTTTGAAATGCATCTCTTTGTAAAGGAATACAAAAATATAGAACAGAAAACAGGAAGTTTTTTTATCAAATATAAAAATCGTTCCTCTGTTACCTCTGATGTGTTGTGTAAAATTTAGCAAACTCAGCTAACCTTAAATTTTGGCATACTCAAACTGTCTCATATTAAGAAAGACGTAAAATATAATTCAAGACTACTGCTTAGAAGTCACAAGCCTGTTCCTTCCTGACCTGTTCTGAAATAGTCTTACAGCTAAATAATTTGCTTTTTGTTCATTAAAGTTGTTAAGCTTTTAGAAATGTTCTTGAGAATAAAATATTTTAAATCTTTGGGCAGGAAGTCATTACAAAAATTACTGTGCAACATATGAAAGGCAAAGAGATCTTTTAATTTACTAATGTGATTTTAATTAGAGAAATTGAAAGGCTACTTTAATTGCTTTAGTACAGTAAAAATGAAATTTTCAGCTAAGTCTTTCCCAAATGAACTATGTCCTTGGTAATAATGAAACTTCATGTTCCAGAAAATTTCGATGCCACATGGCATATTATTCATGAGCAGTACATGGACATTGAATTTTTGATGTTAAAAATGTAATCAAGTTGACTGTTGTGTTAATGTCATTTTAAAGAAAACTGCTTTAGATGTTTTTGTTTTATATTGCTTCCCTTTTGGGAGAATTCTGTCTCACATGGGCATCCTTGCTCTCAAAGCTGCTCTCTGTAGGACAGTGTTTTCTATGCCATTGTGCCCTTTTGTGATGCTTTGAGATCTCTTTTTGTATTTGTTTTCCCCATTTTCCCCATCTGTCGTGGTTTAGGAATGGTACTCTGCAATTTAGTTCTTCCCCCCCCCCCCCCCCCCCGAGACTTTCCAAACCACACTGTCACTCCCTCGCTCATCTTCTCCCCCTTTTCCCCCTCTGCCCTTCACCCCCTGGGTGGCCAGAGAGGAGAACTGGATGCACAAAAAGCAAAGATCACAGCTTGAGATAAGAACAATTTACTGGAAACAGCAATGAGATAAGAAAACAAACAGTAGCAGCAGCACTATTTGTAAGAAAAGAATATAAAAAGAGAGAATGATTAATGTGCAAAAATGGTCACTGCAGAGCCTGCCTTGACCACAGCCAGGTTGTTCCTGACTGTAGAGGAACGCCCTGCTTCTTAGAAATGAGAGAGGAATCCCTTTTCCCTGCCCCTGGCAATGATGTGAGATGGTATCAAATAACACAATGTCTTGGTCCCTCCCCTTGGTCTGGGCTGGAACCAAGGCACCATCTTCATTTGTTTCATTTTTCCAAGAAAACCAGTTCTGACAACCTTCGTTTTCTCAGATAAATGTCTTCCTGCATCTGGCCTGTTCCCAGAAGCTGTTCAGTTCATGCCCTTACCCCATTCAGAATGCCATACAGCACCACCTGTGGAAAACCATCTTCTTCCTCATGCAGCCTGTTTCTGAGAGGCACTTGCCCTTACGTGTCAGATGAATTTATCATTTTTACTGAAAACTGTCAGAGCTGGGGTAGGTCGGTGTCTGACGTAGTCAGGGGGCTGCAGTCCTTGATTGGTCTGTTGGTGGCCAGTTGCCAAGGCAGGATGCCAGCTTGCTCCAGACAGCGACCTTTCTTGCCACTCCTGTGGGGACTGCCAGTTTTTTTATAAATGCAAATGTGCACTGAAGTCCAGTGATTCTGGAACTGCAGCACAAGTCTGTGCATACAGTAAATCTTACACCAAATCCAAGGCCAAAAGCCTACATTACCTATATTACCTATATTGCCTGTATTCTCTGCTGTCCTGCAGTGCTCTTGTCATATTCTGGCATGAGTGCAGAACTCCAGTGCCTCGGTAGGAATTGTACAGGATCTTACAGTGGGAAGGCTGAAGCAAGGGCTTTAAAAGAAAAATGGTGAAGTGTTTTCTGGAGAAAAAAGCCTGAATGTGTGCTACACTGATTCAGAGCTCTTAATTTCGTTTTTGTAAACGTCATATGTATTTGTTTGTAAATTCCAGACTGTGAGCCATGCCTTTGGTGAAAAGGAACATTGAACCACGGCATCTCTGCCGAGGAGCTCTGCCAGAGGGAATTACAAGTGAACTGGAATGTGTAACAAATAGCACCCTTGCTGCTATCATACGCCAGCTAAGCAGCTTAAGTAAGTATCTGTAACTTCCTGTAAGTATTTGATTAATGATGAAAAACTGAAGAGATGAAAAACTTTAAGATGGATTGTTTTAAATAGCAAAATTATGGTATGGGACATTACCACTTATGTATTGTAGTAATATGCTATTTCATTGCTTTTATGCTCTTCTGTATTTTGGAGTTTATTCAAGAAGCAAAAAGCCCAACCCAACCCTCCCCCCACCCCCAAACCCCACTCCAAAAAGCAAATTAGCAAAAAACCAAACAAGCAAAAAAATCCCAAAAACAAATTTAAAAAAACCCAAAAAACACCACCAAAAAAAGCCCCAACCAAAAAACTGGAGCATAGAAAACCAGAACTTACTTCTAAGGTGAGAGAAATTAGTGCAAGAAACAAGACTAGCACTTGAGTTCTTCTTGCCTTGCAGTATTACAGGATTGAGCCAGCAAACTCTTCTGCCTCCTGGCATCAAATGACACATTCGACTGAAATCTTAGTTTTTCGTAATGTGCTAATATTTCTTAAGTTTCCTCTTTTATATATATGTGTGTGCTCAATTCATATGAATGAAATTAAGCACATTGAAAGGATGCCATTTGCTGAACAAGCCTGCAGGCTACCATTGAGGCAGGCTAACATCAGCTCTGTACAGAGTAGCCTACACACCACACCTGTCAGGTGACACCACCACTAGCAATTCTAGAAGCATGACTGGAGTGTTTGCAAGATGAACAATATTTTTAATGAAAGGGATAAGAGATGTTTTTCAGACAGTGTTTAACAATCAGCAGCTGTTGTTTGTGCTGATAACGCTGGTCCTAGAAAAGAAATTACTGCTTCATCAGTTGCTTCACTTTGTAAATGGAAGTGGTTTAAGACTGGGAGTCTGTATGGAGCTCAGACTATGGGGCCCACTGGTGTTCAGTTTATGATGATAGAAAAAAGTGCTTAGGGAAAGAGGACAAGAAACGCAGCATTTCCTCTTTTCAGTAGTCAGTGATTTAGCGATTTTTCTGAGCTGGAGGTCCATCTGAATCATCCTATGTAATGAGCACTTGTAAAACTGTCACCTGTGGTGTTGCTTAGATCTGTTGAAATAGGGATTGCAGCTTTTTCGTGGCCAGTGACCTGTGGCAGAATGTCCCACAATAGAAGTTGACCTGTTTCTTCCTTTTGATACCTTCTCGTTCTGGTGTAATACAAAATAATGAAAGGTGCTTTCATCCTGTGCATTTCCATAATAATTTGTTATTTTATAAAGTGTTTATCCTGTTCTCCTGGTGATATTTTTCCAGGTTGAAGTGTCCTGATCTGTTAGTGATCTTCTCGAATAGAAACCATTTTGTTTTTCTGATCACTGTTATTTCTGCTTTGGATATGTAAGTTACGATATATTGTGAGTTTTTTAAGGTGGAGTGTTGAGGACTTCAGATAATATTCAAAACAGACTTTCTCTGTTTTGTCATTATTTCCCTAAAAATTTGTAGAATTTTGATTGTTGCTAAGCATTGAGGTACTATTTTCAGATAAGCTTCCAAGCTATCCTGTGGTCTTTCTTGAACAGCAGCTGATGATTTAGTGTCTAAAGTTATTTAGAGTTCATTTGTGTTTGTACTGAGTTTCATTTACTGTTTTCTCAGGCAGTTGCACAGTAGTGACATCCTTAAGTTTCAGAAAAGTTAGAAGAATGGCTAATGTTCTAGTTACACTAAAGGATACATGCTAAGACCTCATTTTGGTATCGTGCAATGATTGTCCAAGTGTAGATAATACACTTTCTACTTGTCTGACTTGCTAGGAATGTGTACAGCTTTCATTTATCCAGATTTGGTCTTGCAGCTAATCTGTTACACTGCCTGTTTACATCCTCTTATGATTGTTGCTGAGGAACTGACTACTTACATCCATATCTTGCAGTTTTCCCTTAGTGGATTTCTAGGGTCATCTGAAGTCTTTGTAGACAGCCCCTAAAGTTGTTAGTGTCAGGTTAAAGATCTGTGCAAATAAATGATGTGTCCTTAGTCTTAACAGATGAATACATGGTATTTAACAAGTGAAATGTATCACCATTCTCATCCACAGTCTGAAAAATGTCATGTTTGCAGAGGGTTTATTGTGCAGACAGCATTTGCTTTGCCTGTCTTTTGAGCCAGCTGGGAGCAAGGAAATGATCATAGAAAAATGCTGTGCTGGAGCTGAAGTAGTATGTCCTGCTGACAACATCAGAGCTGGCTGGTGTTTCCACAGCTTGAGGCATAGAGTGAGCAACTTCAGGTCTATCTTGCAGTCACACTGGGTTTTTTTTGGTGTTGCACTGTGAATTCAGTGTGGATTTTAAAAACTGGCAGGTCTGTACTGTTGCATACATATTTGGCATGCTTTTACCTCTGTTTTTTTCAGGAGATGTTAACAAGTTCCTATCCAAAGGGAATGTGCTCTCAGGAGAGCTTTTTCTGTATTATGTTTCAGATTTGGGTTTGTTTCCAGCCAGCTGTCTTGGAGCACAGGCAGAGTGAGCAGCATTCTGTATGAAACTGTGCACTTTTATGTAAGGCAGAATCTTGTCTAGGGGATTCACCTCCACTTGGGAGGAGAGAATCTACTGGAGGGGAAGGACAGGGAGCATTTGCAGGCTGTACCTGTAAGTACCGTGGAGGAAGTGTAATCTGTGGAGACTTGGAAGAGTTTCTCTTTCATGCAGAGAAGAGCAGCCACCAACTTGCCCTTTGGTATTTTCCTGGGTAGATTGGCCATTGGCTCAGTTTCACTGGTTTTCATGCAGGCCTGAGCACAGTGCATCCATGTCACTACCCTCTGTAGTACTGCTGAATCAGGCTGGGTTGGAAAGGTTGCTTTTTTGCCGTTACGTATCTTGCTAGTGGTATTGTGAGAAAGGAGATCAGAATCAAGACCTAGTCAGTAACAGCCTACCACTTTTGCATCTTTAAAAAAAGAGGAGGAGGAAAGCATGATTCTAATGTTTCTAGTTAATCCAGTTACAAATGGGTGGGTGAAATCACTGTCTTCTATAGTTGGAGGGAACCTTAGAAGGAAAGACTGCATAATTTCTTGGTGGATTTTTAAATTAATGGGTAGGTTGTCCACATGTTGGGCAACACCTAATGTTTTAAAATTATTGTCTTAGAGTACCAAAATCAGCTCTTAAATTGAAAGATATATGCTTGCAATTTCAGATAGGTTTTTTTTTCCTGCTTGTTTCTGTTTTGTTAAAAATCTAATGTAAAAGATGGCAACATAGCAAACACTTGAAGTATTACTTTATTTCTAAAACTTACTGCATCAGATTAATCACAACAGTGTGTCCAATACTGCTTTACTATGTCACTGTTTTCACAGACAGGAGATTGACAATCTGTCTTCCACGTGTTCTAGGCTAGCAAGTGTTTAAAAAAAAATCAAATATTAAAGAAATATGTTCCCACTTTGCCTTCTGAAAGGTAACTGACAAGCATCCATCTCCTTGACTTCTCTAGGGCTGATGTGTTTAATCCTAGAATGTGGCAGTCCTCCCTCAGCAGGCTGATTTCAATATATTAACATAAACTTAACATCTATTAAAATTGATTGAGCTCTGAATGCTGGTGGCTGAAGAATGTAATAACTGCTTTATTTAGTTGAAGAGCTGAAAAGCTTATTTTTTCCATAGCTTGGAATAACATCTTCATTTGAAGCAACTAAATCAAGTGGGGATTATAAGTGAATTTCAGCTAGCTGCTGGGAAGCACTTAGAGAACATTTTAAGTGTGAAGGTGGTTGAACACTGGCATGGGTAGCCCAGAAGACTTGTGGAGCCTCCATCCTTGCAAGCGTTCAAAACCCAGCTGATCAGAGTCCATTGGCAACCTGCTTTGTTTCATTGTGCTTTGAGCAGGGAATTGGACCAGATGATTTTGAACTTCAGCTGTTCTGTGGTTGTGTGTGACTTTTGTTGGGGGAGGAGATTAGGAGCAGGTAGACAGCATAGCTTTCTTACCCACCTTCCACATATATATGAAGCAGAGCTTGCATACACTGGCATATCTTTAACATTTTGGGTTAGTTATTGGCTGATCTTACACATAGTAATGAAAACTATTATTGGTAAAATCCTCCATTTGAAGGCAATCACTTCTTCTTTTGTGATTCGCAAACTGTTTTCCAAAAATGTTTTAGTCTAGTTGTTGTTTCCTCCCCCCCCACCCATGTAAGTGATCCAAGAAAGGGGCAGATTGTCCTGTTGACTTCCTAAAGGTGGCCATTTTTTTTACATTGAATTACTGTCTAAGGATGGGATCTTAACTGAAATTTTCATTGTATTTTTACTTTTCTTTGTTAAGTATTAAGGTTGGTTGTTGGACCCTACTTTGAATGTCAATAATGACTGTTCTTTTGGAAGTCATTGTCATTTAAGTGGTTAATGCATATTCCATATTCTTCCAACTATGAGATAGTTTTACTTTGCCCCCCCATGTCAGCTCTTTTCCTGATACAGGTCATAACAAGACGAACTTAATTCAGAAGCAGGGGTTTAACATTTATTTTTGTTTAAAAAGTGTGGTTAAATGCAGGAGGCAGGACTTTTCTTTTTACAAGGATTTCTTGAAGGTGTTTGGCTGCAGAAATTGTAGAGGGAGACATCTTAAATGAAATAGCAGTGTCTGGGTAGGCAGGACCATCAGTTCAGTGAGTGGGAGCAATGAGTTTGGGTGGAATCTGAAATTTGTAGGGGAAGTTCGGGGGCAGGCAAAGTATTAAATTGTGGATCTGGAACCAGTGATCTGGAGTGGAGGAGAGTTGTGGACTGGGGCATAAAGAGAGTCAAACTGTGGATGAGTATGCCTAGTTCTGTGGGAGGACTGGGAAAGGAAGGGCCATGCACAATGATCTGTGCATCAAGGAGGGATTTGGTTTATCATGTGGCACCTTCTGTCCACTGTAGCACTTTTAGGGAAGGGCCTGAGGCTTCAGATCTGTACTAGGCACTGGTGAGGTCACACTTTGGAGTACTGTGTCCAGTTCTGGGCCTCTCAATTCAGGAAGGACATTGATGTGCTGGAGCGGGTTCAGAGAAGGGCAACAAAGCAGGTGAAGGGTCTGGAGCACAAGTCTGTGAGGAGCAGCTGAGGGAGCTGGGGGTGTTCAGCCTGGAGAAAAGGAGGCTCAGGGGAGACCTTATCACTCTCTACAACCGCCTGAAAGGAGGATGTAGCCTGCTGGGTGTTGGCCTCTTCTCCCAGGGAACAAGTGACAGGATGAGAGACATAGTCTTAAGTTGTTCCAGGAGAGGTTTAGGTTGGACATTAGGAGGAATTTCTTCACAGAAAGTGTGATTAGATATTGGAATGGGCTGCCCAGGAGATTGTGGAGTCACCATCCCTTGGAGGTGTTTAAGGAAAGACTGGATGTGGCACTTGATACCATGGTCTAGTTGACCCTGATGGTGTTTGGTCATAGGTTGGACTCAGTGATCTCAGAGGTCTTTTTCAACCTTACTGATTCAGTGATTTGGTGATCTGGACTGGACTGTCCACTCTCACAGTGACTGAGAACATACAGCATGTGAAAGGGAGGCTGAAAAGGTTGTGCACTAAGTCCAGTGTGGCCATGGGTAAATGTGGTCAGTGCCCTCTGACCCTCTCTCAAATGACACCAGGGACAGCAACATACGCACTCGGCATTTGTAGAGATAAGTGGGCTGCCTTGCAGGAGAATCCTGATTTTGATCTGTTTCACTCTGCTTTAATTTTGATGTTGGCCTGTGCTTATGCTTAAAATTAAATCTTAGCTACTACGGATTGCAAGATTTTAATTTCAAAATGTACTTCAGAAGCTTTTATGGACTGCAGTAACTCTAGGCCTTTTCATCACAGAGGCAGGTTTTAATGCTTAGTTGTCTGTCAGTTGGCACTAGTTCAGTTACATAAGGATTAGAATTTTTAAGTCTCCCTGTGTTTTTAAGATGACTACTAACCAGGATGTCCAGAAGAATCAGGCAGAATTTATGATGTATTTTGACATTTTTGTACAAATTTGTTGCCCCAAATTTTGCTGCATGACAAACTGCGCTGTTCTAATCCTACAGCTACTGTGTTTTATTATACTTCATGATATTGAAGCCATTTGTCTTGTGTTTTGTAAGCCACTAGCAAAGGGATTTCCTTGTCTATTTTCTTACACAGGCAAACATGCTGAAGACATATTTGGTGAATTGTTTAATGAGGCCAACAGCTTCTACATCAGAGCAAATTCCCTCCAAGACAGAATTGATCGCCTTGCTGTCAAAGTCACCCAGCTGGATTCAACAGTGGAAGAGGGTAGGTAATTGCATGAAAGCATTGAGCCAGAAGTGATGTTGACAAGACAACAGTATTTAATTGCACAATAACCTCTGTCTTTTCAAAGTAATCCTGTGCCGATATTTCATCTTGTTGTCTCAGTAAGGCAAGCTGGGAATAATCACTTTAGAAGAGCAAGTAAAAATATTCTTGAGTCAAGAAGCCCCTGTAGTAATGGAGCTATTAAGCTGCCTTTTTCACAAGGAAAACTTTGAGGTTTTGAGTGTAGTAAATCATAAATGAATAAATATAGACCTTACTGGAAGTAAGTCAGAATATTGGAAAAGGTTTGAGACACTGGGTGTCCCTGTTAATTTCAGGGTAGGGTAGTCACGTACATTAGTAGTATCTGTTCTGTGGTCGTCAAAGATCTTAAAATACTCTGTATCTAAACAAGGTACTTTGTTTGGATGAACTAGGTGAAATTTTTTAGGGGGTTCTACTCACTAGAAACTGTATTTCCTTTAAAAATATTTCCTGCTTCTGCGCTTGGTCATTCACTTCATAAATACACAGTAAAACCAAAGGATTTAAGTAACATCATTATATTGTTTGAAAGCACTTACTTGGGTAGATAAAGCATTTCTCTGTCTAGCTTTAGAAGCTGTTAACATGCATCTTGGCTTCCATGCTACATGTCTGAGCCAGCCACTGCATATACTTCCTGTTTAGATGATTCCTGACATTTACTAAAATGTAAAAGCTTTTTATATCAGGACAATAGGGTAATATTGACTCAGTAGTAGTTAATGCTGCTTGTGATATGCAGTTCTCATCTTGGTTTTGCTACTGTTTTTTTTTTTTTCCTCTTTTTTCCCCCCCCTCTTTTTTTTTCTTAAGTGCCTCATTAATGTCTCATTAGTGTTATACAGTACCACCCAGGTAGTTTTCAGAGTTTGGAGAATAATTAAAAGCAATCTATTGGAAGAGGAAACTAGTGTATGGACTGAGAATTTAATCAGTGTTTATTTTAAATTGACAGCAGTTGTTACTCTTGCATTGCTAATCATGCTTCATATTAATAAGCTGTATAGACAAACTGCTGTCACCTTAGTGTCAGTAGTAGATTTTCTTAGCTATTTCACTGTAGAAGTTGAAGTCTATAATAATTCATTGTACTGTCAGAAATAGTACGTTTCTGGATAGCTTCAGCATTTAAGCAAAATGCCAATTGCAACATTGTTTTAAAAAGCCCTTCAGATTTGATTGCATCAGTGATTTCATATATTCTTAGCTATGACTAATACAGTGTATTTAAAAATATTTAATATACATAATACTACAGCTGAAAAAAACATTAAAATAATTGAGGTTAAGCTTTCAAAAGCATATAAATAACTTCCTCTAAAAATCCCCAGAAAAAGGTTGGTTTGTTTTTTTTTACTCTTTTGAATGTCTTCCTATAAACAAGGATGAAACAATTCAGATACATACATCTAAAAAAATCTGCCTGAAAAACCTTATACTTACAGGCCGGTTTAAATAGAAACTACTGTCAAAAATGGTGTTTTCATACTTCATATGATGTGAATGGGGGAACGACTACTAGACAGGAATTATTCTATTTTTAATTTTTTGCTATTGTAAAACTTACAGAAGAAACTCAGTAGTTCTTGGAGTCAGATGCAAGACCTCAGCACAGATAACAAAAATAGTTGGGCAGAGAAGTCTGAGTGGGATTTGGTGTCCCTCATGACAAATGATAACAGTGCAAAATTTCATCCCTTTTTCTTTTTTCAGGTCTTTACTGTACTACATTTTTGGCCATTACTGTTCAGTTACCTTGTGAAATTTCTCACAGTTTGTCCTTGAGACTCAATAAATTAGATGAATGGGCAAGAAATATTACATAAAGTGTCAGTGGGAATAAAAAGACACTAAGCCAGTGCATTTTGTTTGCACAAGTCCTACAGCTTGCACTCCTATAAAACACTTGGATCAAATCCAGAAGAGGTCAGTGTAATTGTAGACAACCCAGTGAAGACTTCAGCATCCTGTTCGACTGCAGTCTAAAACCTGTGTTTCAGGGTGCTTAGGAGTGGAAGATGGTATCAAGAGCTTACTGCCACTTTTAAATTGCGATTGGCCTTTACCTGGGTCTTCTCTAACAATGATTGCTGCATCTCATGAAAACTTAAGAGTGAAAGAAAGTCCTGATAAAAGTGAAAGGAACAATTAAAACTAACTTAAATCTTTCATTTGAAAAGGAAGAATGAAAAGCCTGGTATGGTTTACCCCAGGGCTGTGTATGAGAAGTGCAAGTATTTCTCTCTGTAGAGACATGAGGAAAACTTTAAAGTAAGGAGTGTTCAATTATATGGGAAGACTTAGAAGTTGAAAGAGAGTAAAGTAAGTGGAATTCTCTCTCACAGGAGGTTGTTGCAGCTGTAATTTAATTATACTCAGAATGGGCTAAATGTGTATGGATACCATGTGTAATTATAAAACACACTGTGTTAGAGGAATACCAGACCTTGTGTTTTCAGTCTTGAAGCCAGTCTTTCTGCTGTTAGAACTCCATGATAAACCTCATAAAAACGGGAAGTTGTTGAACATCTGCATGTGACAGCATTCTTGCATCATCTTCCAAGACACAGTCCATGGTCCCATTATTATAAGTGAGGTTCTGGACCAAGTGGGACTTAAATCTGTTTTATTGTGGTAATTCTTACATGCCTTTGCACTTAAATATCAGGATTGTCCACTAAGGAAAAACCTGTCTTTCTATATCTTGCTGAAAATATTTCAAATAATTAGTGAAAAATGGATGTTGTTTATCCACTTCCATTTGTTTCGGACCTGTGGTAAATGTATTTCTGTTTCTAACAGTATCCTTACAGGACATCAACATGAAAAAAGCATTCAAGAGCTCAACAGTTCAAGACCAGCAGGTAGTTTCAAAGAACAGCATTCCGAACCCGGTGGCTGATATTTATAATCAAAGTGACAAACCACCACCTCTGAATATTCTTTCACCTTATAGGTAAGGAAATATTGATTGTTTACATTCTTGTACTTGGCCCTTTATTTCCTAATTGTATGCAGTGAATTATAGCAGAAGGGAAATGCTATATTGATTACTGAGATTTGATTTTTCAAGGACTTCCTTGTACATGGAAACAAAAATTGCTATTGACACACTTAAAATTGTAAGTCATACATAACAAAAATCATCATATTTCAAGACAAGTTGTACATGGCAGCACAGGAATCAGAGAACATGGGCCACTGATTATGTAAAAAAGTGAAAAAATTAATACACTAAACTGGCTTCCTTGGTGTCTTTATCCAGAAAGTTGTATTTGTTGCTTTTGTCTTCTCACTATTCTCCCTCTTGTCCCCAACATAAACACAGGTGTGCATACAATCTGTACCCTTCCTTTTCCTGGTTACTTGCTGGTGAACAGAAGAGCAGCAAGCAGGACTGTGTTTTCTGTTTCCTTTTCCCAATTCCATTATTGTTGTTCATGAAATGAGTGCAATTTGTCTGAAGGGTTGTGGACAACAGGGTTTTACTGTGTTCTTCAACTTTTGAGAGGTACTACGTTGTGAGGTGTCTGTATAAAATTCAATCTGCAATAAATAGATGTATTTTTTAAGAATGGTATATCAGAGCATTTCTAGTGTATTTAATTTTTAAGAATTTTTAATTGGAAGGTAAATTTGTAGGCTTTATGACTGAAGGATGTGCTTTTTCTGCTGCTGCAAACAGTGGTGGTACTAGTTTATGGACATCCAGTTAGTAGGGGTTGTTATTGATCAGCTTGAGGCTTGGATGATCATCAAAGGTAAGTTTTCTGTATTTAAAACATACTAATTAATGTATTTTTAGCTTTTCTTCTGCTGTTTTTCCAGGGATGATAAGAAAGACGGATTGAAGTTTTATACCGATCCTTCCTATTTTTTTGATCTTTGGAAAGAAAAAATGTTACAAGATACTGAAGATAAGCGAAAAGAAAAGAGGAGACAAAAGGTAAAAGCAGAAACATAATAGCACATTTGTACATTACAATTTTGTGTGCAGTTGTCCAGGCATAAAAATTGCCAGGTCATACTTAGTTTGTGTGCATGGAAAGACTGTTCCTCTTTGTGTGGCTGTAGATTCAGAGCATTCCATTTTTATAGCTTATCCTGTCTATTTTAAGAAGGCAGCAAATTGAATTTTAGGAGCACTGTAGTTATCTTCCAAGATACTTTCTTGAATCCTTTGCCAGTATCTGCTTATTGGTACCCAGAAAAATGGCCTTGTTGTGCTCCAGAAAAAGACATTGTAATAGGAGAGGAAAGGAATTGGAATTACAGCATTTTCCATTCTGACTTCCCATTTTTTCCATTCTGGTTTTAAAGGAAAAAATACAGATGCTCTTACAACAGTTTATAAAATGACTTGAACATTTCTTTATTCCTTTAGAATGATTTCTACAAAACTATGTATTTAAGTTGCCTTTAGACTTTATCTTAGGGCAACACATCCTGCTTATTTCCATACGTGGTATATTTTTGTAGATTTTAATTGTCTTCTTACAGTCTACAAACCAAATGCAAATATGCTCAATGCCAATCATGTAGGATTATAGCCATACATCACAGAAATACCCCTTGATAAATTCTAGCTGAAGTTCTATTTGATTTGATTAAATATATGCCAAGTCCACCTAAGAAGAAAGCAGCACAGACTTGAGTTTGCATGGATGCAATTCACTTTGTGACAGGAAGAAATCTCAGTTTTAGCTTTCCAGAAGATGGTCTGCAAATGAGCATTTCATGATCTGGGTCCCTTAGAGAGCAGGATGGTTTGGGTGAGATGTCTCCCAGGCACACTTTGTTCCACAGGTTGCTGAGCCAAATGTCCTTTTTCTTTTGTTCTTGTCCTTATGATAGCAGAATCCAGAGCATTTGTTAACAATTTGGTAGCTGAACTTAAATTTTCAATCTATTAAATGAGAATTCTTTACTCAATTCGTACTCTGCAGAAGCACAAAACTTGATAGATGTTGAGGAACTGTGCAAGTGAAATGAATGTGTATTGTTTAGCAAATTACAAGCTAGACATCCACGTGCCCTCCTACTCAGCTGATGAAATGCAGCTAGTTTTTAGCCTCAATTTTTCAGGTGCTCAGTGAAATCTGAGTGAGTCCCTGCACCAGAGAATCAGTTTTCCAGTATTATTTTGGTAATTTGCCCTAAGTGCTGAAGCTGTTGCAGCAGGAGGTTTGTGAGTAGTTTAGTTTTCTTGCCTCAAATACCATGCTTTTTGTTTCTGTATACACTTTGATTGAAAAATTCTAACTGGCTTCCTCTGATTTGGCTCCTTCAGGTAAACTTTTTTCTGAAGAAAACTGTAATTTTGATTCTTTAAAATCCGTGTAGTCAGTTTGTTTTCCTTTCAGTAGATCAGTGTCTGAGAGTTCAATGTAGTTTTGACTTGGTATGTATCAGTAGTATTCTGAATTGAATGACTGTAGGTGGGGCAGTTGTAACAAAGGAAAGTTGTTCTAATTTGCTTTTTATTGTTCCTGCTTTTTATCTGAGAATAATTAGCTATTTAAACAAGTAAAAATTTTAAAATTTGGAACACTTGTATCTCAGAAATCATTCTTGATTACTTGTGTTTTGATAGGATTTTATAAATTTGTGCCTCTTGCTTCCAGTTGTTTGAAAGTATTGAAAATACTTTCTGAAGCTACTTTCTGTTACTAGCTCTTAATTCTTTATTAAGATGCTTGTAATATCATTTGCTAATTCTTGATGCAAATACCAAACTTAAAATTAACTCAACCTTATTTGAAGGCTCTAATATGTTTTGTGTTTGCTGAAATAATTTCCTGACAACTTCAATGATGTACCTGTTTTCTGGCTTGATCTACAGCACCCACTTGTCTGCCATAGCTTCTATTACACTTGGTTTAAAAAAAGTAACTCCTCTTAATATTCCTTTAATTTCCTGAGAAATATTTAAAACTGTAGTTATCTAGAAAGGCTTCAGCTCTCCTAGAACTTTGTCATCTTTGCCCTGGGTAGTAAAGCTAGAGCTGTCACCATTGTCAAGGGCATGAAACTGCTACTGGAACAATTTAAAATTACTCTTAGAGGTATATTTAGCTTTGTCAGCTGCTACTAATAGGGCTGCCCCACTGTTTTGGAAGACATTTAATGTTTTAGAGATGTATCGATACAGTATTCAATCAAAAAATCACTACCAGTAGGGTTTAGTACTGCTTGAGTAAAAAGGATTCCAGTGTATTTATTCATTAGCATGCATACAGATGCTGGTCTGGAACAACCTATCCAGCTGAAATCTGATCCAATTAAAACCAGCTAAGCTTTGTGTTTGTTTTTTGTTGTATATACATCCATATGTATTTACCTTTTCATAAAAAACCAATGATCTCTTTAACCTTTTAAATAGTAAGCAGTAACTGTAAGCAGTCATGTAAGCACTCGTGGTTGTACAGGAATTGTATAAAAATGATTGTCTTCCCAGTGGCATCAAAAGGTGGATATTTATTTTATTTAGAATCTTGCAAGAAATATGTAGTTGTGACCCCTAAATGACAAAATTATTGTTCTGAAAGAAGATAAAACTAAGCGTTTTCGATGAACCAAAAGGCTTACTTGGTCTTTCTCCTCAAATCTAACAAGACTCAGTAACAAAATCTTAATAAATGAATCAGGATAAAAGTCACAAATTAAAAAAACCCAAAACAGTTGTAGCAAGTAATTGAAAAAGACAGATGTAAAGTTTTTAACAAGCATATATGCAATCATGGCAATTAGAAAAACTTCATATATTTAAAATAAAGCATGACTGAATCTGTGTCCTTTCTGCTCCAAATCCTATATTGGCAGAATTTGATGTGAAGAAGTGGTTATCAAATGTAAAAAGGGTGTGATTCTAAAAAGTTTGTGGAGGAAAAATATTTTGGGAGAACTGATGAAGAACCAAGATGATCATCTTTATTTAACATAAATCAGTCCAAAAATCTGTTTACTGTAGGAATGAGCAAGAGTTGTCAAAACATTTTGGTGTTGAAGTCTTTCCTGTCATTCTTAATGTTAGCAGGATCAGCAGGTCCCTCATGCAACATGCACGAATGAGCGAGAGATCCAAAACAGGGGCAAATAAGCCATTTGGTAGTTTTTTGTTAGTTATGTAATGCCAAATATTATTTCAGAATTATTTACTCAGCGCTGTTCTACAGTTGGAGTAAAAAACCTGTGTTCATCTGTGATGCACTTTTTGTTGAGCTAGCTTTCCAACTCTTATCCCCTACTTTGCAGGTCTAAATTCCAGGGAAAGGCTTGCCTGCCAGGGTTTGACCGAGCTCTTCTCTCAATACAGTTCATTGACTGCATCCTCAGAATAGCAATATAGTTCTTTCATGAGAAACTATTTTTCTAGCAGCTAAAAGCCTAATGCCAACCTACTGATAGAAAAAACATGTATTCTAAGGTGTGGGTTCTAGAGCTGATTAAAAAAACCCCTATGAACTCATGAATACTGAGAAAAGGAGTAGCAGATAAATACCGTTCTCAGTCTGAACTGAGCAAACTTGTTCATTTTTTGTGCTGAAGCACCAGTATGATTTTTATATTCATACTGAGTAGTCAGAAGTAGGTGAGGACAACATTTCTGAGGTGTGAAAGCATTGAGACCCGATATTAGGAGATCTTACTATCAGTGAGGTAAAGATAAATAAGTAACATAAACACTGACATTGGTTGAGCCTGGGGTTATATTGAAAAATATAGGCAGACAAGTTTGCCATGAACCTATCAAGCTGTAATATACTGCTGGCCTGGGTGTTACTGGCTCACTGCAGAGAGAATTAGTGTAATTTATTTTTATGTAAGATAATGGGAAACAACGATGAGGAGAAAGTAGGAGGAATTTCGGTAGCTAATCATATTTAAGGAGGGAGAGGAAGTTAAACAAAAGTAATTTCACATAGACTATGGAATAGGAAAGTGTGTCCTTCTCCATACTTCCCCAGGCCCTCTTGATTGTGACCCTAATGAATAACCCTGAGCTTATTTAACATTCTCAGAAGTTTGATTTGCAGGAGATAAAATTACAAGTGCTTCAGGGGGGTCTAAATAAAAGACATGATGTCAGAAGAAGTTAAACTTTCTGGCTTTTAAAATTGGTCATATTTCTGCATTACGAAAACCAGTAGATTGGTATCACAGTAGCACATGTATCATACAGAACAAAGGCAAATCAAAAGTCCTGCTGCTAATGAAGTTTGTAGCATAAGGAGATATTCTTATTTTCAGTGCAGAGAAATTATATGAAGACTTGGCTTCATCTATAAATCTGGTCTTATTTTCATGCACTCTAACTGCATTTTAACCAGCTTTTTTCCTTTCCTTTTTTCTCTCTCTTTGCATGCTTTATTTCTTTTGTTTGGCATTAGGAGCAAAAGCGTATAGATGGCACCACCCGTGAGGTGAAAAAGGTTAGAAAAGCCAGGAACAGACGCCAGGAGTGGAATATGATGGCATATGACAAAGAGCTTAGACCTGACAACAGGTTGTCTCAAAGTGTGTACCATGGAGCATCTTCCGAGGGATCACTGTCCCCAGATACTAGGTCTGTTTACAGCAAAGCTGTTTGTTATACCACAGTTGTATGTTCAGCAATACTGAGTAGAATTAGGTGTTTCTACAGGATGGGAATAGTTAGACAAAACATACAATGCATGTTTAAAACATTCTTTTCAAAATTATTTTAAAGCATAAATGACATAACAGATTCTGTAATGATTTTTTTCTTCCTCAGCTTCACATGAGCATTTTGTCACCGTAATGTCATGCACTGCAGAGGAAGAAGTGTTTGCTTTCTATTTGATCTTCAGTAGCTGTAGTTACAAAAGCATTTAATCCTCTACTAGATAATGTCAGTAGCTCTTCCTTAGTGTCTCATTTGTTGTTTGGTGCTCTGCTGGTAGCTTAATAAATATTTTTCTGTGATCTACTCAGTCGAGAATACTTTTGCCTGTAACAGAATGCTTCAGTGGGAGAAGAGTTCAGTTATTGATGTTACATTAGTCTAAAAAGCAAGCTACAAAACCAGATGAGATGTTATTGCTTGAAATAACAAAAATCTCTGCTTAGAGATACGCAGCAGAATTCATCTTCATTGACTGAGATTCCCTTTGAGCTCAGTGGGAGTTACTTGATGTGCATTGAAATCTTAGTTTTTTTGCTAAGCTGGTCTCTCCAGAGGATTTTCCCACTTATTTTATTTCCTCTGTCTGTTGTGATTAACTATTATAATAAAGATAGAAATAATAGAGTCCACTGGAAAAAGTGTTTAAATTGTTAAATGGCCGGGTTGAGGAGGTAGCTACCACTGCAAGAATATGGACTGCTAGCTTTAGTCCACTGTCCAGTGGGGATTACTTTTAAAAAAAACCTACTCAGAACTTTGTAACACTGTGGTCTTTGTGAAAAGTAATGAACTTGTAATTGAAACATAGTATTTGATATTGCTATTGGTCGTTGAATAATGTATTAGACTCCCTGCCTGTCTGAAAACCTTTGTTTGTTTTTGACAGTTTCTAATGCAAAACTTTTGTCTCCTATTAGTCTTAATGAAGCACTGCAGACTGACAAAGCTTTCCATAGGTTGATCTAGTAAAAGAGTAAAAGGTGTGGATTTTTTCATCAGGAGATCTGTTTCACACTATTTGAGTCTTTTTTTTTTTTTTTCCTCCGATTTAACACCTTGCTTCCAGGATTCCTGAGTTTAAATTATCATGTAGAAGTGCTTTGTTTTTTTCTCCCTGCAGTGTCAACATGTATTTGGCTGTTTGCAGATATCTGCGGTATTTGCAGTCTGTAGGATTTTTTTCAAGCAGAAATTGTAGGATGCATCTCTGTGTTGGATTTTGATGTTGTGGCATGACAGATACCTTGTATTTATATAAGCCTTTCATATTTTATAAATTATGGGGTGTTTTACATTTCAGTGAATCAGATATCTGAGATTGAATCCTGAAGTCTGTTTCATATCCATGAAGGGTTAATTCTGCGAATGATAGTGAAGAGAAGGCTTTTCTAAAGTACAAAAAAACCCCAAAAAAACCAAACAAAACCGCTCGTATTTCTTACTGTTTGCTAATTGTAAGACTTAAGCATTAAATGTTGACATCGCAGTGTTTGGACTGTGTCAATTTACAATGTATTTGTTATACTTATTGTACTTTAGAGAGAGAAACACAAGCTGAATCCAAACAGAAACCAGCAAATTAATGTGAGAAAAGTAAGAACAAGAAAAGAAGAGTGGGAGAGAAGGAAAATGGGCATTGAGTTCATGAGTGACGCAAAGAAAATGGAACAGGCAGGAAGCATGAAAGAGGACAAAATGCCCAAAGGGTTTGTTATTTTGTTTTACTCAAAGCCCTGGCTTTTTGTTGCTTACCTTGCTTCCAGTCTCACAGATAAGTGCATCAGTTTACTGTGTTCACTAAAAGCCAGGCTGCACCATTGTTCATTACTAAAACAAGTCTTCACAGTAATGGGATGAAAAGATACTTTTGCTCCCTCTCTTGGGCTTATTTGACAGAGCATCCTAGACTTTGTATCTTTATGAACTCTCTGCTCAACTAATACTTACATTTCCCAGTTTCTTTAAGCCTTTCCAACAAAATTAATTGTGCAAGGAAAATAAAAAGCATTTTCTAACTTTTGAAATTGGGTTTCTCTTCATTGGTGAAATTTGTACTTCTGCATAATTGCAAGTGCTTGTAGTATTGCTTTTCTTTTTCTGCTGCCATCGTTAACTTGAGGCAGGCTGGTAAGTATTATAATTTCCAATACTGGACTGTCAAAATCATTGACAAAAACCATAAGCTTCCTTATGGCTACTAAAATTCTTGTGCTTTCTGTGGACTTAAAAGGGAGCGGTGCTTGATAAATTGGGGAGTCCTCTTGCAAGGAAAATAATGCTGATTGTATTCTTTTTAGCTTTTTTTGTCAGTTATTTAGATAATGCCCTGTTACACTCACATAATCTGTTCTTCTGCATCAATTTACTTTAATTTTAGGTCCCATGCATCTGATGTTACAGATTATTCTTATCCTGCTACTCCGAATCATTCCCACCATCAGCAGATAGCAATGCCGTCATATGGAGCAGGAGATGGTCCCCAGTACATGGCAGCATCCCAAAGCCATGAGCACGAATACAGACCACCCTCCACCACTGTACGACACGCCACTTTGAACAGACCTCAGCAACCACCTCCACCTCCACCCCAGCCTTCAGATGGCCAGCACAGCTCAGTACCTGTGGTACCAGCAGAATATGGGTAAATCTCCTGATTTATTCCAGTGGATTCTTGGCAAAACCAGAGGAATGCACATTTTTCATAACTATTGTAATGTGTAATGCATCAAACAAAAAGACCCCAAATACACTAGTTACATCCTTGGGGAGGACAGAAGAAAATTGGTATAATTTCTATGTATGAATTTAATTTAAGTGAAGAAATAGTGAAAGCAGAAATAACCAAGTGTGTATTGAATATGGTGAAGTCAGCATGGTTGTAAAATATTAAGGGTGCCTATTACAATATTGAAGAGGGAATAATTTTCCTTTAAAGTGGAAAGTAGTTACAGGATAATTTGGATAATACTTTAAACTTCAGGAAATGTGCAGAAAGAGTATTGTTGATTGTGGCAGTCTCTCCTGCATCCCTGAAATGACTTTTTAGAGGAGCTTGTGATCGAGTTGGAAGGGGTCTCCTCAGACACAAATTCCATACTGCCACAGGAGGAATGCCACTTTTTAATTCAAGATAAGAGATTTATCAAACCCCTGTGTAGATACTTTGCCTGAATGCATTCTGAAGGAAGGCTTGCTCCAGACTACTGGTTCTCCTGTAGCAACAAAACATCTGTTTTCTAATGAGTCTGTGTCTGTCCTTTTGTGTAAATAGCTTAAACTTCCAAGTTGTAACCCCAGGAAAGCTGTAGTCATTCTTGCCTGTATTGTTTTATACTATGCAGGCCAAGGTTTGTCATCCTTGCTTGATGCATCCTGGGATAGCATTTGCCTGATTCATGGCTATCATGCTGCAGATGACTCAGTTAGGAGTGACTGCTCCAGCCTGCCCTTTCTGTGTTGTTTCCAGTGTGTAAGACATTGTTGTGCTTAGTCCTCAGGTCCGTGACCATTGTCGGGGTGTTGCAGTTGTCATACATTGGCATGTGTCACTCAGTGTCATCAGTCACTTGGTTCAACTCCTGTCTCCTGTATCTAGTTCTTTACCTACTTCAAAACTTACAAATTCTCATCTGTTTTCTGCTTAAGATTTCTTCTGATGACATTTTAAGAAAGAAATGAGCTCTTCCCTGTGCTTCCTATTTAAAGAATCAATCAAATGTATCAATTTAATTAAATGGTATTTAAACTGATAAACTTAACCGGAGAAGCACATGAGATACATTTACCTTTGGGTAAATCTTTCCTTTCATACTTTCCATTGTTCTCCATGTCTGTGTCCTCTGTTGTCTCTTGGCCTTCTATGGAACTGAAGGGCATAGTCTGCAGTTTTCTTAGTCCCTTCTTCATTGAAGACTTAGTACTTAACAGTCCCACAGAGTAGAAGTTTAATAATAAATGCAGCTTTATACTTAACTAGGCAGGAGAATTAAGATAAAAAGCTCACTTTGTAGAGTGCTGAAAGGATATTGTCTTTAACTTCAACATTTGTCTTAAATCTCAATGTATCACCAATATTTGACAATTCATACACATATAATCACTTGCATATTTAAGCCACTAGTTTAAATTGCCTTTGATTTTTGTTTTACCTGAGGTTGGATGAGTGTAGTTTAAGGGGCGATGATTCTGTAAGTCCTAACTCTGAATGCATTAAATATTTTTGTTCTGTTTTATATAGGATGCTCCCTGCTCAGATGGTGGATTATTACAATCCTACAGGTCCTCCCCCTCCGCCTCCCCCCCCTATGATTCCTTCAGCACAAACTGCATTTGTCAGTCCCCTTCAGCTTCCTGTGCCACCTTCCCATTCCGGACTGGTGACTGGCTCTACATATGCAGCTACTCATCCTCCTCCTTCTGGTGGGCTTGTTGTCACTGCTCCTCCTCCTCCCGGCCCACCTCCTCCCCCTCCAGGCCCACCTGCTGCAGGTGCATCCCTCTCTTCCTCCCCCATGCACGCTCCTCCGGCGTCGGAGGCGAAGCAGGCACCGATGAGCGATGCACGGAGCGATCTTCTGGCTGCCATCAGGATGGGTAAGTGCACACTGAGTTTTAGGTATTCCTTTTTTTCAATGAGAGCATCGTGTTTTCCACTGAAATGAGTCTATGGCTTCTTTTCCCAGCTGGGCAGATTTCACTAACCATAGGTACCTACCACACACCTGTTCTGACATTTGTCAGCCATGATTCTGGATCATTTTCTAACGCCTAAAGATGCACAGCTTTGTCGGGCATGTTCTAGGGTTTGTGTGGACATAATCTAAAGAAAACAGCACTTGTGTTCATTATGTAAAGTGCCAGTAGATGCACGTGGATTTTTGCTTCTGTTCAGAAGAACTGAGTTACCCAACACCGGGCTTCAGCCCACTGATTTTTCAACCAGTGACTAATGGCTCTTCCTGACCTGGCTTACAATATGGAGCTGTAGGTCTAATGGTATTTCCAAGTACAGTTTTGAAAACTTTCATCTTCAGATCAAAATGGCCTGTACAGTCTTGAATATTTAGCTTCAACATACTGTTAACAGTTTTAGAAGTCCAGAAGTATTCAGTTTCTGAGAAGTAATTCCCATCTGCCTTTTTTGTCTTTCCCTCTTCCTTGCTCAGGGAGGCTCTCTTAACTCAGTGCTTGCTTTCTTTTTTCCCGTTCTTCTTCCTGAGTATATTGTTGGAATACAATAAACTCAACACCAGCAGCGTCAAATATGAAATCTCTTGCCTGAAAAGCTTTGTCTGAGAGTAATTGTCTCTGCAGGAATCCAGCTGAAAAAGGTGCAGGAGCAGCGTGAGCAGGAGGCGAAGCGTGAGCCCGTTGGCAATGATGTGGCCACCATCCTGTCAAGGCGCATTGCTGTGGAGTACAGCGATTCCGACGACGACTCCGAGTTTGATGAGAACGACTGGTCAGATTGAACGTGGTCCAAGCCTACTGGCAACTACATTAAATACTTGGCTTCAGTGATTGCTTTCTTAGCAAGATGTAAAGCAGGACGTTGACATGTATTAAGGCTAGTGAGGGAAGTGCTAAAATTGAATTGGTATTATTCAGAATGCTGTAGCTTAGCAACTCTGGTAATAATGATGTGATTATGCTTATGCAGATCAGAAACTTGTCTTACTTTCGGTATTTACTGCATAATACTTAAGTGCCACTAAATGTAGCAACTCTTGTGCTGCGTGCAAAATATGCTGCAGTTGTTGCACTGTTACAGAACCAGCATTTTATTTTACTTTCCTGTTCTTGAAGGGATAAAATATATTTTTTTGACTTTACATCTTATTCTTTTAATCATGTAAGCAACATAGATACTTGTGAATTGGTCTGGTTGTTAGTCTTTGAGGGCAGTTAACTGTATGGCTGAGTGAAGTGTTGAGTTCCATAAATGTGACTTTTAGCTTTTTTATTAGGTACTAATTATGCCCACCTTAGTCTATTTTTAACTACTTCTGGGCTTAAGTTTTTATGCATACAGAATTGATTTTATACTATCTTCGTTTTTATCTTAAAAATGTAGCAGATGATGAAATGTATACTTTGAAAAATGAATCCACATGATCCAAGAAGAACGTTTGGTGAGCAGACAGGATATGTCTGTAACAGTACTAGCTCTAAGTTGCTGGCTGCTTGTTGAAAAGAGTGTTGGGGGGGCTCTCTGCTGGATAGCAGATGCATGTCCATGTTATAATTGAAAATGAAAATACCTGTAGAGCTTTTCAGTCTTATGATAAGGTCAACTGCATGCAGGATAGACCTGATTGAAACCCTGTGGCTATTGCAGTGCAGAAATGCTACTGTTATGACTAAATATTGGAACAGTCCAGATCTAGCAATCAGATACATTTCACAAGTATTAAACTTGGTCTTTATGCCTGTAGGTATAAATGTGTGTAAATAAGTTTTGTTGTTGATTTGTACATGTGTAGTCATGTAGCACATTTACTCAGAAGTCTTACTTTGAATGTATTTCTTTACCAGTACCCCATGGATAAAACATGGGCAGTTAAAGCAGTTTTAATGGCTGTTGAGGTACTATGCCATATATATACACACACACTTTTTTGGTCCTTTCCTAGGAATAGTTGCTGCCATAAAGTCTGCTTTGACTGTCTCTGTTTTCCTTTTTTTTTAAAAAATCAGCAGTGCAGTATTAAATATTTTTTTTTCCCCTCTCTTCTGGACTCAGAGTCAGGCTGCTGCTTTGCCCAATGAGGCTTTTAAATTTTATTCATAGCAGGGGAAGAGTTCTTTCCTTACCAGATTACAGTTTTAATCTTTGTGACAGAAGTCTGTGTAATTCCAGGCCTAACATTTGGTAGAGCTCCTTTGTTCTGTGAGGCCCCCTGTCTGTTCTTAAAAGAAGTATGTAAAATAAGAAGAGAAATGGAAGGTGATTGTCTAACCTGTGTTTACACCATTAACAGTTTTAGTCCTGAGAATGTAACAGTCTAACACGATGTTTGCATGCAAACTGTTGGCTACTGCATTGCTGTTTAATCTGCATATGATGTTTCAATCTGTGGTGGCTGCCTGTATGGTAGAGGGGTAACGTGCTGCCTCAGTGCTGGTGTTAAAATTTATCACACAAAGTATGACAGATCTCTGCATAGTGGTGAGCAACCACAGCTCTTGGTAACCAGGGGCAGCTGAAGGTACTTGCTGATCTCCGTCCCAGCTGGAGCTGGTTTTGTCTTTGCCTTAAAATGCAGAGCTGAAGTCTGCTTTATTTTGTGTCCTGGGGTCTGAGGTCTGTGTGTCCACCATAGAGGACAGAAGTTAGGCTGTAGCCTGATGGTGGTTTTCATCACCGTGTGAGAGATGGCTTGTCCTTACCATCATGCTGTGCTTGCACAGTGCCCTGCAGAATCATTCTTCTGAGAGGTAGCTGAAGGTGCAACTGTGACCTCAGTGTTACATCACTGTGTAGGTACACAAGGTGAGAGCACTCCTGATGTTCTTTTGATACATGCTGAAATGAAATGTCTCAGCAGAAAATCCTTTCCAATCTACTGAAATTTGATATGACAGAAGATATATTTTATGAGCACAGAAGTTGGGCGTGTCTGAAATTTTGTAATATGTGCTTATTTTAAATAATAAGCATTAAAAAAGCAATCAGTTGTGACCAGTGAAGATAGTGTAGTAGCCAACCAGTCCTAGTAGCCGACCTGTTTTTCTGAACCTGCAATGTTGTCATTTTCCTTTTGGTATTTTATGGATGAAATGTGAATTGAATTTAGTGATGTAAACACTCTTCTAGGCTGTTTTTATCAGTTTTACCATACTTCAGGTTGTGCATAAGTAACAAATATGAATAAAATCTCACTTTTGAGCCTGTGTTTCTTTCCTTAGATTAGTAAGATTTTGCTGGTAATCTTTATCTTAACTTACCAATAAGAAAAATGAAAATGTAAGGCTTCCACATGCTGTCTATGATCCCAAGGAACCATGAGGTTCCTGGGAGGAAGGCTGGAGTCTACAAAACCAGATTCCCTGGAGGTACTGCTGCTCCTCCTGACATCCATACTTGGTTCTTTTGCAGCCTTGATTCAAGCTCCAAGTTCCTGGCTGGCCTAAGCAGGTATGAATTTCCCTACAGGTAGCTTTAGGGATTTTTTTTTTTTTCAGTGAAATGCATTAAATGCCAGCTCTGCTTTTGGAAAGAACAAGACAGAAAATACAAGTTATATCAGCAAGTCTTCTTGCACACTTTTTTAATAAGAAGTCATTTTTGTAGGTTAGTGACACCAAGCACAATACTGTAAAATACAAGCCCATGTAGGCCTACTAGAAAAGTACTTTAAATTTAATCTTTTAATTGTAATCAGATTAAAGCCAGGAGAGGCTTTTCATCCTGCTGGGAAGAACTTATATAAACCAATTGTGTAATATAGTAGCCTAATTGTAAATTGAACAGATTTGTTTATGCATCTTAGACGCCATTGTTTCTTGGAAAATAAGTTAATCTTTATTCTGTTCAACTGAAAACTCCAGTCCCTCTGGCACTCGGTTCTTACTTCTCTCAAATTTCCCACTTTTTGATTTGAACTTAATTCAGGTAATTTAGAGCACAGACATCAATTCTACATAGAAACTGAACGTGCAAGCTTGACATTTTTTGGTTCAAAGGTTCTCTTAGTAAAGCATTTATAGCTGCTTGTTGGAGCTTGGTTGGAGTTAGGACTGCAGGTCACTCAGTATGCTGCTTCTACAGCTTTTGTGGTTGTCCTTTGAATTTTAAAGAATTTTCATGGAACTAAACTGAACTGGATTTTTGGGTATTTGAGATTTCTGTTTACCAAGATGAATGGAGAAGAAAGACACCTTTATTATGAGTAGTCATGTGTCGAAGTCATGGTGTTGAGAACAAGCTCCAAATTGAGCTCATTTGCAGTGTGCTGATGGAGTTGGGAGGAAGGGAAATGTCTCCTTGGGAAATTGGTTCTTGATCTATTTTTCAACTATGTTCTCTCTCTGCTGGGCACTGTTTAAATAATGAAGAGGCATTCTCTTCCCCTTGAAACAACATACCTCAGGAACAGCAAAAAAGTAATTTCTAAAAATGTTTAAAATCTCACTGTAAACTGAGCTGAGTGTTAAACCTCATCATAATGAAGACTTCATTAGAATCTTTTGGCTGGAAGCTGAAGTTGCACAAATTAAATTTTGAGCTGAGGTATTAGTTCCAAGAAGTAAAAGAAAAGAACAGCTTAGGTAGAGATGGTTTTTTAGCCTGAATTTTTTTTTAAGGTGACATTACACATTTTTTCTTTTTGAAAAACCAAATAAACAAATTCAGCCTGCTGTACTCTGCTTTGAGGAAAGGTGCTTGCCCTGAAGGGGTGTGAATTTCCACTTCTGAATCTGAAGCATTCTTGATAAGAGTGAGTCCATACACACATAAGTGCACACATGCACCAAAGTCCAAGGATTTTTAGCATATTGAGGCAGATCTGCACTCAGGTACTTAAACACTGAGAGTGATATACAGGCGATGAAAATATGCTATGATCCCTGCTAGAATCCCTCAGGTGCTGGTGTCTGCTGCAGAATAGTTGTGAGAGACTTGAGCTTATCACTGAACACCCTTCCCAGTTTCCTTGGACTTTAAAGGAAGTGTGAGTACTCCAGAAGGACTGTGGGTTCCCAACTGACCGTCAGCTTTCATTAAAAAGAAGAAGAGAAAGAACAAGAACACTGAGAAAAAGAAGTCCTTTAGGTACAAACGAGGCAGAAGGAATTTCGTATCTTGCTTTCTCTACTAGCACACAAAGAATGTCTTCTTATGTGCTGTCAAGTCTCTGAAATTTCTCTGGAGAAACGTGTTCTCATCGGTGGATGACATAGATGTGCACTCCTACAAGTGAAAAGCACTCTCAGGTTTGTGCTGGGCTGGGCTTTTCAGCTATATGGGAAGAGAAGTTGCTCCTAAGATTCTTAGCTAAATATAGTAGTCTCTTGGAGATTAATTCTTACTGCTGCAGATAGAGAACTTATCTGATTAGCCGGAGCAGGGTAGAGTTCTGTGCTTTTCTCTTGTTATGTGCAGACTGATTTAGAGATTAGAGCTGAGGGCAACTGTTTTAAGATGTCTCAGCAGCTTGTCTTAAGCGTGTTGCCTCTCTGAGTCATTGGGCATTTCAATCACTGCGCTGTCGCACCACATGGAAACTGCTCCGTTCAGCAGTCACTCGTTGCCAGTGAAGTGTGGGGTAGAGGAGGGAAGAGAGGCCTGGGAATCTGCCCGAGTAATGCCAGTTAATACTGGGCAGCCTGTCCCTTCTGTCTGGGGTAGCAACTCTGAACAGTAGTCCTGCCAAACCTCACTGAAGGGGGTGGCAGAAGTCATCTCTTTCCTCTGTTCCTGGAAATCAGGTGCTCTCTTGGTATCTGCCAGTGCTGATGAATTTTTTAGTCAGTTTCCTGAGTCATCCTGCTGTTAATGTTTGATTTCTCTAGTGAGTTTAACTTTCTAGTCCCTTACCAGTCACCTTCTCTACTTGCTGAATGGCCCATGCCCGCTGCTTGTCACCCTTCACAAACTGGATGCTGTCAACAGCCATGGTGGCAATGCCCCTGCTTTCCTGAACTCCACAGCCCAGCACGGGCTGTCACCTGCAGCCTGTCCCTCTGCCTCCTCCTCTTGTGAGTCTCGTCCCCCTGGTTTTCAGTAGATGGTTTGCGTGTTACCAGCCAAGGATATTCCCCTTCCCTGTTTCAGCAGGACCTATGGTTTGGTTGGTTGACCATGAAGTCTTTCCCTTGAATGGATCCTTGTTCTGTGACCGTGCTGGTACCAGTGGGTGTTAAAAGGGGTGCTGCTTCAGGGCACAAGGCTTTTCCTCTCCACAGAGGAGGATGGTGGTAGTAGGATTGTTTATCATAGGCTTAGCTTAGTGGTGAAGTGCGACTCTTCCTGAGTTCACTGCTTACTCCAACCATGCGAGGCCTCACCTTAGCCTTACTTGGGACACTCTTTCAGGTCTGTTTGTATTCATTTTCTCTCATCGGATTTTGGGGTGTTTTCAGCTATACCTGCACTGGTTTGTTTTTCTGTTCTGTTTGTGTTTCCTTCCAAATTTGGTATGCTTCCTAAAACTCTTCTTAGGGTGCCTTCACACAGCTGGCTGAACTGCTTATGGTTGCCATTATGTTGTAATCATTATTTCTGTCTTTCAGGAAGAAGGATTTTTGTTTGTTTCATATTCTCAGAATGACGACCAAAGTAACATTTTCAAGGATGGCTGTTGAAGTTTCCCCATAAATTTATTTCTACGTGATTTGTATTTACGGCACATTTTGCTGTAACAAAGGTTTAGAAGTTTGTCTTACAGCAGATGGTGAAGTTTTTGTATTGCTGTGAAGAACTTTTGTATAGGTTCATCAAAATACGTAATGTGACTGTCGAGACTGTTAAGGTGTATAATGTGTGCAGTGCTGTGCTGCAATGTGATCTTGATTAGTTATAAACGTCTGTGGTTCCTTGGGGCATTTGGAGTTTACCTTAAAATACCGGGATCCTGCTGGCTCACTGCTCCTCCCAGTACCAGTCACTGATTTGCCGTAAGTGATGCAAAGCACCACTGAGACATTTCACAAATGTTTTAAGGAAGATAAGCAAGATTGCTGCCTTGTATGCAACCATCAGACAACCATCTGCCATCAGACAAGTGTTTACCTGAAAGCAGTATCCCATTTTTGATCTTCCCCTGTACTCTGTTCAAAACCCTCAGTTATTAACATGACAACCCATGCTTTTTAAATTTTTTTAAGAGCCATCTTTATTCTATAAGTTGACATGGTCTGCCTAGAAAACTGAATTTAGGTCTATCATGTGCTTTTAAGTAAAGGATGCTCCATTCCTCTCCAGTGGTGCCTCTCCTGTCCTACATTCTTTGCTATGTTTCTAGAATTTATGTGAATTATTTATATGGCTTGATAGATTTACTTTGTACTTTGCTGAAAGAGATAATAAATCCTTTAGGGATTTTCAAACCTCGTTAAAATACACCAAATGATGAGGCAGCTGCCAGCCAGCAGCTAGAATTATTTGAGATAGGAGATGTGGGAGTTGTCTATAACATTGCTGCTTATTTACTGTGTTAGCAGAGTAAAAGCATTTAAGCATGGATGCCACACTTATGTGGGGAGAATAACAGCACAGATCTGTGGCTTTCTTCTGTCACTTAAATGGGAGGTAGGAAAATAAAGATTTTTAGGACAGAGATGGGGAGGAAGAGAAAGGTCAGGATTTTTTTTCTGTTTTAAACAATAGGAGAAAATGTTTCAGTGAAATTGATGATACTTCTCTTTGTTTTATCTCCATACAGAAGCCTCCAAATGGTGAGGCTACATTTTAACCTTTTCCCTGAAGATCACCTTCCCTATTTTATTCTCTTCACCTTATCAGCTGCAGTATGCAATGACCTTTCTCTTCAATTCAGCCATCTGCCTGCTTCAGCTTTTATTTCCTTCACTGATCAGATGAGACGTGAGGGTACAAATGGCACTGGCGGCGCTGCTGGCCTCGATACCATAATAGACTTAAGCTGACATTTTAAATAGTAAATAGGTCTTTTTTAAAATTAATGAATACAAGAATTGCTAAAGGAGTCTAGTGAACTGGTAATGTGTTCTGCTCAGCAAAACATAAAATACTCAGGGTGGTAGGATATATAAAAAGAATGTGTGGGTAAAGCACACCTCTGAAGTGCTGCTCTGTTTTAAGGCTTCCAGATGTGAGCTTTGCACAATTGCTGCAATTACCAGCCTGCTGCAGGTATTGCTTCTCTCTGGGTTTGGGCAGCAACCATTTATTCTCACTCAAGTGCTTGAATGCCAACAGGGATTATCAATGCTGTAGAAAGGATGCAGAAAAATTTGTTGCCTCAGGAAGCATATATGGAATGAAATGGAGAGGTAGTGGGATGGAAAGAACAAAATTTCCCTCTGAGAACATCAGTGGTCTTGGCAGGACAGAACTGAAGATATACAGGAGGCACCATTAATTTCTTAGCATGGAAGTTAAAGAAGATAAAGTAGAACTTGAAAGTTGTAGGTCTTGAGATCCTCAGCATGGGCACTGTCTCATCTCATCAGTCTTAATGCCTGAAACTGCAGCCTAGACAGCCCTGATGTCAGCTGGCTGGTGAGATCATGTCCAAGTGACTCAGAAGTGGGGCTCAAAGGGAGCCTGTCTGTGGACCAGGGCAAGGCAGGTGCTGGGCTTCAGTCCTGCTTCATGCAGACTAAATGCCTGGAGCTGCAGTGACAGCAGGTCTTGTGCCTACCTGCATCTGGCAGGAATTGAATTCATGTGCTGCTCCATGACAGGAATTACAGCATGGAGAAATGGAGTGAGCAGATTTGCTTCCAAAGTGCTTCTGATCCACACTAAAGTACTGGTATGGACTGCAGTGTGTGAGCAGTGCCTGTGCTCTGTGTACGACTGCCAAACAGCCCCGTTCTCATGGCTGTTCACCCTTCCTTGGCACACTCGCTCACTCCTGGTCGCTGCTCTTGCCATCCTCCAACATCATCTGTTGCTCAGCCTGGGAGAGGCAAACACCCGTATCTTTGTGCTGAATGTCTGGCAAAGTGTTGGCAGTAGCTGAGGAAGCCTTGCTAATGAGCGGGTGTTGCTGAAAGCAGCGTGGTGCAGCACCTCTCCTACGCAGCCTGAGCAGCAGCCGAAACAGCCGCCTTCTCTGGAGCTCATCCTGGCACACGAGCCAAGTAGGATTAGCTAGATAGTAAAAATCTATTGGCTGGTAATTACACTTTAGTATCTGATTTAAATACAAAGCCAGGTAATGCAGAAAGTGTGAAAATGTTTCAAAATGGTCATTCATCAGTTATGAGCTTACTGCTCAATGAGATGGTTTTTTACCCAAGAGAGAAGCCTGGCACTTGGTTCCTGCAACGCTGCAGCGGCGGCAGGAGAGCTGCAGGAGAGCACTTGCAGCTTTTGGATCGAGCCTGCTCAATAGCTGGGAAAACACTACATGTGAGCTTCCAGCAATTCTTTGAGTCACTTTGATTGAGAAGGGACATGCCTGGAGCAGGCTTCCATTATGGACCTGCACTGGGCTTCTGTCTCATCTTGTACCCAAAGGCTTAAAATCCTGTGACAGGAATATGAGGTACTGCTGTAAGATTTCTGTCCCCTGCAGACCCACCAGGTAAGAGGGACAGTCTTTCTGTAGCAAGAGACTGACCTCCAGTGGACAAATGGGGCAGTCATAAGAGCTTGTTCTAATTAAAATTCAGCTGTATGAGGACAGAGAGAGGAGATGAAAAAGTTCTAGTAATAGAGAGAGATGTTCCTCTCTCAGTAATCGAGTCGTAGTGTGGTAAAAGTGGATGTACAGCACAATCTCAGTCCATGTGTGTCTTGGGGTGACTTTATGACGCATATCCCCTATCGCTGCTCTATGCCCAGAAATTAATTTTGTGCATTTCTGTGCCTTTAAACTGAGCCCGAGAGTGGGGAGAGGAAAATAAGCGAGTGAACTTTTCAAAGCAGTTGTTCAAGGGCACAGATATACAGACTCCTCTGCGTCCTTCTGCTGGGGTAGCAAGAGCAGAGGAAGCACCCCGCTTGCTTTTCAGCCAGCTTTCGGCTCCTCTTCTCTGGAGGGAGACGGAGAGTTGAACTTTGTTTTCCTGGGACTCCTGTTTTTCCCTTCTTCTCTTCTAGACTGTTTCAACATCAGAACACATCGGGAGAATTTTCCACCAAGGCCCCAGAATTTTACACCGACCCAGCTCCCAGGAGGAGGAGAGAGACCACACCTACAGAAGGACTCTGAAATCTTCCCAGGTTTTTCACCACAGCAAGAGGTTTTATTATTTAGCATTATTATCCTTTTCCTGTGTGTTTGTTAAATAAATAGTTTTTTATCTCTTTCACTTTCCTCCAAGGAAAATTTCTTTTTTCCTGAACCTGGTGGCGGAGGGGTGGTTCTAACCTGCTTTCTATCAGAGGATATTTTCCTCCAAATTTGTCCAAACCGGCACAATGTGCAACTGTGCTGACTGCTGGAGGCTCAGAATCTCAGGGTCCTTGACAAACTTGGAACAAAGTGCTCTGAAATGTAAAACTGCCATGAAGCTAAAAGGACTGGAGTAACAAGGTCTGACAGCTGAGGAACTTACTGCACCTTTGCTGAGCTCCTGCCTGTAAATGTCCTCAAAAGTCCCCTGAGCCTGCCCTGTTTGTGAGGTGATGTGACTTTGCACAAATGAAGAGGAGGCCTCCAAGAAGTTAGGAGAGGGATGTTAATTGCAGCAGATGTTAATGTTGGATGTTTTAAACTTTTCTTTCACAGAATCACAGGGGGCTTGAGGTGAGAAGGAATCTCTGGAGGTTGTCTGATCCAGCCACCCTGCGCAAGCAGGATGACCTAAAGCTACTTGCCCAGGACCATGTCCAGCTGGCTTTTGAGTATCTCCAAGGAGTGAGACTCCACAGCATCTCTGGGTAACCTGTGCCAGTGCCCAGTCAGGATCACAGTGAAAGAGCATTTCCTGATGTTCAGAGGGAACCTCTGTGTCATTTTGTGCTTGCTGTCTTCACTTGTGTGCTTAAGCCCTATAGATGCTGCCCATCAAAGCTTAGTAACTGTGTTGCTGTAAATGCAATGCTTGAGTTAAAAATCTTGTGAGTTTCTCTTACAGAGAAGATTATGTATGACTAGAAGTGGATGTGCTGTTCAGCTTCTGAGTAACATGGTAATAAAAATCACTGAAGAAAGAAGCTAGTTGCACAGCAAGTTTCATCATCAGACTTCCAATGGCTGGAGCTGAGCCTAATATGAAACCAGAAAACCTCGGCTGTTCTTCTCCAGCCTTGCTTGGGTGATGTGCTTTGAATTTCACCACACAGTGAGGTTTTTTAATGCCTATCAGCAGCCTAATGAGAAATAATCTGAGGGCCTTGTTGGGTTTGATAAGGCTGTTTTTCAAGGAGGTGAGAGTTTTGTGGCTGTCTTTCAGAAAAGGACTGGAGGGTCAGAGCAGGGTTTTGGCAGACTTAAGTTTTCCTACACTCTGTTGTGTGCAGCACAGGTTTGGATGGGGAGGTGATTTGAGACCCATCTCCTTAGTCAGGAAGGGAAGTACATTCAGCAACAAGAGCTAATGCTGTTTTCTTAGACTCCAGTGCTGCTTTGTGTGGTGGAAACCAGTCCTAGTAGAAAGCCTTTGCTCTGCTCTTTCCATCACGGGGTAGTTCAGGCAGGAGGAGGCCTCGGGAGTTCTCTTGGCCAATGTCCTGCTCACAGCAGGGTCAAACCAAGATGCTCCACACTTGATGTGGCCCCCAATGCCTACAGTAACATTTGGTTTTTTCCCCACAGCATGTGACAAGGACATTCATGGCAGGGTTAAGCTTTCCCCTGCCAAATGATTGAGATGTGGGTCCCACTGCTGTCTTCATTGCTCTGAAGAGGAGAAAACAAATGCTTCCTGGTTACTAAGGGAAGAGCACATAGGAAACACCTCGCTGCGGTACAGGGAGAGCTGTTGGCAGTGCTCACGCTCCCTGATCCCCAGGTGTGTGTTAGGGGAGAAGCTGGCTGGGGTGCTGTGTGGGAGACCTTACCACATTGATGCTGCTGCTCTACTGTCTCTCCTCTGGAAGTTCTCCAAGTATTTGAAGGATTTGAATAGCTGGTAGGTGGAAGACATTGCTGTCTTCCCCTGTCCTCCTCAGGTGAAAAGAAAGGGGGTAATTATTCCCCCAGAACAATGATGGTGAGTGATGCTTTTTGCGGCACTGCTGTGTACACCACTCCTTCTCTCACAAGAAATACATCCCAAATTTTCCTTACGGTGTTTGATGATGTGCCTGTAGATGTGAGTGTTAATGGGCAAAGGCCTAACCGGATTTCACTGGGTGTGTTATTGCCTGGAACTTGCCTGTTGGTATGAGAATAGATCTAGGCTTGAATGACAACTAATCTATATTGTGAAATATATGATACAATCTTTAATTTACATAGAGATGAAGTCTGCTTATAGGAAGTGGAAATCAATAATGGCTTTTATATCATCTTCTGGGTAGAATATTATGTCTGAAACTTCATAATATCTAAACTGCATCAAGAGATTACAAGTCAATAGTACTAATAGCATGAAAAGGATCATTTTATCCTCTCTTAATAAACTTGATATATCTGCAGTTTCCAGATGGGGTTTTTGTTCTTTCAGAATGAGAAATGTGTTGCAGGCTTTGTCATTTTATTACTGTTTGAGGTTACGGCCAGAAGCTTGTGATGCAGCTGGTGTATAAACACAGAAGGAAAAGGTGGTCCCTGCAGTCTAATCTGAATTTGAGGGGTAGCTGGTGGGCAGCCACATTATCTGAACAGGAGCCTTGGCTTTTTCCTGATTCAAAACCCTCCCATGAGCAGAGAGATTTGCTATGGGCCAAACTGTACTCAATTTAATGCTGTACTGATAACCAAGGAGGGAGTGGATCCAGATTAAACCCAACCTTCTCTGCAAGGAGCCCATTGCCACTGCATTCCTACAGGGAATGGTGTGATTCCCAGTCCAGCATCCATCTCTGCTGTGCCTTGGAAAGGCATTGCTGCCACTTGATTTTCTTTGTTCTTTCCTTTGAGCTAACTCGAGCCATACAACAATCTGCTCCAGCCATTCTGAAGGCTCTATTTTTCTACAGTTTGCTTTGATTCTGAATAGATGGGAGAAGTGACAGTGAAAGAAAACATTTCAGTCAGAACAACGTCTCTTTCCAAAGGCATGTCACAACAGGAAATACAATTAAAATTGACTGAATGCCCATGGTTGGTACATAAAACCTTGTGCTGTGATTCACAGTAGCGGAGCACAGTGAACATGATGTGCTGGAATATTGACATTCTCTGGCTGTTTCTCTGTAGCTTCTCCAAGTTGTTCTATTTCTCTTTCACACCCTTCACCTCCCCCAAATGCTCTCTCATTCTGTATGATGAATACAGCCATTAATCCAACATTAACTTTATTCACGTTCTTCACATCACCTCTTTTCCTCTGGTTTTAATCAGCTTTGCACAACCAAGTTAGGTCTGTCTTAAACCTGCTGTGCTTACAAAGGTGCAAGAAGAACCAGCAGGTGCAAGAGGATTGATGTACGGGGAGGAGAATAGGTGGCTTTTCCGATGGGCTGTTTAAATAGCTTGAAAAATTACTTTTTTCAGAGAACACATAATGACTTCCAAGTAATTTACTCAAAACCGTGACTTCTTTAGACTGAGGTTTTCTCAGAATTTCTCAGGGAATAGAAATTAAAGCATTGAGCCACTTTAATTAATAATCTTCTGTAACGCAGCTGCTTTTGTGTGTACAGCAAAACCATGTACAGGCAGACAATTTTTTTCTGTAAAACTGCATGTCTACTGCAGCATTTAAAGCCTATATCTACTATGCATTCCTTATTTCCCATGCTGTCATGAGAAATCAATTTGATTTCTTTGGTTGCGCCCTATTTAGACCAAAAAAAAAAAAAAAGGAAGAAAACTTTAGAGACTGCAAATTTCATGAAACATACTGAAGTTTTCTAGGAAAGAGAGCAGATTCTGAACTATTTCTTTCAAGGTAATTAGCTTGGCTTACAGATAATTCTATTGAAATGCCTAGAGTTTGTGAATTGTACAATTATCATATTTTCCCATCTCTGTAGATCTCTAGCCAAAACAAATTCCAGGGCTGGCATTTTGGTTTGTGTTCACATTTCAGCTCTGCCAGATGACTGCTGTTTCTTTAAATGAACCAGGCTAAAAAAGCCTCATGTGAACAGGTGGCAAGAAATAGAGCAGACAGGATTCTTTTCATCATTCTGTTCCTAGATTGCCTCCTCAGCAATGAGTCTCTTTTAGGATTTCATGTCACAACACACATATTTTTCCTGGCCCACCAATATTTTTAATAATTCCAGGTCAGTTTAAGAGTGGACCTGAAGAAAAACTTATGCCCACCAAAGTTGCAAGTGTCACTTGTAAGTACTGAAGGCTGGAAGTTTCAGCCATGGAAGCATGGCCTAAGGATAGGCATGGACAAAAGCAAAGTCAAGAGCAACTGAAATGGTTCAGTGTAACCTGTAATATTATAGCAGAGATCCAAAAAGCTCTTAGCATCCACTGAGAAGGTGACTGTTCCTGAAAGATCTGATTTATTTCATACATTATGGAAGTGTTTGTGATTAATCTTCATCTGGGTGCCTGTGACAGTTGCTGTATTACCAACCTATGGTATGGGGCATGGTGTTGCAAAGGTATCTGGTGTCTGGAAGCAGACGGTTTGTTACGATTCTGCTGATGCAAATTATGCAGGGAAGCCAAAAAAGTGACTCAGCATGGATCTGGTATGGGTTACTGCTCTTGATAGCACTGGCACAGCCTGATGACAAAGGGACCTGGAAACTGAACTGCTGCCTCACTGCGGTGCCATTTGAAGAGGAAGTGGGAATTCCAGAACTGTATTTGCTCTCAAGATATTCCAGGCACACACTAAGGGAGTAGATGGTACAACTGCTATGAATTTCTTACTTCTCTGTGTTGGAGAGGTGCTTAGGGCTTGATTTGTTCTCAGAGTCCCACCTAGTCGTGATGCTCTCTGTGTCTGCACTGACCTTGGCCAGCCCAGGCCTACTGCATGTTCAGCATTTCTCCTTTTTCATTAATTTTTAACCAGTCCTGTAGACTTTCCAGGTGTTCTTTCAGCTGTCGACTCTGGCTGTGCCACAGCTGCTGCTGCTGAGCCACTCAGTGTGACCCTCTGTGCTGCTCACTTCAGGCAGAGGAAGAACAAGACTCAAGAATGGCCTGTGATATGCAAATGACTCTGCCAGGTAGGAGAGCAAAACCAAAGCAAATGAGGGTGTCTTCTAATTAAATGTAATGACAAGAAGGCCAAAGAGCATCCCCTGCTAATTCCTGAACTACTTTGGCAGGAGGCAGAGAGGAAGTAGAAAGGGAGAAGAGGATACCTGCCAGAATGGGGCAGGGAAAAAAAAACAGGACAAAAAGGGAGGTGGCACTGCAGCTTGTCCTGCGCGTCCCCCTGGGCTTTGGTAAGGGCACCTCTGCCCCGCTGCTCACACCAGAGCTGCCTTGCCGCAGCTTCGGGATCCTTCAGCTCCTGGTGCTCGGCTTCTCCTCGAGAGAGCGTTACACGAGCAGTCTCCCACTGGTAAGCAAATCTTTTGGATGAGACAGCACTAGCTGCTCTGGTTTTAATCTTTTCCTAATGCTTGCAGGAATATGCATGCGCCTGAGATAATTTTAGAAATGTGGTTTCTGTAATTCCTTTTTATTGGTTATATAGAGCTGAGGGAAAGCCCTGGTGTCCTGGGAGTTGTAGTCATAAAGACAAAACTTCTTCCTTCGTTTATTTCAGTTTCTTTGTCTTTCAAGTGAGAATGTGCTCTGGGCACCTCAGATCAGCTTCTTGGCAGGGCTCATGCATTAGCTCATGCAAGATTTTGTGCTGCAGTAGAGGTAGGTGGCAGGTACCCTGCACAGCTGGTGCGCAGCTCTGCTGGGCTGTGCAAGCTCTACTTCATTTTGTTGCTCAGACCCCACTTGGAAAAACACCAATGACAAGCAGATTCCCCCAGGAACTCTCCTCAGCTGCTCCTTCTCCTGTCAGGGAACAGAGTGGTGATGGACAGGCTTTACCTTATGGATGGGTGTAAATGTGTGTGTGTGATACTATTACCTTTGGTACATCTGGAGCTTCATGTTTTCTCTGTTGTTAGTCTCCATTGTGGAATACACTCGACACGGAAGGGATTCTCCACATACCTTCATTTCCAGAAGTGTTCAGGGAGTGATGTGAGCACGTGTCCCCCATGTCTCACTTTCTACACCTTCCCAAGAACTTCCCTCCTACCCAAAACAAAGAGGTTTGGTGGCCTTTGGTGGCCAGTAGAGTAACCCAGGTCAGAGAGCCCTGGTTTCAATGGCAGGGAGGGACATTATTTTTTACCCTGTTTTGTGTGGGTGTATTTTTTTTCCTCCTACATGAAAAGTTAGGAAATAATGTTTTTCTTTTAAGGTGAAACCTGGCACAGTTTATAATGCACATTCTCCTGAAGACAAGCCTCCTCCCATCCTCCCTCATCCCCAGGCTAAGTGCTGACTCTCACTGGCAGCCTCACACCCTCCAAGGCTGAGTTGCTGAGTGTTTGTAGGGCACCTTCTGCTCTGTTTCAGGGTGGGTTCCCATGCCACTCAGGAGTTAGTACTCAGGGTTTCCAGTGACCAACTGCCAATGAACTGGGGTTGTTTCTCTCTGGCTGATGGAGATGGAAGCTGCCAGGTGAGCAGCTTGTGGCTGGGCAGGATGGTGGTGGGCCCATTGCAATTGGTCCAGATGGCCGATATGGAGACTTCCATCAGGTATTTTTGAGTGTGAAGGTTTCTTAAACATGCATGCAGTGTAAGTCAGGAACAAGTTCTTGCTGCAGGTTCAAGACTTTCAACGAATCTTTTCAACAGGACAAAAGCCAAAAAGCAGTTTGAACATGATTCCTAGCAAGGGGTTTTTACAAGTGGCTGGGACAGTGACAAATGAGCTGTTACTTCACTTACTCAGGTGGTTTGGTCCATTGCAAAGACAGAGCAGGGAAGAGGAATTTCTATAAACTGTGGATGTGTAGTATTTTATTCTGTTATAGCAGCAAAATTGTATTATATCTAGAGATAATGCCAGACATAATAATATGGAAAATAGTATTAAGGAATATATATTAGTTTAGCAATACACCAGCTGCCATAGAAAATGTTCATGTCATAACCATTAGTACTTGATTAGTAATGCTGGCAGAGGCAGGATATTTTACCTCCCTTATTTTCCCCCCTGTGACTTCAGCATTGGTAGTCCTGACGACTGGAGGGTTCACTCCATCCAGAAATAGTGCAAGCTTTTCCTTGTACCTCAGTCCTCGGGAGGACAGGACGTCTTTAAGTTACTTTTGTGCTCTTGGTTCTTTTCCAGTCTGTGAATAAAAGAGTCAAACATCAAGGGAAAAATGGATCAGTCACCACCAACTAGACTGATACCCTCAAATTATTTCAAATAGAGAAATAAATAATGGTGAATTCATATTTGTGATTGATAGTTCTATTTTTTTATTTGTACTAAACACAGGTTATCTATGATTCTAAGGTGGAGGAGCAGGGTATGTTCTGCCAGGTACCCTGCAGACACAAGGTTCTGCTTTAACTCTTTCAGTTGATATGGCCCTGCAGACTTGACATCTGCCTACAACTTGGGCTGGAGCTGAGTGACTGTGAGTTGTTTGGTTTCACAAAGAACATGCTTTTAATGGTACTGGAAATTTTTCCCACTGCGAATACAAATGCTAATGCTGCCTCGTGCTGTAACTCTGATCTTTCTGCTGTTCTGGTTTATCTGTTGAGTAGACTGACACACAAGTGTTAACTTTTTCTTTTAAATACTGTTTCTGCCTCTGATCTGACATAAACCCTCTGTGGGTGAATGAAGACCTTGGTGTAATTTTAATTAATTTTATTTCCAATGCTCATGTCCCAAGGCAGATCTTTTTATAATGTTTGAAATTTTAAAGTGTGTTACCTTCTGTGAGCACCCAGTGTTATGAATAATGGGGAAAATACTTAAAATTCTGAAGGACATAGTGTAAAAAGTGAAAAAAATGGCTAGGGGCCCTATTCTTTCTCTGCCCTTCCACTTTGGTAGACACCAAAGCTGTTTGTTACTGTTCAAGGCAGCAGATACCAAGAGGCAGAGAAGGAAGATCCAATGTGTAACCTGTGGAGGTTGTCAATACCTCTGCTGTGACCACGGTCGTGGATTCCTATTGTTTAACACCAGAAATGTCCACTAGATCTTTAAGCCAGACCACCAGTATTTCATAGCCTCTTTTAATTTGTCAGGCATTTATTCTTCTACTAAATCCAGTAGTTTCTGATTGCCTCAAGCCATCCCAGCAGCTGATCTACATGTCAGGAGATAGGGATCCCCCATTTCCTAGAGAGTGTCTTCCAAGGCTTGATCTCTATCTTCCTCCTTGTTAGGAACTAAAAATAAGACAAAGAAAAATAGGTACAAATTGAATGAAGGGAAATTTAGGTTAGATATTAGGGAGAAATTTTTCACTGTGAGGGTGGTGAGACACTGGAACAGGTTGCCCAGAGAAGCTGTGGATGCCCCAACCCTGGCAGGGTTCAAGGCCAGGCTGAATATGGCCTTGAGTGACCTGGTCTGGTGGGAGGTGTCCCTGCCCATGGCAGGCGCGTTGAGACTGGTGATCTTTAAGGTCCATTCCAACCCCTTAATATTCTATGATTCTATGATAATGCTCTGTCAAGGTCTAAGCCTTCCAGATCATGGTACGGACACCCAAAGGTGTGTCTCATTCTCCATGAGGACCACAGGATAGTTCAGGTTGGCAGCGACCCCAGCAGGTCTCTGGTCCAACCTCTGTCTCAAAGCAGGGTCAGACCAGGTTGCTCAGGGTTTTGAAAACCTCCAAGAGAGATTGTACAACCTCTCTGGCCAACCTGTGCCCTTACATGGCTGTCCTGATGGGGAAATAGTTTCTTCTTATATCCAGTCTCCTCCTCACTGTTTCCCTTGGGCCTGTAGTCTCTCAGCATGCACCACGAAGATCTTGTATCCGTTGTCTTGAAAACACCCCCACAAGCTTTGCTGGGTCCTTGTGAAGCCAGATCTTCTCCAGGCTGAATGAGCCAAACTCCTCCAAACTCCCCAGGCTGTTGTGCAACCTCTGACTTACCTGTAGGGGTGTGTGTTTATAAATAAACAAACCCCTCAACATCCAAATGCAGCACAAGATGATGGCAATTTGTTGAGCAGTCTGACCTCTGTTATCTTGATGACAATTTAGGTATTATAAAGCCTTTGTAGGTAAAAGGATGGATGTCTGTATGTTTTATATAAATGTCAGAGCTTCCAAACAGTTCCTATCTAGCCATTTCATCTGCTAAATTTGATTTTATATCGAAACTCATGCATCAAGGTTGAAATCCCTTCCTCCATGCAGGTCCAAGCTGAGTCTCTCTCAGCTGCCCTGCTGGCTTCCAAACTTTTTTTGTCTCACAGTGATCTGAAATACCATCTCCATACCTCACCAGCTACCCAGACCTCTCTTTCTCCTGATGGTGAACCAGACGAAAAGCTGAGCTATCAAAAAGTTTCCGCATTGCTTCCTGAATTCTTTTACAATGTTCACTGTAGACAAGATGAGCTCTCACATAACACAGGCACCAACTCATCACCCCACTTATTTCTGGAACACTGTATCCCAGCCATGATGCTGTGCACTCAAAAGCAACATCCTGCTCTTCCATTTACACATTTGCTCTGGTTTTACCATCAGTAACAAAGCCATAATCTCTCCTGGGCAGGATTTTGTTTCGAGTTCTGGTTCTCACAGTCAGATGCTACAGCACAGGGGCAATTATAGCGCTTGACAACTGCTGCCAGGTGGTTTTTAAATGGAGTTTTAAGGATTGCTTTTGACTCGGAAAGCTGCAAATGGCCTGTGACCTTTCTGCAGGAAATTGTACCTCTGCTGCAGTTGAACCAATGGATGCTCGTTGCAAAATACCTCTTGTGCTCCAGCTTCACCAGGAAAGAAAAGCATCTGGTAAAACCCTCTTGGAAGTGAGGCTTTTAGTAACTTTTAATGGGTCAAATAAACCTTAGGCCTCATAGGTTTTAACCTGATGCACTGCCCAGAAATTCTCAGTTGCTGTCTCTCCCGTTGTGTTTTCCCTGGCTCAGACTGGAGACATGTCTGCAGTGTGCAAGGGGAGGTGGTGCACAGTGGCCAAAGCTTCACAGAATCTGTGAAGTATCCCTATCTTTCCCTTACCCTATTACTGGAAGCCTTTCAAATTGCCAGCTCTTTTTTACACTGCTATTTGCTCCTTCAGCAGCAGAAGGCTGATGCCAGCCTGTTTTACACTCTAAGCCTGACAACAAGGCAATATTATGTTAAATTTTACAACTGCAATGTGGTGGTGCACTCTTCCAGATGATATGAGCTATTGGCAGGGGGAAATACAGGTGATGTGATGTGATGTAGCCTAGTTCAGGAGTGGAAATTGTTCAGAACTTTTAAGTAAGTGTTAAACTCACTGTAATAATTTGTTTTAGACATTAATCCCACAAATGCACAATGACAGAGAGCACTAGTCTTATCTGCCACATTCTCACAGCAAACACTTAGGGAAGCAAGAAGGAAGAGCAGCAGATATTTGTGTTTGCCACATGCTTGATATGACCTCTTTGTGCTCACGTTGCCATCTGTTGTGGAGCACTTTACATGTGTTTGTCAAGGCTTCTGTATCTTTCAAAACAAAATTGCTACTTTATCATAAATGGTCTGAACTATTCTATACATGGGCCCACCTCTCCACATATACTGACATCTTTACAGGTACTTAGCTGCTGCTTGGGATTTTTGCTGCTCATTTCCACCACGGGGGTTGGAGCCCTGCTGGCTTTTGTCTCAGAACAGCTTTCCAACAGGAAGCACTCTCCACAGTGATATAGTATCACGCAAGCTATTCACAGGGGAAACTTCACCTACGGCTGCAACACAGCTGCGACTGATGTTAAATATGGAATCCACTGATATTTTGACACAAGGGGAAGACCTGTGCTTGGGGAAGTCCTTTAATCATATGATTAAGCTGTCATCTAAATGGTGTAAAAAATAACTTCTAAGCAGAGGAAAAAGGAACAGTCTTTTTGCAAATGACTGCTGAAGGTGAGGAGATTGAAAGGGACACAGAGCAGCATTTTGTTCTGTTTTTAACTTGTCTTTAATGAAACACTGTATCATTTTGTGAAGCAGCGGAAATTATGGAGATTCTGCTGTTTAGATCTCTGGAGACAGACGTGTGTGATCAATGACTGCTCATTAAAAAAGCCTCTAATAGAATCACACAGAAGCAGAAAAACACTGAAGAGAATAAGGGAAACTACTGAGCTCTGATGAATGCTTTATCTCATCTCTGAAGAAGAATGCAACGTTCCTTGGCAAGGCAAATTAAGGGTAAATGCGATGGAAAGACATTGAATTGATACGAGCTGGAAGCTAACAAGCTGCTGTGGGTCTGCTACGTACACACTCCTACAGCACAGCCCTGCTGCATGTCCACACACCCAGATAGCCAGGTGAATCTTAGAGGGAAGATGCACCATGGATGGCTGAGCAGCAAACATATCCTGGACAGGTAAATGTCTGTTCCTACACCTGCTCGCAACCTGGGATCACAGGGGAAGGAAAATCAGCCTCCCTGACCAGTGCCTGTTGCTGTCTGTCCCTCACTCTCCCCAGGCCCCAGGGATGTGGTGACCACAGCAGCAGCAAACAGCACCCCAAGGAACAGTCTCTTGGCCTCCCCTTCTGCCAGCAGAAACATCCAATTTTAGCAAAGGCAGGTTGCTGCTGCCATCCGAGCAGGGCTGCCGCTGCTCCTGGGGAAGAGGCGGCTTCTGAGTGCGATTCCACAGCTGACACGCAGCTGCTGAATTGGAGCCAGCCTGAACGACCCTGTGATGGCAGACACGGGGGTTTGCAGATCTAACACCAGACACATCTATTGGCAAGGCTGACTGTGTTTTTGTGAAGGCTGTGCACAAGCTGTGGCTGGATGGAAGGCAAACAAACACTTTCCAGAAAAAGCATGATGAATGAAATGGACTGAACATCAAGAAACCACACCATTTTTCTGTGACATCTTCCTAGAAGAGGGTAAAAACCCAAACCAAAACCAACCTCAGCACAGAGAGCTCCAGGGACACTAATATAGGCTGTTTAATTAAACAACAAAAACCAGATCTGTTCTATTAGTTCCCACAAAAAGCTGTAAAGGGATTGGGAATCCAGCATTGACAATAAATCCTGGAGCCCATTTGAGCAAGAAACAAGGCTGCAGAAGGATCCAAAGCATCAAGGGAGAGATGAGCTGATGCTGTGTGGCCCTGGCTCAGAGTAACACATGCTATACCTTGCCAGGCAGTGAACTCAACCATACCTCCAGAGTAGTGGAGTAAGGGAGTGTCTGCAGGCTGTGCAGGGACCAGCCCCTCCACTCCAACAGTCCCCTGCCTTTAGGCCAGGGCCAGGGGAGCGGCAGCTTGCCCTTGCTTCCCTCTGAAAGCAGTGGGGCTATCTGATCTGCTTAGATGTCAGGGAGTGGTTCTTTGTTGGGCTAGACTGGCAAATAGCAAGTGCTTCCTTCTCCAGCCTGATGCCCTTGCAGATGTATGGTTTGCCATGTTGACAGTAATTTCCATGTACGTCCTTGCACTGTGTCACCAGTGGCACCACTGAGGAAAAAGCAGAAGGGGAGCTGGAGGCTGCAGCAACAGATGCCATGTGAGAGATAAGGGGGGAACAAGAACCAGCCCCCTCACGCAAAGGTGAAAGACTAGGAAGAGCCAGGGGAGTGAAGGAAATCCTGAAGTTAGTTTGAGATTCTGGAATCTTCTGGCCCCACTTAGACCTGTCTAATGCCTGAAATGGGAGTTGTGAGGGCTCTTTTCCACTTCAGTTTGCCATATCCTCTGTATTCCCCTTGTAAGCAGAATGATTTGGAATGTGTTGATCCTTGTTCTGGAAACTGTGTGTTTTTGAGCTTGACAGCTCAAAATGATGATGATGGCAAACTCAATGTATCTTAGAAAATGTGTTTATATAGGCTTTCTGTCAAGCACCGTTTAAATGCCATACATCATGATAAAAATGAAGGTGAAAGCAACTCTGCTAGGCCACTGCTGAGAAGACAGTGTCCTGGTTACATTAAAATATCTTTTGCTGTCAGATAAAGAATGCCTGCATTGAAAGGCCACCAGCTTTACAGTTAGTGCAAAATACGGGGATGAAAGGCTTTGGCAGATATGAAAGAAAATCCCAATAAAATTTGCAAGCAGAATATGCTCAAGTAAGAGCCGATCTGCATGTACTACCCAAGTGCTGGTTGTAACGTGCTGTACTGCAGTGGGGTTGCTCAGCTCACATCCACATTAGAGGAATGCAAAGCAGTAACAACCCCATGGAGCACTTTTGTTATGAGGATGACATTTCGATTAGAAAAAAACTAAAAAGAAAAATTAGATTTGAGCTGCTAATTTTAGAAGCAATATTAGAGAAATGAAATACTTGGATGTGCATGATTATAGATAATTTCAAAATAACTTTAAAATGAAGGATTTCTAAAATATCTGCAAATGGCGTTGTCTTTGTCATACATGCCACATTGATGGTCTCTCCTATAACATTTTCAGCAGTGAATGTAAAATCTCCATTAACTGCACAGGCCTCACACTTTCCATAGACATCAAAGATTCACGGTATAGGACAGTGGTGAGGTAGCAGACACTCTCTGACATTCTGCTATGCCTAAGAGGACTCATAAGAATTTAGTAAGAAGGTAAAATATGCTGCTCTGTGTCCAAAAGTCTGTCCAACTCAGCAGCTCATCTCTGATGTGACTTACAGATGCTTAAATGAACCTAAGAACAGGCAGGCACACCTGGAGCGATGCAGTCAAGCATCCTTGAACTAAAGAACACTGAAACTACACTTTTTAATTTCCACTTGTGGGCCTCATATAAAGAACCTTTGTTTTGTTTACTGTAGCATGGAAATTATTTCATCTCCTGGGCAGCTTTCAACTTTTTTATCCTTTTAAGCACCGTGACCATTTATTATCGGCCACATCAGTTTTCTGTTGCATACCCATTATTAACAATTCTGTTACCCTCTGCTTAGCTCCAGACTCAGCTGGCATACCTGATATCCAACCATAGTGCATAAAGCACTCTGCCATTGGCAGGAGGCACAAAGTAGTTTTCACTGCTTGGTCTAAGCATTGCCAATGCCTAAGGTTCCCAGTTAACTGTTTCCTGAGCTTCTGATACTGTGGATTGCTTCGTAAGCAGGATGTTACCTGCTCTAAACTAAAATGCAGCCAGGATATCTACCAGTTCTGTAACATCATTAATACTTCCACCATTTTAACAGGAACTCCTTTGCAATTCTGGCTGATTACCATTAAGTTTTGGCAGGTTTTTACTATTCTATTTATTGTTTTGGTCAGCCGTTTTGCCCTCTTAATGGTAATTCCTTCTGTTAGGCTGATGCTGACACTGGGATATATGGAAGAGGCACCAACACAGAAATGTCAAGATGCTTGAACCATCCAACTCTGCTGTTCCTGGCTCATTCCTGGTCCTCCTGACTGCAGTAGCAAGTTAAACATGCACTGTATGGTCAGAACAGGTTCAGTTCATTGTCCTACTTTAGGCTCCATCAATCAAGCCCTAACTGATCCCCAAACAGCCAGGGCCAGATGATTTCAATATTGGCTTCTCCATTAGGTGAAGCATTTATCTCCCCTCCCTCTCTATTGGTATTTTTCCAATTAATTCTTATTTCTTTTCCAGTCTAGTAAAGTGGATGGCTGAAAGTTCCTAAGGGTCTATATTGTGTAGTTGTAGTTAATGTTTGTTGTAAGCAAAAAACATTTATCAAATACATTCTGGTCACCACTGTGCTGCAGTCCTTTTGCCTACAGTTTAACTGCAGAGAAACCAACTGGGTCTCTACTCCTGCACCATGATATCAATTTCTTCTTTAGACAAAACAGGTGGTGCCTACTGTCTGATGTGAGAGGTGGAGAGGACAGCTGTGTCTGGTAGAAGGAAACATCCCTAAGATCTCCTTCAGGATCCATCTGACACGCAGGACTGCAGTCCTGCATAGTATAAAGGAAGTAGCCTCACTCTTAGTCATTTACCTGGATATCAGTCACTGGCCCATTTCTTTTAGAAGCCACACTTGAATGGCTATGGTACATGATAGCCAGTCCTATGGTTAGAGATGTAACTCATTCCATCAATTTGTATGCCTGGAAAATAAGCTGGGTGTTCAAGAAAACCATTCAGACAAATTAAGATAGACATTTTACAAAAAAATTTAATTTGGAAAATGAGACAGTCGACCATTTTCTTTTAGCCTGTCTGAAACAGTCAAACTGGAAATACAGAACTGTGATTGTGCATCTGATTTTTCAGTTACTTAATTCAAGGATTAGGACCAAGCTTCTAAAAAAAAATCTAGGTTAACATAGCTTCTTACTTTCATAGTAACTTTTACCTCTCCCAGTTAATGATTGCTAACTCAAATATTAAGTATTTACATCCATTTAGCAAGATGAAATGTAGAACCTCTTATAATCCATACTGCATTTTGTTCCCCAAAACTGAGTGTGTACTACGATAATAAAAGGCAGTGTGTCAGAAGAGAGTGCAGTATAGATAAATTAACTTGAAGGTCACTCTGGCTTTCACATTCAAGAATTCCTGTTAGCTCTTCTTTCAGAGTTTTTGTCTGTAGTGCCTGGTATTTCCTTCTGCAGTGTTAGTAGATGCAGAGGATCCACAGAAGTTCACCTTAAGTTTGCACAGGTTTAGTCAGTGTCATCTGTCATCTCTTTGCACTGGAACATACTGAAATCTTATATTTGTAGAAAGGATATAGCTTTGTTATTTGAAACAGAATGGGGAATTCAATGAAATGAAACAACCAACCATTCTTTTTTTAAAAAGGAAAATTTATTTATGGCTACATACACCACATATAAAATTAACATTTAACTGAAACATGTAATTGTTTCAATCATTTATGACTAAACACTTACAATGTTGACTACAAAACTGTACAGTTTATATTTAGTAACCAATTCTTACAGCATAGTGCAATTGTAACATTTTATAAAGAAAATAATTTGTGCCTTTTTTAAATAAAGTGCATTAAATTACTATCTTGTTTACAACAAGAAGCTCTGTAGTTGCAATTCAAAGCTTTAAGCTTAAGGGAAACTGAGGCAAAGATGTTTCACTTCCTTTTAAAATCACTTCATACACTGGCAAGCTATGGTTCAAACTTCAATCACAGTTAAATAAACAGAAACCAAACCAAAAACCTAAATTAGTATAAGAAATAACCACAGGCCCTTATGTATGAAACCAGTAATTGGTTCTCATGAAAAGCACAACATGCAGGATTTCAATCCACCTGGCTCCTAGTGGGACGTGTAGCATGAGAACTATCCTCCATGCAGATGCTTTTGCTAAAGCTTTTAGAATTCAGCACGGAACTACACTGCAGTCAGTAGTATCGAGTGTCTGCCTGAAATGTACAATGTTTCCTAGGAAAAGTTCCCTCTGAGGATTTCATGAGATGAACGTGATAAACTACAGGTTATCTTTAATTGCATTTGGCAACAAAAAATGTGGGGGTCTAGTTAGTAAGTCTAGAAAATGACAAGTGGTTCTACTAGCCCGGGGTATTCCAAATTTCATGGCCTGAAGCTAAAGACAGTTTACAGTGTTATTTCAGAGGCACACTTACAGCACTTATCCTATGAAATTCCATTTGTAAACGCATTTACAATCAACTTTTGTAGATTTTGGCTGTGACAGTAAAGCTCAGACCAAACAAAGGAGGACTTTAGCCCCAAAGAGGAAAAACCTATAGACATCAAAATGGATAGAGGTGTAATTTGTCTCTCTCTAGAAACAATGACAAAACCAAGAATGCCCATTTCCTTTGGTTGGCCCTGACTGAGGCCCAAGAGGAAAGTCTGTACTCTTCTCCTCTTCCATACATATATGAGACTGCTATCAGCTTCAACCATAAAATGTATTTGAGCACATGCAAATAACCCTAAAGACTGCCTATTTTGCTGTATGTGTATCACAGGCAATTTACCTGCCGCTTCAGCTGCAATCCTCATTCCACACTTTTGGCACAAATCACACACACTGCTCCTGCATTCTGGAAAAGTGCATTTTCTTCCTAGCGGGACCAGCCTGACTTCAGAAGCAGATTGCTGTACCTTCAGCTGCTCGGCTCTGGGATAGCTGCCGTGTAAAAAGCTGTGTGCTGGAGCGTGCTAACTCCCAGCAACCACTTACCCTCCTCCTCCTAGACTAAGGAAAGTCTCTCTGCTTACACTGAGAGGGTGATACAAAAGAAAAGAGCTCCAGTTTGCCTGGAATGTGGTTGAAGAAGGCTCCCTACTTTCTGTCACACCTTCAGAAAGCTCTGTGCTGAGAGCAGAGCTCCCTTCCAAACCCACCATGCTGTGACCTGTGACCAACACTGCAGAAACACCTCACCTCTCTGCTCTTTTCTCGTGAGCCCTCTGGGGCAGAGGCACCATGAGGTGGACTGAGTGTTGCTCATATATTGAGGGACTACACTGTCAGAGGGCAACCAAAGAGTGGCAACACAAAAACCTATGGATGTGGCACAACTGCTCACACTCCACGGGGACACAACCTTTTGTCGTTTTCTGGATGTATTTCAATTTTTGAAGGGCCAGGTCATGCTGCTTTCATTTGCGTACTATAAAATATCTCTTCCCTGAAAGCAGGGGAAGCCAAATTCCTGATTATTTTGATGGGTTTAATCTTAGTGAACACTGAAGTAAGAGGAAAATTCTATGGGACCATAAGTAATCAATGCATTAGAGCTCTATACCTTGGCCCTAGATCTTAGAGGTCCTAGACCTTTTTCCCAGAAAACCCCTGAAGCATATATGTATTTTGTGTGCCCTTTAAAAATGAATGCGTAAATTTTTTTAGAAACTCTAATATTCCCCAGGTGAGCATCAGGCAGTGAGAAATGTCCACCTGTGTCCCATGACTGTGTGGAATCATGATCTGGGCAGTCCTGTTAAAGGACTGTTTAAGTTAAAGACAGAGTTTACAGCGTTATTTCAGAGGCACATTTATAGCACCTATGCACCAAAGCACCTATGAAAGACAGAAAAAGAGTGAGAGACAAAAGGGAACAATGTGTGGATAAAGATGTAACTGCTCTGTAGGCCCATGCTTGTGACAAATATCTTTCCTGAGTTCTATACCACCTGCGGTCATAGAACACATTCCTGTAATCTCAAAGCTGGCAGTGGGATTTGTCCAAATTAAAGCCATGATAATTTGCTTCCCCTCCCAAACCTCTAGCCTGTCTTTGTTTGTTGAAATATCAATTACTGCTGGATCTTTCAGTGTTTGTAAGACTCATGCAAGTTGGGCAATATTTTTCTTTGATCATAAGAAACTGCCTCAGCAAAGAGGTTACACTTTAACCACATCCACAACGAAGGTACAGAGTATGATATATGGCGTGTCATACATATAAAAAGTAACTTAATTAATTGTAATAATTATGTATGTGTATATATATATATAATATTTAAGTATGTAATTATGCTATTTAAAAGTGATAGCTCATCATACTTAATCAAGTTAATGGCATACTAAAATATTCTAAGAAACTGTTTCTCTACTCAGCACGTAATAAAACTAGTATGTTAAACCTGGACATAGGTATTTCCTTTTAAGAATGAGTTTATACTTGAAAGAAAAAATAAAACCTCTATTTTGCTGGCTTCTATTTCTTCAAAGTGGAAGCCCCCTCCATATTCTAAGGTAAATCATTGCAGGATGCAGTCTTCAGCATGTGCAGTTAGTACTGGCTTGCTTTTTCCTACAGAAACCAGGAGTAGGCCTGTGGACATCGTGGTAGACCATATGGTTGGGATCAAATGGTTAGAGGAAAAAGAATACCACCAGCGTAAAAAAACCAGTAGCAGTACACTTGCTTTCCCTCCCCACAGGTGAATCAGGTATTTCCTGTACAAGGCAAATGCTCACTTAAGTTGTTCAATGAAAAAGGACTGCTGATATATTTGAAAGGGTTATAACAAACTATTAAAAACTTTGTATATCAGCTTTTTCCTAGGAATGCACCACTGTACTTACGAGGCTGGAAAAAACCTTTACGATCATTGAGTCTGCAAACCAATGCCTGCCTTGAAACAAAAAGGACTGCACCAGACATCTTACTGCCGGGGGCTGCAATGGTGGGGACGTGAAGGAGAAAAAAAAATAACCCAACCTCTAATCCTATGGCCACCAGTTAAAATAGTAATACTCCACACTTGTAATTCAAGGAAGCCCCCAAATGTGCAATGAATGTCCGTAAGTACTCCATGCTTTTTAGAAAGGTCTGGGCTACTTAGAGATATCAGATAACTAAATCAGTTCATCAGTTCTGGGACATAACACACTTTCCCCTACCTGGGAGGGGGAAACATGTAATACTATCTTGTCCAATTGAACATCTGTCATGTCAGCAAGTGTGTAAAAATTGCCTTGGCATATGTAAAGTGCAAAACAAAGGCTTGGGGAGGTGAGGACAATTTCTTTAAAAGCTAATTCAAGGAGTTTGTGACAGCAACTGTAACTGATCATTGTTTTAAAATGAGTTTTACTCTTGCAACCTATTTACAAAGAATCTCCACTGGAAAAGTCTCCCCCCGTCCTTTCCATGGGGCACTGAATTAGTTGGCATCACAGCAGTGACACACTAATTAATTGCAATATGGTTTCATCTAACCTACATTCAGGTTTGGTTTTTTCCCTTCTCTTTTGTAAGAAGTTAACAGTGAAATGTGCAACTCTTTCTTCTTGGGGGGCTTACAAGATCACAACAATTTTGTGAATAAACTGCAGCATGGACTTTTTTAGTGCAAAGGCATATTGTTTTCAAAGAAACATTTACTACAAAGGTACAGGCTTAGCTGCTCCCCAAAAGAAACAGAAATACATAATGACTTACTGTAAAACAATCTTCTGGTGGTCCCACTTTGAATTTTCAGTATTTTTCCACAAAAACCCTCTTCTGATTTCAAGTGGAGCCATGCAAGACTGTGCTAACAAGAAAAGTAATAATCTGAATAAAATATGGAAAATATTTTCAAGGAAGGTGGGCCTCACTTCTGATCATATCTCCTCTCTGCTCTCTGAACATCCCTCAAGAGGGGCAGCTGTACTGCCAGCCTCAAGGACACAGGACTGCTGCACCACACCCCAGAACAGGCACAGCCCCAGGGCCCTCCCGGGTGCTCTGTGTACCTCGGGTAAGGTTCCAAATGGACAGTTCAAAATAACCTTCTCACAGGGGATGCATTTATTCAAGCATCCTTCCTGGCCAAGCTCAAGCACCGAGTGACTGAACCTGGCTGCCATAAAGGCTTCCATCTCTCATCTTTCCTCATCCACTTAATATGAAAGCAGATATCCGTGCAGTTCATCCAGATTTCTGATCCATTAAAAGGAACTGCACATTCTTGATCTGAAGAAGAGAGAAGCACCCAGTTTTAAGGGGTAATTTCCTCTTGTACCAAAAAACTATTTCCAGAGAGGAGCCTTTTCAAGTTTATTGGGAGTACCATCATTCTTTTACTGACAGATGAGGGAGATACACATGCCTAATTTATCTTTCCTGACCTATTGCTTATTCATGAGATATAAATTATACCACTCCCTTTTAGTTCCCTATAAGCAGTGATTGAGGGATCTTACTTTTTCTCCATTGAACATCTCTGGACAACCGCTAAGCCAATCTAGAACTGTTCAGTATCTCCGATAAAATTACAGGATAGCTGGTGGGTTTTTAAATAGCAACTACTCTGTCCAATTCTTATTTTTATTTATTTATTGTACACAGAAAAACCAGACCAAATATATAGTTTCTCTTCATAAAAGTCAGGGTCAACATTCTGAAAACATTGTTCTGAATGTTACAGAACCGCCTTTTTTTTTAAAGTAATGAGTGTGTAGTTATGCTTCAGGGGCTTGATTTGTAGCAATGCTATTTTATCCCAACTTCCAGTCACACAGCAGGTTGCTTATCACCTTGGGGAAATGAAGTCACATGTATTTTATTTTTAAAAGCTAAAAAATCCCTAAGAAAATGAGGCAAGAGAATAATAGCTCTTTGGGGACAGCATGAGCCCTGGTATAAGCCAAAGTTCACTGCTGTCCATGGAGGAGTTTTAGTGACTCCAAGATGCCTCAAGGCTGGTCCCTGAACACTAAAGGATGGATGCAACTGCTGAGTGTCCATGGCAGGAAGATACAGCAGCAGTATCAGGCCTTTCAGCTTGCTTCCAAAGAGCCTGGGTATTGGTAGGGGTTTTCTCCACTGGTATCATAAACAAGCTGTCTTCAGAATGGGCTAGCACCATTTATCATAGCCATCTTGATGAGCATGACAAATTCGGGTATTCCTGGGATTAAGTTACAACTGGAAATCCTGAACACTATTAATTTATCCACAGAATGCTGTACAACTAAATGCCAAACAATGAAAAGAATAAAACTCCCCACTGCAGTATATAATTCTTTCAGCAAATAGCACAAATTCAGGATCCAAGAACTAAGGTAAAATGTTATTGCTGTGTAATTCTATTCAGGAATTCAATGATTACAAAACAAATCAACCAGAAATAATGTCCCACATCGGTCTGATAGCATCTGCTTAACAAAGGAAGACTTACGCTTACTGAAAGTTCTTATGCAAGTTACTTTTTTTTTGTCTAAAATATATATTGCTTCCTCTCTATTGCTCTGAGTTTATTCAGCAATTTATAGTATCCACATCATGGAGGATTTTATTGCTCTTGTGCTAAAAACATATTTCTCCTTATTGCTGAAATACTACTATTGGGGGAAACGGTTTAAAAAAAAAAAAAGAAAAAAAAAGAAGACAATTTTAAAAAATCCTCTCCCAAGCTTTGAGGATAAATGTATACCTAAATAAAGTTTTCCCATCAGGATACAACATGTTATTAACTTTGGGTCAAGTGTGTTAATAAATAAACACAAACTTCTATTCTTTAAACCAAATTACGTGTTAAAAAACCCCCAATCTTTTGTCATTACAAAGGAGATATGAAAGCGACTTCACTGTACACAGAATGGTGACTCTAATCCCCCTGGTTTTATGCACTGTTGTCCTTTGATGGGACAACAAAATATCAGAAACTGCAAATTGGCTGGATTTCTGCCAGTTTCAGGAGGGCCTTGGATGGATCTGGCATCTCACCACACAGAACGGGGGCCTCCCCTGTCATTCTGAGGGGACAGCAGAGAGTTGCTTAATTCTGCAGGGTCTGAAAGGTCGCTGGCTGTCAAGCACTTCTTCTGTGCAAGTGAGGTAGGCAGCTTTGTACCCACAGCTCTGCCCCTATTTCCCAGAGCTCAGTCAGAGGTGTGTTATGTAGCACCCATCCCAGTGCTGCAGACCATGGTAAAGTTTGGCCAGACTGCAAAGTTTTGAGCTGCAGGCAAACCTATGTCATTGACTTTCAGTAGGATTTTCTGGCCTATACTGCACAGTCTCAATTTAAGAACATATTTCTGGAAGAGGCAAAATCCTCACTGGAGGTCACAGCAGTAGCTTGGGAGGCAGAATCATGTTTCTCATCTGTTTGTGGTGGAAGGTAACCATGCACAACTCCTCAAACAAGGGCAAATCACATCCCTATGAGCTAGCTTTGTGGGATTGCTATAATTAATCCTTCTTTCCTCCGTTTGACTTGCTCTGCTCCTCAGGAGAGAAGCTTCCAATTACAAATCTCTCTGCTCTGGCACAAGGAAGAGGTCGGCTCCCCCGGCACACTGGAGAGCCTCTGCAGAATTGAGCAGCCTGTAGAGTGAGGAAGATGACAAGGACACGAGGTGAAACAGCATGAGAAGAGGAGACAACATTATCTCCCTCTGTGCTGTTTTTCTCTGGCTTCCCTACCACACAGGTGTTGCCTAGAGAAAAACACTAATGCCTGTGAGGTTATCCAAGAGGATGAGAACAGGTCTGCATAAGGAAAACAACAGTTGCCCTCAGGACTGAATTTTCGTCACAGTTGTAGCTGCTCATCTTCATCATACTTTTAGCAATTTGATACAGAAGAACAAACAAGGGAAAAAGCAGGGGGAGCAAAGTTTGCATGACTTTAACTTATTTTTTCTTTTAAAAGTACCATCCTACATTACTTAGCCTCTCTACATTATTCATCTCATGACTTTTACTGCCATTATTTCCCAATAGTTTGCATACTTGCAAAACTGCACACATTTGTAGCATGGATATTTATGAAGTATTTCTTATACAAAAAATTGAAACAAAATTCAATGACTAGAGTTTCAGTATCATTCATAAGTAGATGAAGAACACCAATACCCTACACTGAGCAGAGGTTATAGTCTAACTTTGCTGAGCATCTGTAAATCACAGGGAAGCCAGGGGAGCTTCAAATTCACAGCTCTACTGGGTCATGCCATGCAATTATTAAGCTAATCAGATAACCAAGTAAAAACCAAATATCATGAAGGTTGAACCAAATAAATAATGGAATTTAAACGCAGCATTGCAACTAAAATTAATTATTGCTCATAAAAATCTCTACAGAGCCTTGTTTACAGACAACTCACATTTGAGATTCAGCTTTGTGTATAGCATATGATTCTTAACGTCACAGAAACTTTGCCACAAAAAGCTACAGTCATCCAGATGTCCACATGAAAAGGACAGATTCCATTTGGAAAAATCCAGACCAGCAGCACAGTTGTCTCTACTATCTCTACTACACAGGTATATTTTTTCATTGAACTGTAAATATTGCTATTTTTACATTTGAGTTTTGGATTTTTTTTTTTTTTTAATGGAAGGTACTGAAGCAACAATACAATATGCAGACTTTGACATTCAAGGGAGTATAACCTCCTACTGATGCCAGGGCATGAACACACTGAGCTCCCATCAACACTAATGGAAGCGGTACTCTAAACTCCCATGCACTGACATGAGGGTACACCGTAAGTTTCACGAAGACAAGTGCCAGGAAGATTTTCTCTCTGACAATCAAGTCTTCAAGAAATCAGAAAACAATGCTTTATTTCTAGTGCATTCTAATGTGGCTTCAGTGGAAGGTTAGAAGCAGTTTGAAATTTAACCATTCACGAGAGGAAGCTCTGCTTTCTAGACCAGCACTATAATGAAGTCCTATAATTAAGTGAACTGACGTGTGTACAGTGCAAAGAATGAAACTTCCAGAAAAGGAGAAAACGCTGTTTCATCTTGCAGTTCTGGTTGCATATAACTTTGAACCAGATATGCTTTGAGAATTTATAAATGTTGGTATTTAAAATTACATAGGAGAACAGTGAAAACAAATGGTAATAGTTTTGACTTGATAACAAATGCAGGGGAACCATTTCATGTAGTGCTAAAAACGTGCTGCACACAATTTGTAGGTTGTTTTATGAAACATTTCTTATACTCTTCTGAAAAGATAAACTTGTCTGAGAAACCTAGTTTTCAATCTATTACAAATGCATAGCCGAAAGAGGCCATATTATTTCATCAATTTCAAAGATACCCCCGTCAGTTTTAAAATCAACAGCATAGCTCCAATGTCCAACATGCAAGTGAAAACATACGTCTGACTTTTGAAAAGGAAAGCAACGCATATCTCTTGCTTTAACACCCAGCCACATGAGAGAACAGGTAACTCTTGAAAACAATTGTCAACCTAATTCATGCTGAGATGTAAAATAAAAAGCTGCACAAATACTTTCTCACTTAAAGCAAATTTGTTGCACTGAGATTATTACAATAAATACCATATAAATCAGTACAATTGGCCATTATTTTGAAGAGTATTCTCATGATATACAGATGGGGTAACAGGACTTGGTTTGGGTTTTTTTCCATTTTAAAAAAAATTAAAGAGGAAAAAATATCCTAACAACAGATTGTAACATGCAGTATGACTAAACTCAATCACCTAAATGATTTTAAAGAAGTATGCTATTTCAATCTAATTTTAATTAGAAAACTTAATGTAAAATCATGGCAAACATGGCAAAGTCTGGGTAATATGACAAAAAGGACCCTGAGCAACATCATAAGTCTGTAAGAACACTGATTATTTTGATTTTGGAAATCTTCCTTAAACCACTTGATTGATTTCGGTCGCTGGGGTTTTCTGTTTACAAAAAGGTCCGTCCATCCTGTGGTTTTTATGTGAACCCATCACACACCATTTAATGAATGCATCTAAACCAAAGACAGAATGTCTGGAAAGTAACATGTTAAGGAGCGTCCTCCTGGCTGCCAATCAGACATCACTGGGTGATCTTGCCCTCTGAGACAGGTTAGAAGGAATACAACCACAACAGACGAGCCAAAGTGCTTTCTGTATCTCCTGGTTTCTAAAAGCATATATTACAGGATTGATGATGGAATTGTAGGTAGCTGGCAGGAGGGTGGCATAGGTGTATATAGAAGGATAGGTGTAATCTGCTATTAAAGAATAGAGCGTAAAAGGCATCCAGCAAGCAGCAAAAGTCCCCAAAATAATGGCCAAAGTAGACACTCCTTTTCGGGTGGTCACATAGTGGGAAGTGGCCAGGAAATGGTGTTGCAAGGCAATCTGATGGGCATGGCGCATCACAATTTTACAGATCTGAATGTAGAGCTGCAGCATGAGGGCAAACATAAGCAAGAAAGAGACCGAAAGGACAGCTGCATTATTTTTAGTGAGTGGTCTGATAACACTGCAGGTAGATTCATCTCTGAGGCAGTTCCAGCCCATTACAGGCAGCAGTCCAATACAGATAGATGCTCCCCAGAGCAATATAAGCATGACATAGGTAAAAGTGACAGTCCTCTCTGAATTGTAAGTCAGAGCATAATACAGGGAGAGGTAACGATCAACAGTGATAGCCAGCAAGCTGCCAACAGATGCTGAGAAAGAGGCAACAATCAGTCCAATCGTAACCAGTTTCATAGCTTCTGACTGCAGAAGGTAGGCAAAAACAAAATTGATGATCAATCCAATGCCTGCTAAGAGATCTGCCAGCGCCAGGCTGCCTATCAGGAGGAACATGGGGGCGCGAAGACTGGGATTATGGAAAATGATCAGAACCACAACGGCATTTTCGCAGGAGATAAGGGTCCCTGAAGTACACAAGACAATGTCCCAGGGGTTTACCAAAAGCTCTGGCTTAGGGTCTACGGCAGGAACGAGGGAGGAGCCTGCAGCTGAGGCATTCTCTGTAGAGCTGGCTTCTATATGATCCTGAGGCAGCCAGCTCAAATTAACCTTCAGATCTTCATTCATTTTAACCCCTGTCTTCTTCAACAGAAAGACATTATTTTTAATGTTCAGCCACAGCACTGGATACATCACCCCCCGGAGCATGCAACGCCCTAGACAGGAACACCAGCCTGATGTGCAGGCAGGCACTTGTTACATAAATGTGACAATAGAAAATAAAAACAAAAACGGGGGATGGGGGAGGATATTTTAAACTGCCCGAGATTATCCTCCAAGGGACCGATGCACGAAGGCTGAGTGATCCTTAGGGTAACCTGCACAGGGAAGGAGGCACGGGCACGGGAGGCAACCCATAAAGCAGCTAAAGCTCCCTTTAAGCGCCGCAATTTGGGGTGGGGGCCGGCTGCGGGGCGGCGTAAACCCCGCTCTCCTGCAGCCGCGATTTGAACGCGGGATTATTTCTGGTCACGGAGGGAGCGGACAGGATGAGGAAGGAGGAGGGGAAGGGGAATATCTTTCACCGACCCCCAGTGAGGAAACCCCGCCCGGGCTCGGGGGAGAGTGGGGCGATATCCTCTGAGAACTTACAAACTCGACGCGGACACCACACACACACACCCCCCCCCCCCACCCCGACCCCACGCACGCCCAGCGGCGGTTCACCTGGGCTGTCCGCCGGCGGGTCGGAGGAAGGATGGATGAAGGAAGGAGGAGGAGGAGGACGAGGCACGGAGGGGTCGCCGCGGTCCCTTCCAGGCGCCAGCGGGGCCGGCGCGGCGCGGGGGGGGGCGGGGGGGGGGCCCGAAGGCGCAGCGCAGGTGCGCGCCCCCCGCGCGCGCGCGCGCAGGGCGTGTGCGTGTCCCTGTGTGCGAGGGAGGGAGTGTGAGGGAGGGGGCGGGGGCGCGCCTCGTGCGCGCGCGCCTGCGCAGGTGCGCGCGGGGGAGGCGGTGAGGGGGGAAAAGGGGGCGGACGCCCCCGGCCCGGTCCCCCGCCCCCGAGGGACCGCCGAGCCCAGCCCTGCGGCCGGGGCGTCCCGCCGGCCACCGGAGAGCTGCCCCTCGCTGCTCTGCAGGGACCAGCCGGCTTCTCCCTTGCAGCAAGAGCCTCCCGGAATTATTTAAATGAAAATTGTACTGTGGGGGTAGCCAAGTGCTGGCGGCACGGGTTTGCCCAAAGAGGTTGTGGTGTCTCTGCCCCTGGAGGTAACTCAAAAGCTGATGACATCGCCGTCCCTGGTAGTGTTTGAGGCCAGGTTGAATCGGGTCCTGAGCGACCTGATCTAGTGGGTGGCATCTCTGCCCATGGCAGGGCATTTGAAACTAGATGGTCTTTAAAGTTCCTTCCATCCCCAACCATTCTACACTTCTATGATTCTGTGGTCCTGTTCTTATTGACCATGTTTTGGGAAGTGGGGCTGGACCAGATCATCACCAGAGGCACCTGAACATTCTGTGATCCTGTGGTCTACAACCATATGAAAATGAATCACAGAATCATAGAATGCCAGAATCAATTAGGTTGGAAAAGACCTCTGAAATCATTGAGTCCAACCCATGACTGAACACCATCACATCAGCTAGACCATGACACTGAGTGCCACATCCAGTCTTTCCTTAAACACCTCCGAGGGATGGTGACTCCACCGTCTCCCTGAGCAGCCCATTCCAGTGTATAATCACCCCGTCTGTGAAGAAATTTCTCCTTATGTCCAACCTAAACCCCTCCTGGAGTAGCTTAAGACTATGTCCTCTCATCCTGTCATCTGTTACTTGGGGAAGACATCATCCCCCACATGGCTACGAACTCCTTTCCCAGTAGGTCCTGAATGACCTCTTCTAACTGACCCTACTTTGAGAAGTGGGGCTGGACCAGACCCCCACCAGAGGCACCCTGGTGCCTCAACCATTCTGTGATTCTGTGGTCTGCAACCACGTGAAAATGAAAATACAGTATAAAAAATTTAAAGGAGTGATGCCCAGTGTCAGGTCTAGAGCAGGTAGCTCCTGGCTGTGCAGGGAACTTGCTGGGGTAGCGTGGGCATGGGGATGCCTGCCGTCTTTGGATGGTGACATTATGGACACATGGCCAAATTTACAAAGGTGTTACATATTGAGTAGTGCAGGCAGGCCAGTGGCACTTGGAGTGAGTTGGAACTAAACTTGGATATAGGCCACTGGGTCAGAGGAGCCACATAAAACATCTTTAGACACCAGATACAGGTGGTTTTTGAAAAGAGGATAGTCTCTCAAGATCCTCTGTAGAGTCAGTGGAGAGAAGCGTGTCCTCCAGAGCATGTCAAAACAGTGGGATGAGTTGGTCTGTAGAGGAGCCTGGGAAATTTTGGGAAAGCATGCTTCATCCTCGTTTACACCCATACAGCTAAAACTCTCTGGAAAATCAGGCCCTGCGGGATGACTGGAATCTGGAGGGAAGATTTCCTTCTCCCTTGTTGAGTTATGGATGCCGGAAACATGCATGGTGCCATCCTTCATTCGGCTCAACCTCAGTCACTGTGCTAAGCCTTGTGAAACTTTGCTAGGTGATTCAAGATGATTCATTCATATTTCAGGTGCCCCTCCTGCTTTATAACAAGGATTAAAAATGGATATCACCTTGCTGCTGATCATTGTCTTCCAGTTTTATCCAGTGATTTCTTATGTGACAGTGTGACAAATACTTTCCTGTGATCTGGACTGAATATGTTTGGTGTGTTTCATCATCTGTCACTCTTCCATTTAGAACAGTTGCAATAAAAATGCGAAAGCTTTTCTTCAAATGTTTTGCCGTTTTTTTCACAAATGGTGAAGACAGGCGTTTCAATTGAATATTTTAATTTAGGACTTTGGAGAGCTGTGTTTATTCACTTAGTTAATTTGTGAATGATTTCCATTCCAATTATAACACATTATAAACAAGCTAATGTTTGTATCCTATATTGCCAGCTTGTCACTTTTTACTGAGGTAGTGGACTATCATCATTAGTGCAAACAGCATTGGCATGGATTTCACCCAGTGAAACAGAACACTCGTAATTTAGAGGAAAATCTCTTTTTAGGCATTGTGAAGATTACCAGATGCAAAAATTAGTGATAGGTCATAGCTAAAGATCTTATGTACCACTGCCTTGCTATTTATTTCTGTTTCTCACAAACCTGCTGATAGAGATGTTTGCTGACCCTCAAGCGAGCACAGAACAGCCTAGTGCTGGAACAGGAAGCAGAGGTCAGGCTGTGCTGGCTTTGGACCCAGGATCTTAGGATCTCTGTCTGATGCTGTGACTGCCATGATGATGTACAAAGATACTCTGGCCCAGCTCAGGTAACACAACATGACTTTGCACAATAATGGCATATCCTGAGGAATAATATACTTGTGAAGTCTAGTGCTGTTATTTGTCTTGGTCATAGTCTGGAAGTTTCTCACTCTTCAGGCAGTCTGTAACCTGCTGTGTCCAGGAGGTTTGGGTGAATTCAGGGACGTGCACTTCTTTCCTTCAGGTATCTGCGACTGGAATATACAGCAATGTCCTCTCTGGGGTCATGCCCCAGCCGTGTCCTGAGGGCAAGTCTGCTTCCAAGACCCTGTGTGCCATGGATGGGGAGCCTCTTCATACAGATGAGGGATGAAAACCATCATCTGCTCCATTGCCTTCCTGTTCTGAACAGTAGGAGCATCAGGCTTTGGGATACATCCTGAGCTACGAGCCAGTAAATTATAGAGCTATCACAGAAACTAAATGGTCCCATTTAAACAGAAAAACAAATTATCCTGAAATAACACATAGACATATTTTTCATCTGGGTCCCTACCATCTAGCAGGCCTCCCTCCAGGAAATCCAATAGGGTCCCATGCCTCTCTTATTCCTTCCTAAGAACCCTCTCTCTATTCTTAATCTCTTTGTTTTGACTCCTAGCCATTAATCCATATAATCAAAACCACCCTGAAGAAGCACCTAATCAAGTGAGAGTCATCCTTACCTGAAGTAATTTTTCCTTTGGATTTTATTTTTCCCCATATGTAGTCTTATAGTAATTTAAATCAAATTAAGGAAGTTCATATTCTGGTAACAACTCTTACAGATAGTAATGGTTTGCTGTACAAAGGAAGTGTGAAAACCACAATTATATGACAGCACCTTGTGTGCATTTTAGAAATGGCTTTTGTTAGAATTTCCTTTCAGGAGATTTCATCTTCACATTGATTTAATCTTCAGTGTTACATGAATGTCATTTAGACACTCAGACCATGTAATGAACCAAATTCCTCCCATGCACAAAACTGCACAGTTATTACTGATCTTTCAGAATCTTTGAACCAGCATACCCTGGGCACTGCACAGCCCATTTAACCTTTGTTTTTTAATTTAACTTTCTCCTTTTTTCCTTCCCATTGGTGAATCAAGTATTGGAATCTTCACTTATTTTTTCTGAATTGCTAGGCAACCTGGAAACAATTAGGAGCATAACTAAAGTAGGGGTTATATAGAGAATATTTTGGGTTTATTCTAAATCAGTCTTTGTCCATTTCCAAAGGAAAGAAAGAGAATGGAGCATAAAAGAATACTTGCCAATTTATATCAATTTAATAGAAAATAAGTCTTGTCACACAGACATTATTACAATGGGAAGATATATTTTGTTCCTCCACAGATGCAACTGATTTTTGAAAGGCACTTGTCTTATCATATGCCATTATAACAGAAGTGCCAATTTTCATTAAAATACTTTTGAAGGGGATTAATACCTGTTTTCTTACAACCTCTTAAAACATTAGCTTCCAATAGAGCCTGTGGCAGACTTGCAGTTATTCCATAACCCACGGAACTGTTGGCAAAGAATGGACATGTTATAGAGACAGGTGGATGTAATGGTAAACAAAGAAGACAGAAGAGCATTTGGGGCGGGGGCTGGGCTTTTGTCACACAGCTTGTTCAGGCACTTTATTTTTTAATACATGCAGCTATAAACATAACTGTATTTCTAAGCAAAGGTGATTTAGTCATACCTGCATTATAGGGGACCAATAATGGGACAGCACTGACTGTGCACGGGAAGGAGCTGGTTGTATACGAGTTCCCTGTGCAGAGCTGTGACAGAGGGCTGCTGTGATAAAAGGAGAATCATGAACAGAAGCAGGGAAGGAATTATTACTTCTGGACAGGGAACTGATGAGATCAACATTTGAAAGCTTTATACAGTTTGGGCCAGTGTGTTTTCAAAAGTGCTGAGAAATGAGACAGAATGCAGGAAGGAATCACAAAAAATATTCTGAAGAACAGAGAAAATTTCTCCTGGTGAAGGATTTATAGAAGTCATTCTGTTCAGTTAGGCTAAAAGAAGATCAAGAAATGCATGGATTAAATCATACTTTCACCACTATTTTGGAATGGCTCTTGAATTTAACAGAAAATGGTGTAATGTCTAGAAGCTGAAGTTAGAGAAGTTCAGATTCAAAATTAAGCTCAAAAATTTAATAACAAGATAATTATGCTCTGGATCAACACACCCAGGGCAAGCAATGGTTCAATTTCCTCTTGATACTTTTTTTGGAAGACACCCTTATCAAAAAGAAGTTCTATACAGGCACATGCCACAATAAAAACCTTACCCAAAATGAGTAGTAATTTAATTTTTTCCTTTTTGTAGGCCATTAGAGCAAGGAGAAGTTTCTTATAACTCACTGTTTGTCCTTTTCAGGTGAAAGAACATGATACTCTGATGGGCTGAGATGTTGGAAAACAAACCCTTTTCCCTTGCGTTCTCAGTAGTCTGGGCTTCTCTGAGGAGTTGTCCTGTCCTGATGGGCTCCTTGCCCGTGTCTGACAAATGGCTGAGTATTCACAGTCTTCAAAGTTGTCTGTCTTGGGGGCATGTTTCCCTACAAATATATCTCATGTTTTTCTTGGTAGCTGCTGTGTCTCTTTCCTGCTCCCTTTAAGATGACATACTGTTTTTCTTTTACTTCTTCTCATAGGTACTTTAAATAACATTCTTTTCTTCCTTTTTTTTCTTGGAGGGTGATTTGTCATGGGTGGATTATTCTGAAACTGAAGGCAGCGTACTTTGCTTTGACTTTTATAAGCAACTTTTGGGTAGTTTTTTATTACATCGACAACAAGTGTTTTCATTACAGTCTTCATTTACTAATTGGGAATGAAGCATGAGGTGAATGAGTGAGAAGCACTTAGCTTCTTTATGGCCCCACAAAGTACTTGAAGTTCTTCAACAGACCACAGAGGACATCAGTGGTCTGCTCACGTCTCAAGGACCAGAGAACAAGGCAAGTGTATTAAAGATATTAAAAGGTGTATGTTGTCCTGGGAAAAGTTTGTGCTATAAACCCCTATATTGACTATACTTAAGTAGAAAGGCTGGCTTGCAGCTATATTTGAATGCTCTGCTGGCCAGCAAAGTAGTATCTCAAAGTGGAAAATGATTTGACGCATGTTGATTATTCTGCTTCTTTTATAAGGAGATAATGGGCATCATGGCTCTTAAAAGCATGGGGAATATTTCTCAGAGTATTCTGAAAAGCATGTTCAGTTGTAATAGATAGTTCTCTGAAGGGTAGGTGACCATATTGTTGAGACATATAAATGTTGCTTTAAATGTTCATGCTTTCACCTTGGTGGAAATTGTGGTAATAATGCTTAAAGATATGTTATCAAGCTCATCATAAAGATATGCTATCAAGCATTTAATGTCATTTAATTTCAATGTCATTAAAAAAATATTGAAGTCAGGTGTGTCACAGTGCATGACATGGGAAATGCTAGCTGTGTGAGGAGGCTGGAAGGAGGGGTTGTCCAGCAACATGCATTCCTCCTGCAGAAACCTTAGCTTTGTTGTCTCATGACTGCTTTGTATTACATGGGATGTTTAGTGAGAGGGGTTTAGCTGTGAGCTTGGTTGGTGGCAAAATCCACTGAATGGAAGAGTTTGACTTCCTCTTTTGTGTCAAAGAGGAAAATGTCAGAAATTCTTTGTGGGTCCAACATGTCTTTCACAGAATTATCACCTGCATAGAAGTGATGCTCCACTTCAATCCATGTAATCAAATGAAAGTTAGGGTTCTTTTTCCCAGAACAAGTCCACTGAAGGAAAAAACTTGCAATTCCACTCTGAAAGACAGCACCTTTCTGAATTGCTTATTTGTAAGCACCAGAGATCTGTGGAATCCAAGTGTGTAATAACACAAGTGCAATTTAGGACAGGTCAGATGGAAGCTTAATTATCTATGATCATAGTTAATGATGTGGAAATGTGGGGAGCTGGAAACCATCATTAGTTTTTACTTGAAAGGAATATTCTTTTAGTTACTATGAACTTCTTACCCAGACCTTTCAAATCTTGAATATTAACAATGGGTACCATATATGACCATGTTTATAGAGCAGCAGTAGCAGAACTGCTTTTAAGTTCTCTGTCAAGACAACAAAGACAAGTTAAAAATTGCTTTTTTTGCATCCAGTCATCTTCAAAAGAAGGAAATACATATGTGTGTGTGTATGTATTCCTTAGGGAAGGCATGAGTGAAAGAAAGAATTCTGGACAGGAGCAGGAGCTATCCACCCCACTTTATTAAAAGGGAACATTCAGTAATGTTATAAAACTTCCCTAGACTGGCATGGCTAGTCTCACCTCTTTACCTGACTTTCCCAGTTATTTCCTGCCTTGGTCAGTGGTCACCACCCTACTTATTTTTCAGAGATTTTTTCCAACTCAGCCCTGTCTCTTTGCATTCAGACTCTACCTGTGTCCTTTAGATTATGATACTGCCTTTCTTGACCCCCTGCACGGTGATAGGTCTTGCCCAGTTCCTCATCACTGAAGCACAATTCTATCCAAGCTCAACAAATGGAGCCTTCTCCAGCTGATACCCATCCAAAATGCTGCTTGAAGAGGTCACTTACCTAGAGCAGTGCTTTGAAAGATTTAATCCTCTCTTAACAACCTTCCATTGACTCTTGCGTCTCAAACTTCAGAAATGAGAGGCTCATTTTCTCTTCCAATACCCTTCAGGAAACATTACATTTAGTACTGAGATGTCTTCACCACCTGTAAAAGCCTCTGGAGCCATCCTCTGCTACCTGTTGATCACTTCCTTTGACACTTGGCATGTGTGTCCTGTAAAACATCTTTGCCACCACCTCATTATCCCCTTTTAAATGATTGTTCAAGCTGTTGACTGATTAATTCAAATGTAAGGATTAGTAGATGAAGTCTAACAGACTTGTTGATCCAAAGATACACTTTGGTCCTAAATGTTAGTAATCTCAATGATTTCTGAGTTTTGTTTGATCTTTGTGCATGTGATCACATGCTCTGTGCCATGTATGTAGCTGGGTATACTTGCTAGGTTTTACTGCTGTGTATCATGTTTCTAAAAGTGTTCTTATTATCTGTAAAACAGAGGTATTTACTGAGCCTTTTCTATATTTTTCAGTTAATTTATGTGATATCTAATGAAATAGCCTCTTCAGAATCCTTCTGCTCCTCATCACATCATCACATGAGCTTCTAACTTTTTGTTTGCTTCCAGAATTCCCTTTCAAAGGCAAAGGTGTGGTAACAATTAGAACCTGTGTTTCCTGTTGCCTCATCTTACAATCACTCCCACTCTTCTGTTAAACAAATAGTGATAGAATAAAGTTACTATTGTACTTTTTGGACAATACAACAATACTGAAATTTTAAGACATAGGTTTGTTTTCTTTTAGGATGCCCATCACAAGTACTACTAAAAATTTCTTTAAAAGTTTTGTAATTTATAGACATATATTAACAAAATCATTTGACTTGGTGTTTAAGCTCTATGAGCTGCAGAGGTCTCTAGAGCAATTTCTGTTTCAGGAGAAGAAAGGGGTTTTTATATCTGTAGGGCTAACTATAGCCTATCATGAATTATAAACTGGATCACAGGCTTCTAATATTTTACTATCTGGACAGTGACCCAGAACAACCTCTTTCTGTGGCCACAAAAGTGATTGATTTTCATGGCTCATTCATCTGTAGAAGTATTTTCATCTAAGATGACCAGTTTCTGTAATGAGAATGATTTTGAGTTACAGATTTCTGAAGTTCACAGAGAACATATCTATTCATAAATCAATTATTTGAAACCAGTATCAGTTCTTACTATGGCATTTATATGATGGCATGCTAATTATAACTCACTTGTATTTTTGGTTCAGTGATCATGCTTATAATTAAATTTTTTTTATACTAGCAATTGTTCTCACTTAAATTTTAAAATTGGACACTTAAAAATATGTATACTAGGGCTGAAATTAAATATTGAAAATTACATGTACTGTCTGAAAATTAGTGTATTGTCATATTTGTTATAATGCTGGTATTTCCCTAAATGTCAAATACTTCATACATCTGACATTTAGAAACTGTAAAGGAAACAAGAATGGTAAAATACGTGACCATAGAGCTGATAATTGAAATGTGACCTTATAAATCCAGGTCTATAGGGCTGCTACCCTGGTCAGAGATGCAGGAGGTGTGTGATTAAGTATCTGAACCTGTGAAGATTTATAAGAGCCATCATTATTCACAGCAGCCATATGAAATAAAAAATGGTACTTGAAAGACAGATTGAGGATGAGGAGGAAAAGTGTGATGAGCAGAGCTGGTGGTTCATCATGATTTCATTTACGTGTCTGTAAATCTGTAACTGCTTGACATCACCCGTACATATTCGGGTTCAGTGCCTGACTGGTATTTAATGATCCCACAGTCCTGGTAGAGAACCCAGGGCTGGTACAGCAATGGTGTAAGCAGTGCAACTGTGCAGCTGCTGTACACATGTAACTGGGAACACTGGGCTACCTTGGCTTACCCTACTGGAACAGCAAATACAGGCCCAGTAAATATAGCTGTATTTCTATTGCAATAAAGTGTAGAAGGAACTCCTGAGTACGGCATCTATTCAGAGACCTCTGTCCCCTTGCCTTTAAGAGGGATGAATATGCAAGGAATTCCTGAGATGAAACAGTTGCAAGAATGATGCCTGATTATTATGAAGATTCTATCCTTCAGTCTGATGCTTTGCAGTGTAATTTTATCTGCTCATTCTGCTAAAAATTGCTCACTGGGGAAATTACAACCACTAAAAGCATTTGGGGATTTCAAGCCTGGTAGAATGATTTTTCTCTCATTTTTCTCTCTCTGGCAGGGGTGGAAATACAGCACTTCTTCACAGGGTTGAGAGGAAAGGGGGGTGGGACAAAAACCATTGGAAGTGGTTCTCCTGGGAGCCTTCCCTGGGGAAAGCACCACTTCTGAATCTAAAGTAAAGCTGTTCCAGTGCCTTCATGTAAAATTAGTCCATACTCATAGCTTAACAGTGTAGCAAGCTCTTTCACAGAACTGAAGAATCTAGCCTTGCTTTTTGTATCTTTATCGTGTTGTTTAGGTCTGTTTTTAACCTTTGTGCCACAAAGGCTGCTATAATCCTCCAGGTTTCAGCTGTTTCTGGGAAAATGGTTTTCCAGGAAAATTGCCAATAACTACTGCAGAAATGGCCTGCCAGAAGCTATAACAATACTCTGTCCTCATTTGTGGGTGCAGTGAGTGGTACATTTCTTCTTTCCGTCTTTCTTCCTGAAGCCCTGTGGCACAGGGATGGTTTATAGCGCACGGAACAGGACAGCAGGTAGCTAAGTGGCAACATGAAGGAGTACAATGCTGACCAACTGTAACATGAGAAGTTTCTGAATTCCTGTGTGGTGGCTATTGTATGGAAAAGGTAAATATACCTGTGCTTGCATCCTTGCAACTGTAAAGTTCCTGTAGCAGAAACGCTCCAAGCCATGCACTGTAAGCATTCTAGCTTAAATATTTCTTCTTCTTAGATGCTTTTGGTTAATTCTATGGCTGTTCATTGTCAGCTTGAGATTAGCCTGTTTTTACATTATTACCTTGTGTGCTGAGCAGGACAAGCTGTGGGTACAAAAGCTGTGAAACTCTGAGCTGCAAATGTGTTAGATCGTGAGTGGTGAAGCCAGTGCAGAACCTTGAAGTTGTTATTGCCCTTCATTGTCACAGCACTCTTAGAATTCAGATAGGCAAATTACAGGAGATGACACCTTTTGGGGATTAGAATCTTTGTAATATTTTGTCTGAAGTCTTTTAATATCAGAGCAGCTCTTGGGGAAATTCAGTATGAAACATGCTGAGCAGAACTAACTTCTATTGATGTAGGTAGGCCAAGTCAGTTCTCAGTGACATACTGATGCAACATTGATTTACAACAGATTTCAAAAAAGTTGGGCTGTGGTTTTATCTGTTTGCTGTGTACACACAAGACAGGGAGATCTGGATCCACCATCTGGCAAACATGAGGGATGCATGCTGGTCTGAAAGTGCCCCAAATATGACTGTAATTAGCTGCTTGAAATGGGTGCTTGGAAATGTGACAAGTGTAGCAAGTGAGACAAGAAGATATAGCAAGTGCATTATTAAGCAAAGCAGTGAGTTAAAGAGCACATAGTCACCCCTGATAGTAGGTGGCTGATAAAGAATAGGAAAATGTGTAGTATGGTGTAAAGAAAAAAGAAATACATATACAATGGAAGCTGGAATGCGCAGTTCTTGGTCTCAGACTGCTGGAGGGTTTCACCTCTCTGTCTGCATTTTGATTCCTAATTTGCCATGCTTTTGTGTACCCTTCTATAAATGATTAATTTATGGTCTTAGTTTTAGTCTTTATTTCAGAATTCAGATCTGTGGGGAATGAAAGAGGAAAATTCTGGACTACTCAATAGCTAGACAAGAGTAGGAAGGAGCCCTATTTGTGAGAGAAAGAGATCTAGCAACAGTAACTGACCCAGTATATTTTCATTTATGCCTGGAATGTGTTTCCTTGACTTCTACTTTCCTGTTTGGGTTTTTTTTGTTGTTGTTGTTTTTGTTTGGTTTTTGGGGTTTTGTTTGTTTGTTTTTGTTTTGTTTTCTGGTTTTGGGGTTTTTTTTGTTTGGTTCGGGGTGTTTTTTGTTTTGTTTTTTTTTTTTGTTTTGCTTTGCTAAGTGCTCCCTTCTGGATATGGATATGAAAAAAAAAAAGGAGCATTATATAAATCATCAGTACTCTTGTGTTGTTGTTTAACCCCAGCTGGCAACTAAGCACCACACAGCTAGTCCCTCACTCCCCACCCTTGCCAGCACGATGGTGGGGAAGAGAATTGGAAGGGTGAAAATGAAAAAACTTGTGGACTGAGATAAGAATGATTTAATAATTGAAATAAAATAAAATAATAATATTAATATTGGAAACTTATTGGAAAAAAAGAGATGAATAAAACCCTGGAAAGACAAGTGATGCACATAAAAAACAAGGACCAGTGCCCAGCCAGTCCCTGAGCAGCAGCCTGCAGCCAACTTTCCCCCTTGTTTATATGCTGAGTATGACACCACATGGTTTGGGATATCCCTTTGGTCAGCTGGGGTCAGCTGTCCCAGCTCTGTCCCCTCCCAACTCCATGTGCATCCCCAGTCCACCACTGGCAGGGTGGGGTGAGAGGTGGAAAAGGCCTTGACCCTGTGTAAGCGCTGCTCAGCAGTAACCAAAACATCCCCATGTTGTTACTGTCTCCAGCACAAATCCAAAACACAGCCCCGCACCAGCTACTGTGAAGAAAATTAACTCTACCCCAGCCCAAACCAGCACATCTTGATACAAATGGTTAAAACACACTTGTCTCTAAGACACAAATATTTGTCCACTAAAGTGAAACCTCCAAGGTCACGCCCACTGGTTTGTACTATTTATGAGATATATATTATTTATTTGACCTAAATATTCATGTATGCCTTTCCATCACGTAAAAAAAGCACAAGAGATTGTACAGCCAGTGTATTGACAAGCTGCCTGGAACTACTCATCTAAACCATAGGAACAGTCTGCTGTGCTCTTTTTTTTTGGTTCTGTAGCTGCTGTGGTGTAGTTGTGTACTGATTCTACAGACTGACTTCTTTGGTCTTTTATTTCAGTGCTTTGACATTTCCTTGCCTGTGCAGTAGGTAAACTCTGGTTAGCAGAGTAACCAAAATTTGGAATACATTTATTTTAAAGCATTTTGGTTCCTCTTTAAAATAGTAGACTTAGGAGTGGGCTCATTAGAAGTGAGTCAATCTGAATTGATTTCAGAGTAAATACAAATGTTGAAAACCAGCCAGGTTTGGTAAAGAAAAAGAAGGAATACTCCTCATACGTTTCTCAGCTGTACCACAGCATGCAAAATCAAGCCCAGCAGAAATCAGAACTTTGCCTGAAATTCATAACTGATGACCTTGGTTATTGTCAAATCATTGTAAAAGTGAAATAAATAAAATCACTCACTATGTAAAACCCCAAACACTTTGGCTGTGACTCAGCTTCCAAAATGTGGAATGCATTTAATACTAGTTTGAATAGACCTATGGTTTGGCCATGCCTTTTCTGTCTGTTCTAAACACCTGTTTTCATTTAGCTGTACAAGATGGACCACAGGTCTGCACTTAGCTTTATACTCCAAACAGCTCTACTGAAATCAGCAATAGCAGTTGATTTTGAACACAATCTGAAGTATCACACTTCATTTCTTCTGGAAACGAAATAGTGGGGAAAAACTGCAGTGTAACTAGCCAAACTGATGGGAATTTTATAAGATGACTGTAGCACATTTAAAACTCAACTATGCTCTTGTGGCTTCATTCTCTCCTTTCTCTTTGGATGCTAGCTCATTTCTCCTGCCCTTGTGTTACTTGAAAGCTGACACATTTCATGCCAAAGCTCCAGGAAAGAATTGTGACAGGGGAGTATTTCAAGTAAATAGAAACAAAGTAAAAGAAAACAAAATTATATTCAACAAATGAACAAGATGGTTCCTTAAATCTGCATTATTAGTTGATTAGTTTAATCCAGAAATCCAGGCTGGTTTTTGACCTTCTTCACTTTCTGTTCTAGTGGATTCAAAAGAATAAACAACTGCATGATCCACCTATGTGTTTGATGACTTGCTGCATGCAATTTTCAGTTGTTTGTAGTATTCAACTGTGTCACTAGATTTACCATTCTCATATGTCAATTTTTTCATACATCATTGTACCTATCAAGCATTTTCAAACAAGCTACTTGGGTCTGCATCTGTAATAGCTGTGTTATAGAATTATTGATAGATTAAACTAATCCTGTAATTTCCTTATTGCATCAAATCCATCAAAGAATATTTTTAGCAAATGCTTATTTTACTGTCTTGCCCACTGTCTTATGTTACTCAACTGTTAAGATGTGGGCTTGAGTTTTGAGAAATATGAGGTCAAAATCATGTTTTTCTGCATACTTTCTTTGTAAACTAAATCCCTGTGCATGGGAACAAAGTTAGTGTCTTGCACCCTCTAGCCCTCCAGTTTCTCTATGTGTCTAGTTTAAGGTTAGATAATGTCTGAGTGTAATTTCAAGTGTCTTCATTTCGGAAGGACCAGTCACTCTGGAAGTGATGGCTTCTCTTTTGCTTCATGATGAAGGGAACCCAGGTTCATAATTCAGATTGAGAAACTAAAAGTTCAGTGAGGTGAACCTCAGTCTTTCAGTGTTTCAGCTTGTCCTCTCTGAAGCAGACATGGCAGCATTACCATGCCTCAGGAAGCTGCCACGAGGATGCTAAAAATTCTGAGATATTTATGAATCATAATAGAAGCTTATATGAATATTAATATTTATCTCATGCAAAAAGGAGAGCTTCTACCTCCATCTAGTTGAGACTTCCTTGTACTTTTGCATTTACCAAATATATTTTTGCCAGCATTTGGTATTAGAGAGATTTTGCATATAAAATGTGTGAAATCTGAATTTTTACATATTTTTACAGGCTTATTTAGAAGCAAAAATATAATGGTATGTATAGTACCAAGACTTCTAAAGAAAGGACAGACTCTTAAACTGTCTTACTGCACCTTAAAAAATAAGCAGCAATCCATCCTACAGCCATCCCTGGGAGAAGTTCCTGTATGAAGGGCCACAGCAAAGAGGGATTTGAGACTTTCTAAATATGGTGTGGAATTTTTTCCTTTGACTGTGGAATTTGAAGGGAATCTGTGTTCTGGAGTGCCATTTCCAGCAGTGAATGTAGTGAAACATGGACAGCCTGAATGAATCATGATGACCTCACGTCACCTCACAACAAAGATAGGAAGCTGCATAACCAAAAAGTGTCTTAAGCTGGAGAGAGAGGCACTTCAGAAAACTTTCCTAAGTTTATCTGACCTTTTTTTTTTTTAACAGGCTGCATGGAAGGTGACTCAATGAAATGTCCCAGTATGAGTCATTATAGCCAAAGAAAGAAAATAAGGCATGAAGTGGCAAATCTGATGGTGACCTCCCAAGTCTCTCTGATGGGCTTTGTTGCTGATACCCATGTAACTTTCTCTCTGTGTATGTAGGAGTGGACCTCTGGTGAAGCTGGGCTGTTTGAAGCTGGTTCCTCCTCCAAGTGGATAGTACAGGCTGTGTTTAGGGGGTGAATATTGGTGTGGTGTGCTTCATGGGTGAGTGCACTCCTGCATTTGCTGCAGCATTCCAGGTGCCGTGTCACTTAGCGTTATGTCACTCGTCGCTCTTTTTTTTTGGTCTTATTGCAGCTCAACAACTGGTAAGTTCAGAATTAATGTGCAGCAGTAACTCCCCATGGAGCAGATATTTAAGGCCAGTATTTCAATATCAGAATCCCCTAGTCATGATTTAAAACCAGTCTCTCCTTGCAAGACTTGCAGCTCTCTTTCTGATTAGCAAGAGCCGGAAATGTCAGTTTTGCTGCAGCTCAGTGATGGATGTGACACTGATTAAAGAAAGCAGAGGAGACAAAAGCATTGCTGTTGTAACTCTGGCAAAGCTGCAGGCAGATATGTATTTGACTCTAGCGTTGCATTTTGGATACTTGCACAGAGTAATACTTGTATCTGTGCCAGTAGTTTGTAGAGCAGGTTACTTCTCTTCTGCATATTCTCTTTTGTATTAGGTGCCTATTGGCAATGCAGAGGCATTTAGCTTCTTTCTCCGTGGAGCAGGCTGTGTGGTTCAGGGAAAGCACATTTTATTTCATGTGCATTTTATTACAGAGCAATCTGCTCTTCTGTCTGTACAATGAGAATGAAAGAAGTCTGAAGAACTTCAGTGAGAGCCATGCAAAAAGTAACGGAAATCTCTGATACAAATGGGATGGAATACATGAGAAAGAAAATATCACAAGGCTATATGTCCTCACTAATTAAAAGGAAATGGTCTGTGCTGCAGTACTTCACGAAGGCAGCATTGCATTTCTGTATAACTGGCTACAGACTTTTTGAAACAAGCAGAACTTTGAGAGAAGGCCCTGACCCTCTTAGCTTCTCTTGGTCTGCAGCACTGACCTGACAGCTGGAGCCGTCAAGATGTAAACTGAACTTCAAAAAGTGCCAGTAGCTCTGTATGAAAAATGTAAACAAAGATCACAAACTTGCTATAAGGGAGAATTCAGCCAGTTCTTGGAGTTTGGAGGTCCTTTTTTTATTCCCACTGTTTATATTATTTTGATCAGGCCTCTGATGAAGTGCTGCCTTAGACATCAAACCCAGAAATCAATAAGTATTTTTTAACTTTAAGGTTGCTGGGATTCAATGCCTTGGATGGGTATGTACAGAGTGCATGGATGGAGAGATTAAATGTAGCAGTTGGTTATTTTCCTGATTATGCATCTTTTGTAGGATACATTCTTGAGCTGGTAAGGGAGTAGGTAATTGGGATTTACTTGGCTGTGACAACAGCCAATGCTGAATGAAATGCTTGGATGGACAGAGGTTCTAGAAAGCTGCTGTGTTTTCCTCATTAGCCTTTTTCAACCCCTGTTCAAACAGTCAGATTGCTTTAGAATTAAGGTCAAATTTAAGAGAAATGGTTAGTTCCTCCATAAATCAAAGATTTCCAGACACAGTGAAGGAGAAATTCCTCCCTGCAAATGTAGTATGGAAGTATAAAAGAAAGAAAATATGTATATCTTAAGCTCTTTTAGGTAAAAAGGGAGGGTTACAAATACTCCACTTGTTTACTTGGCACCTTGGCTATGTGATGTACATGCACTGTACATCTCTTGACTGGGAGAAATGGAGAAAGGCAGGTGGTTCCCCAATTAGTTTATGCAGATATATTTTAATACCTATCTGTGCAAACACACATCATGTGTAGCATGCAAGGGACACTCTTCTGCTTTCTAGAGAAGGAACCTAAACCTCCAGTCTTTACACACAATTCTTTGCACACCGAAGTGGGCACTTTCCCGGCCCAGCCCTGTGTGGCTGCGCAGGGTCCTGCTTTCAGCAAGCAGCCGATGAATATTCAATGCCAGGTTCTCTGTAAAGAAATTGCAGAGTTAAATATTTTGTTCATTTCAACATTACTGCAGTGTTTTTCGGATTACCTTCTGGCTGGTGCCATTACTGGTTGTCACAGCGTGCTCATTACAGCATTGCAGGGAGCTGTCGCCACTACAGAGCAAAAGCAAGCCTGTCTGCTGTTACCTGCCAAGAGGTCAGGGCTTTACTGGTCAGTGCAGGAAAGACAGACTGCTGTTCAAATAAAACTGTCCAGCACTGTCTGTAATGGTAGATATGGTTAATTGTGCCATGAATAAAAATCCTGAATACATAAAATGCTGGAATAGCAGTCTTTGTTTCCTTTAGGTAAATGTGTTCAGCTGGTTCAGGTGAAAATTGTACTGAGCCATGGTCCTCTTATTATCCCACTACTGCTAACTTGATTAACAGCTCAGTGCTGACAGGTATAATTTTGTGCTACTTGCTATACAGCAATGTAACACAGAGCTTACCAGTGAAGACAGTGGAAAATGTAACAGATGAATGGGAGAAAAAACACCCCAAACCAGATGAGCTGGAGAACAGGTGGTATGTGTGAGAAGGGAGATGACAGGGCAGCAGGTTTTTATACACCTGATCAGTAGTTTGGCTCATGTATCTGTTTACTAGGTATGCTCAGCTACAGTACATAATAGAGCTCAGTCTGGAGGAATTTAAGGCCACAGTGGCTTGGTGAGGGAGGACCCAGTTCACATATGAAAGGCAGAATCTGAGAAAGTTCTGAAGGAGGGAGAATTACGCTTTTGGGCATGTATTAGGGTAGCAGTGAAAGTAATCTCTGGTTTAACTGATATGGGAAGTTGCCCTCACTCAGTGAGTTGGTGAGTTGGCCTATTGGATGTTTTTTTATTGTTTTATTGGTTTTTTATTGTTACTTGATGACCCAGCTGGCAGCTTTTAGTCTTCTCTTTTAATATTTAATTAATTACATATATGTCTCCTGTGGAGATTCATTACAGAGCTTGACTCTGAGTTGCTTTTTTTCAGTCCTTTCTTCCGCACAGTTAGTGTTTATGTGGCTTTTCCTCATAGTGATGTGTTCTGGAGCAAAGTACATCTATCTTCTCTTAACTAAACAGCAGCCCATAAGACACAGTGTTGCATAGCAAAGGGGAAAAGAGAAAGTGACGAAAAAAGGGGTTTATGAAGTATAAGATCCTTTTCCTATATGCAAGTCCTTAAATGAAGAATTGTTCATCCTTGTTTAACCAACCAAGTGAAACTTCCTGAGGGGTAAGAAACAAACAATTCCCACCATGAATGAACTGTGAATTATTTTTGCAAATAACTTTTTTACCTATACCATATCTGATCCTCCTGCTGCTGGGAGCAAAATGCAAGAGCCTGTAAACCAGAAACCAACCAGCTCCATGTTCATTGAGTGTTTATTGCCTGTTTTCTCAGATTACAGTGGTAGTTTGTTTAGCCGTTCTCTGACAGGAGAAGAAAAAGTTGAGAATTTTGCTGATTCATACTTTCAGACCAACAGATTTTAAGGATGCAGGTCTTGACATATTGCAGAATAACATAAAGAAGTGTGTCGATGAGACTGCTGCTCTACTCAGAGGCAGCAGTGAAGAATACAGGGGCAAAGCCTGCAACCTCAAATATTTGAAACCATGACTTGCACATCAAAAGTTTGTGATAATTGCCTTCATAATATGAGGTGCTTTTTTGTTTATTTAGTAATGAATTGTGGTTGTCTTATTTTCCCTCTGTCTTTCAGCCATTAGGATTCCCAGGAACATGCATCCCACATTTGTAGCTAATATGCTGTGTTTTCCACACACAACAGTGAAGCTAGAAGTGCTGAAATTATGTCTCTGTTGAAGTCTCTAAAAGTCTCTACCTAAAAAGTTTTACTATCACTTTTTTCCATGGTAGATACATGTCCAAGAATTCTGAGCACAAATACCATTCTTTTAAAGGTGATGAACTGAGGCAGAGAGATGGAGACCATCCTGCTCTTCCTTTTTCTTATTAGATACAGTTATGACTGTAAGCTGTGTGATGCAGAGGGCTGTCTTCATCTATATTGCACTGTGTATAATACAATGCCACTGGGATATAAATAGTAAACAATGATGATAAACAAATTCAGGTAACTAAGTAGCTGCCTCTACCTTTGTTGCTTTGAGAATTTGAGATCTTGTCTTTAGTAGGGGAATAAGGCAGACACATACAAATTGAAGCCTTTTTTTTTTTTTTTTAAGTGAAGGTTTGTACCTTATGTTTGAAAGATATTGTGACTATTAAGACCCCAAGAGAAATTAAATTGTGCATGGCTTAATTTGAAAAGTTGCTTCTTTATGCATCCAGAGTGCTAGTGCCAATTCCAGAAATTTTGTTGTTGTTTAGGGAGGGAAGGCAAACAAGCAGAAATATCCAACTTATATTTTAAGAAACCCGGGAGATAAAATGAAAAAAAAAAAAGGAAATAACACAAATCTCAGATATACAGAGGATCCATGAGCTGCTATAGAAACAGCCTATTTAAAGTCATCGTATTTTATAAATAATCCAGCAAATTCTGGAGTGTGTGTGTTTCCCTGTCTATTGTTCCCATGGGGCGTTGCTTGGTTTGATCGATGCTGTTTTATGTAGTCAACTTGAGTAAGAAGACAGTGCCAGTTTTTCTGTTGAAATACATGTGACCTGCCAGCCAGCAAAATCCAGCATTTTTAAGAAAAATGGACATTTTAATTTGTGAAAGGCATGTCCCAATCACTTAAAATATGACAGTGAAAAAACTCCAAAGCTTTAATCAAAAAAGCTAAATGATAAAGGCAAAGTGCTGGACCTTGAGCTGGATGTCATTTGGTGCAGATCTGTTGAACCCTCATGCTGGTTGCCAGGATAAAAATGTGATGCATGTTTCTGTTTATGTCTCTGGTTTTATTTGGATCTCTCTATTTTTTTCCCTCTGGGGGAGTTGTTCTTTGACCCAATCATTTTTACAAGGCAAGCAAATATCTGCAGTAGCTATTTTCTTGCTGAAACAATTTTCTTATTATTGCAAACTTTAAATAGATGTATACGATGATGCACCATGGGTACAGATGGGAACTGTAACCAGGTAATACTGTAAGCTTTGAAATAAGCTGACTTGAAACACTGAGTAGTTGTAGAAAGCCTTTGGTGTAAAAAGAGGTATAGCAGTAAAATATTTCTGAACTTCAGTCTTGAAGTTAATTCTCAGGTTGTTCTCAGAGAAGGCACTTAGCTGAAATTTCTTTTCAGTGCGCTTCTAAATTTGCTATTGTACTGTACCAGCCTTCAAAGAAGAAAACAAAAAGAGGACAAGAAGGTTTTGTTTCCCTCTTGCTCCCCAATATTTTTATGCTTTTATTGGGAGTGAGACAAGGGTCCTGTTTGACATGACAGCATTTTCCTTTGTTTTGAGTCAATGCCCTCAGAACTGCAATCACACTATCAGCTATTACCTTCCAGCCTCTGTGAACCCTCATTGTCCTCACTCCACTGAGAAGCATAATTTTTCTCACTATGCCCTCTTCTTTCCTACCCCTGCCCAACCACTAAATCATAGCCAATGTTTTCTTCCCACTCCATGGGTGCTTCCCTGGGCCCTCTGCCAACCAGTGCCTGCCAGACCCACGTCTGTGTATACACACTGTCAGGCTGTCCTTCAAACAGGAGCGAAGCAGGAAATTATAGAAACAAGCTTCCAGCCATCTGCAGCGTGTGTCTACACGGGGCCTGTCAAATCAGCCAGCAAAATACTACAGGCAGCACAGGCAGCATGGAAGTGGGAAAGAAATGACCTCCTATCAGCTGATGTGCTGTAACTGTGCACACAGTCTGTGGCAGAAGCAAATCACAGCCACCAGTCTTTCCTTGCAGACATTTAACAGCATCAGTGCAGTTAGCCATTGCAGGGTAGCTGACACACAGTGACGTCACTGTATGGTAACTTCTCTGTATGCCTGAGGCTTCTCGCTTTTGGCCACGTTGCTAAGGTACATTCAAGTTAGCCATGGTAGGAGCGTGATGTTTGTATCTGAAAACATGTCCTGAAAACACAGCGTCTCAGAGAACTGCAGCTGGAAACCCACTGCATAAATGTACTGGTCTGATCCAGCTTCACGGGGAGCATATGTGGGGTATTGGTCCCGGTACAGGAAACTGTACAGGACAAGGCAGAGAAAAGGGACTGATGTGATACTGCTTTGTGTGTAACTTGCTCTGTCTTTCTTATTCTATGTGCCACCTGTTTGGACATGGATTAGTCTCTGCAAAGCCAGGAAAATCTTTCTTAGAAGAAACCAAATGACAAAACTCAAAAACAGTTATAACCCTGTTTGTGTCTAGATTGTACCTGCACAAAACAATTGTTTGGGCAGTTGGCAGGCTTCAGTGCCAAAATAGAAACTTACAGCAGGAAACACATGTGGGCCAAGAAGATTGTAGGACCTACTGTTACTAGAGAAGTTTCTGTTCTGTACTGCTGATTTCTCTTTTGGGATTCAGAGTTCAAAGGAGGTCCCTCATGGTTTTTCCCACCTCCAGTCCTCACTGTGTTTCTATCCTTCAGCCAAAGATTTCAGTCCTCCAAGTTCTGCTGAATTTTATAGTGAGTAAGTGAGCCCTTGCAGTGGTTTCTTCAGTTTTCCTAATTTTTTTGTGTGCTTGTCCTTCAATCTCAAACTCTTGTCTCCATCCTAATTTTTTGAAATATGTCACCTCAGATCGTTTATGAATCTTTCAGTCTCTGTACAAAACTTGAAGGGGATTGATTTATTTTTCTAGTTTCATATGTGTTGCTGAAGTCTTCTGTGACTACCTTGGCACTCAGAACGCAACAGCAGCTCACTATAGTAAAACACCTGAAGGCCTGATCTTTCCCTCTGAGTATTGAGCTTACATTAGAAATCCCAAAGAGCCTTAGTAAACCTGTTTTCAAGTCCTGCCAGAAGCATTAACTTGCTGCTCAGCTTCTGAACCCAGCAGAGCAGGCTGGTGCCTGCAGGCAGTGTGCCAGTAATATTTTAGTGCAAGGTAGGAGTGCGCTTTAGCAGCAATTGCCCCCTTAGCATGCTTTGGTTCACAGCAAAAATTGGTCTTGGAGCACACAGATTGAATTCCCTTCAAACATAACTAAACCAAAGAGGCCCTTCAGGAGCACCCTGTGCACTGCTGCTGCTTGTGGGGTATAGGTGGCTTGTGTAGGTGGCAGGTGGCTGTTTCACTCAGTGAAGGCATTCCTTTTGCTCCTCAGTATGCCACAAGAAGGTATCACTCTATTGTCCTCACAGCCACTAACAAACCTTTCTAGAGGTTTGGAATTTAATTACTTTTCAAGTTACAACCGCAAAAAACAAAGGTTTAGGGAAGTACCTTACCTGACCAAGCCTTAACTGAGAAGTCTGTTCCATAATTTTTAGTACAAGTATCCCATTCACTTCCACCTTAGGAGAGGAGGAAAGAAAAATATCTCTACTCTGTTTTGGAGGAGCTTTGTCATTAGTACTGCTAAGGTACTATAGTTTTTTTTTCAGGCTGCGCTCTGAGTGGAAGATTAATCAGAATCTTATTGGTGCTCTTCAGAGGCTTAATTAATTGATTCAGACCTCATGATAAAAGAATCTTTAGCACTGGGGGGGGGGACAAACCTGTGGAACAAATCAAGGAAATAAAGGATGTTCTTTAAGATATAGACTGGATAATGATCTACCTGAAGAGATCCCAAAATCAGCTTACTGTTGTATAGATTCTATAAAGTTCACAGTTTCACCTTGAAGCCATATTATTCAGTCTTTTTAGTTAGGTTCTTAGCTCAAACCTTACTTGCTAGTGAGCTAATTTGTTCTTTTCTCAGCGTCCTAATTAATTTTCTCAGTCACCTGGATACTCTGCAGTTACTTCCAAAAGCTGGCAATAGTGTCTGTTGCATTTCATCTTTCACCTTCTTATTTGTCTATATTGATATTACTTTGACATTTTTCTTGTTGTGCAACTTAGTTTTCTTTGATGTGCTTTGACACAATTTTGTGTTTTTCTGAAAGTATCAGGTGCTTCCCATGGATTCCAATTAACGTTGTTTAGAGGTTGAGTTTATGGCATGACATAGCTATTGTGACAATGCTGTCTTCTCAAAAGGAAGGTAAATGAAGGTGGCTTCAGCTAAACAAATATCCACAGCTGCAGGAGTCACCACTTAAAAGTCAGTCTTTGCTCAGTATGTACCACAGACACCAACTATTTCTTGTCATATGCTGCAGAAATGAGCATCATTTTGTGAGTACTGATAGCAAAATCCAAGATTTTCAAGCCTTAGTGTCATGTACTAGGGTTGATTTTTTTAAATGGGACATCACCACCCTCACAGACAAGTTGAAATCAGCTGGCTGTGATATACAGACACCATAATGTTTCCAGACCTGCATTGAAGGCATTTTGCTGCAATGCAGCTATTAGAGTCTGGAGTTTCAGTTCACACTGAAGCTCATCTGGTGCTGTTTTATAGATGTATTCAGTCAGCTTTTGCAAGAGTTATTCTAGCAAGCTCTTACATGCAGGCTCTGTTGGAAGCCCAGGAGTGGTCCCACAGAAACCTACCAGCCAATTCATGAGTTTAAAGCTATTCACTCTTAAGTGCCTTTGTGGAGTGAAGCCTGAAAACACTTTGATAACATCTAACATCTATCATTTACTATAAATGTAATCTGCCTTTAACTATTGGTGACTTACATACTGAGGAAATATCCTTTTAGAAGTAATTTTTAAGGGCAAAAGATTATTTCATCCATAGTTTTCCCCTCAAAGATCTCCAACTGAAATAAGTTTGGAAGAATAATTTCTTCTTTGCTAGGAGTCACTGGATAAAATTGTACACCTAATACATGCAGTGGTTACACAAGAGTTAATACAGGCTAGATGATGCCAGAAGTCCCTTCAGGCTGTAAAATCTATTAACCTATAGGATAATTTACAAATGGAACAATTTATGGAGTGATAATCTGTCTACCGTGCTTGAGGAATGAAACTGCATCATTGTTCTGATAGAGCTCCTGTTTACACAGTGTCTGCATGCATATTACAAGGGAGCAAGAATAAATTAGTGAAGACTGATGAGTGTTAATGTAGTATTACAAAGGCTATCTGTAAGCAAAAGTCTTCTCTAAATTTCATCTTGTTTTTTAATTGATTCCTTCTGCAACAAATGCAGCATCGTGGAATATTCAAATCCAAAGGCAATGATAACAACATATCATGGGTTGGGCAGGATGGGGACATTGACAAATGAGAGTAATTTGCAACAGTGGTAAAGATTTAGGTAATTGCAGTAGCCTACAGCACTGTAGGTTGGGTTCTTCATAACAAGCCGTTCTTGCAGCTCCTCTCAAGGATCTGCTTACAGTGACAGACTTTGAAGTTTTTAGAAAAGGAGGGCAAGAGACATTATGAATAAGTATGATTTCATCCCATTAGTTTTAATTATATCTGAAAAAGCTGGAGTCCTTGAACATTTACAGCCAAGCTACTGCCAGGGTCCTTAGGGCACTAACAGGCTCTGTTGGCCTTGCTTGACCTCCTCTAGGACCTCCCCACATTGTGCCCATGGGCCAGGACCCCATTCCAGCCCCTTCCCTGGCCACGCAGCAGCAGTGCGGGTCTCCAGCTCTCCACAGCCCTGCCTGGCCATCCCAGGGCAGTTCTGGTCCTGACCTACAGGGCCTGCCCCATCATGGCAAACCTGCCTGATAACTTGAGTGCTTGGTTGACCCTGCTGCCCTCCAGAGTTTTCCCTGTTTGCCTGCAGGAGCAAGTGCCCACATCAACTATTTCCAATGCCACAGAACTAGATGATTAAAAGGAAAAATAATCCCAGTGGTTTCATCTTCTCAGTCTCATGTTACGTGAGCAGCCAGTCCATTTCACGAGCTCCTTTTCCAGGTCTCCTCTAAACTCAGGTCTGTATGAGGCAAAATTTGGCTTCCACAGTGAGGGAGGGAGGCAGGTAACTTGTGAGAGGGCTCAACCCAGTCCAGGATGCCTTTGGAGTTCTTTTTCCTTCTCCTTTGACTGTTGGTTTCCAGCCTCCTCCTTTAAGTGTCAACAGCTGGATCTGGTGAATACATCTGTGGCATTTGCCTCCATGTATTTCTACCAGCAGTTTCCATGCACTGATTTGCTGTAAAAGGCCTCACTGGCATTTTCTGCCTAGAGATTTGGTCACCTTCCTGAAAAAGGGCAGCTTCTAAATTATGTGCAAATGAACAGCGTTAAATACTTCCTTAAGAATAAGTTTTCGTGGTAAAAGTTGCTGCCATGGCTACAGAGACTACAGAGCTTTTGTTAGCCTGAAGAGGGAAAAGGATCCGCACAAATGTGGACTGGGAGAAAGTGAGAAAGTATTTTCTTTGAATTGTCTATGCTATGAAATGTGCTTGCTGCATGGATCTGAACTGTATTATTTGGAGGTAAAATAGGTGCCAATGTAAACTATGTGTGAATAAAAGAAATTTGCAAGGATGGGGTTAGAGAGAGGAAATCATGAGAAGTTATCTATGTATCATCCTGTAGGAGTTTTGTTTATTCTGCTTTACCACTGTTGACTGGTTGCTCCTTCTGCTAAAATTTTTCCCTCCTGCCACAATCTCTCCCTTCTGCTCATGAGTGTGTCGTTCATTGGCAATCATTTACTTGGAGTCTTCCACTTAGATTACCTCTGTAGTTGTCCCACTAGAGTGCTGATCCAGGCTCCATCCAGGTCGTGGGAGCCTTACCACTAACTTGTGGAGGTTTGGATCAGGACCACGTATCTCCCTGTCAGCATGTACCACAGGCTGGATGCTGTGCTGCCCTTGGAGCTGGTGCGGTGCTCCAGGTGTGGGCCAGAACTGTGCATTTATTCCCACCCTGAGCCTTACATACAGGCAAACATGGTGAGAAATTAGGTTCCTAGAAGGTGTTGCAAACCTTGCCTATATCTGGACAGCCCTTAAACAGGTGGTCAGTTGCAAAAGAAAAATAGGGAAAGGTTCTGGTGCAATGGCAAGGACTTGCAAAGCCTCAGTTGTTCCATGGTGGAAAACTATGAGAATGGGATAAAGGAAGATGTAAGGAGAGGTAAGGTAAACCATATGAAAAAGTTAGTTTGGTCCATTCAAAATTGTCTCATGCCATTTTAATTATGTTGAGAAAAATTTAGTGAATTCAGCTCTTTAAATGCTAAACTCAGTTTTTGTTTCTCTTCTTGCTTTCTTGCTGTTGCCCCTGGACTGTCACTGTATCTTCATCAGAGTAGATAGGTGGCATCTGAGACATGGGAAGTGGCAGAGTGGGGGACTTGCAAAATGCCAGAAGCCCTGTGCAATATGAACGCCAATCCACAGCTCAGGGTTCCCTGTGCATGGGCCCATATTGCACTCTAGAGAGCTTCCTAGACTATTTTCCCTTTAGTGAAATTAGTATCTTCCACTTTGACTTCCTTGGGTTGTGCTCAAAAGATTTTGGCGTCATTCAAACTGAAATTGGAAAGTAGACAGATCCTGCTTAGCACTCAGCCTAGAAGTAAATCCACGTGGGGAAATCTGACACAAGCGTTCCAGTGGCTTTCATTTGCTAATGCATTCACCCAGGGCCTACCATGCTAAGCTGCTTCCCCTCCATCTCCAACACTATCATAAATTAAGTGATACAGTCCTGATTTTGCTGTCAGATATTGCTACCACAAGTTTTTGAAGCCTGGTGGGCCTCTGGTGACTTCGGAAGTCTGCCAGTGCTGGATCCACCCAGTAACTGGAGCAATGAGCAGGCCTAAAAGCCTGTCCTGTAAAGTGAATGTGAATCAGTGATCCTCACTGAAGAAGCCTTTATCCCTCATGCCATGAGGCTTTGAACAACACTTAGGAGGTTGGCAGAGGGGTGAAAGGCAACCCCAAGGAGCCCACATTAAGCAAATGTAACTAGGGATCAGCTGGATGTAGCCATGGTGCTGATGAAAGTGGCTCCAGAAGGATGGGGACATTTCCCTGCCACTTGGATCCAGCTGCCACTTCCCTGATGTCCCTGCAACAGTGTTAGCGTTTCTTTGCCTGTTACAGGGGACAGTGATATAAAGTATTAGAGATAGCCGGCATCGCAATTGGGCTTTTATTAAGAACAAGCACTTTTGAAAACCTGTCTGCCCCTGAAATGGCTGCTGAGGGAAGAAAAGTGTTTGACACGAGAGCTTAAAGTTTTTGTGTGTGCCTCTCTCTTGTACCGTCAGGTTATTGGGAGAGACAGGGAGAGGAATCGTTCCCATGGGGACTGTTCAGATAACATGAAAAGGGAAACTCAAGAGCAGTTCTTTTCTTTCTGCTCTGTGACAGTCCTTGGTGAGGTGGTCTTGCCTTATACAAGTTCATAGAGCATTTGTGTGGATTTTCTGGTGCTGTGATTCTTTTACTGGGCAGGTAATTAATTATCTTCTGTCCCAGAGAAAGCTATTGAGGACGTACCTGCCATGAGAACAAGCTATTGCTACAGGAACCCAGCGGTCCCTGTGGGCTGGTGCCAGCATAGTAACAAAGCTGTGTGTTAAATTATACAGAGGTGGTTAATGAGTTTTCACCTTGTCAGGAGAGCAGTCCAAGGTTAACAAATGATGTGTCCCAAAAACAAGAGTGAGAAAAGCTGAGGTTTGAAAATATACGACCTGCAGGGTGAGCCAGTATTATAAAACAAAACTATGATAGTATCTTTCTTTTTATGGAAGCAAGGCTCAGCATAACAAAAACCAGGAGAGAGGCACTCTGATTCTCAGTGCAGTGTGGCAGCTAGAATAAGCTTAGCATGTTATTATGCTATCAGTAGAAGTGTTTAATGAGATTTACTAGATGTTCCCAAAGCTGCCTGTCATGTTTATGTATTCAGACAGGGACTCAATGAAGTGGCCTGTGATTTATTTGGCTGGCAAGCCAGGGCAATGGGGGATTTCAATATTTCATGCTACATCTCATCAAGCAAATCTGCTTTCATTTTTGCTGAGATTATAAATGCTACACATGATTAGTATCCAGCTAATTGGTGGAGGCAAAAAAGAATAATATTTATTCAAAAACAAGGAAGGGAGAAAGATTTGTAATTATTTATGAGAAAGAGCTTTTGCCTTTGAATATTTGGAGGTCCCATCCCTGTTGTGCCACATCCTCAAAGCAGTGCTTCCCACATCATCCATCCTTTAAACACTTGGATATGAAGCTCCATCCTCTTCTCTCACCCTTTGTCCACAGATCAGAACCCCAAATCAATCCCACCATGCTCATTGCCCTCTCGTCCTACTCCTGATAGTCTCAGGCTGGTACTCTCTTGTCTCCACAGCCTTGACTGCTTCTGGCTCACATTTGTAATGAGCAGAGCTTGTGGTGGGTGGCAGGGCTGGGAGTGCCTGCCTCACACTGGCACAAACTTCTGATGTTAATTGGCACTCACTGCATGTGTTAAAGCTCTCACTCCTACCCTGTTCACACTTCTGCTCGCTTTATTTTGATACATATCACACTCTGGTCCATTTTTGTTTTGTGACAGCCATACTTAAAGCCAGACTCTCCAGCACACATCTCTGGATTGCTCATAGAAAGCAAGATATGAGTAGCATATAAGATGTATTTTTAGAGCAATATTCCTAAAACCACCTTAAATTGTCTTGAATTTGCATAAGTCTAGAAGCTTGTCATAGGAAATCATCGCCAGATTAAAGTGTGTCTCATGAGAGTCTTCAAGGCTCCATACAAGTACCAGCACTATTCAATATTTTTGGTACTGAACTTGAAGCCAGAAGAAAACTTGCAACTCACACAAAGACTGTAGAAAGACCTGTAGACATAAGGGGGCAGATCTACTGAGAAGTCTGGAGTGCTGGATAAATTGGCCTTGTTACACAAAGTTGTATTTAAGTGTAATCAAACAGATGCTTTACATAGGAAAACAGTGATGCTGATAAAAGCTTAAGAATCCCAATGAGCATGTACTTGAATATTAAATTCTAGTTTGGTGCTACAGTAAAAAATGTTCATGAGATGTGCAGCTAAAGGACTGCTGAGTCAAAAGGGAGCTGAACTCTGTACTTAGCACCAGTAGGGTTGGTACTCAAAGGCTGCACCCAGTTTATACATTCAAAAAAAGAATGATAAAAGTTTGCAGAGGTTGCGAAAAAGTCACATACTTTTTCTGAAGGTAGTGCTTTACAATGAGAAATATAAAGGGCATTTTTAGTCCTGGATGCTCACTTGATATTGATCTTTATCACTTTGCTTGTTTATGCTTTGTCTGGTCCAGGAGGTCCCAGAGCCACAACCTGAGGGGGGCCAGGAAGCATAACCAGGGCAGGTGCTGATGGGTTCTTTCCCTGTTGTCATGCTTTGGCCTGGGCACCTGTGTTTGGGCCAGACAGAGAATGGGAACAAAACGGAGGACTGAATGGACCATTGCTCTGTACATGCATGGCTGTTCTAATGTCCCTGACAGTTTGTCCAGGTCCTAATAGTTCCTTAAAACAAAATTAAAGTTTTGGGCTGATTGCAGGGGTAATCATGCAAGAAACACCCAGAACTTGTGATGGACGAGGTAATGCACACCTGAGCATCTAACAGTTCCTTTTGTCCTAAAAGTGTGTTCCCATTTGAAATGTTTACCTCAAGTCTTGAGGTAAATTTTTAAGGACAATATCATGTTCAAAGGCATGGGTCTAGCTGCATGGTCAAGGGACAGCTTGTTTTGACTCCTTAAAGATCTCTTCTCCTCTTAAAATATGCCAATACCACCTTCAAATGACAGACAAGATGACATGCCTACACCATCCTTGCTTTGTAACCAGGTTGGTGGATCTGGCAAAACACTGCTCTCTACAAATCCCTGAAAGGCTACTCATGTATTCAGCTTACTATTAATGAGATCTCTTGCTGTATCTCTTCAGTGTATAACCATCATCACCTTCAGGGAAGCTTGGGGATGCCTCTCTGCCGCCATAGAAGGAGGGCAGGATTTGAACTAGGTTGCTATTCCTTGCCTTGTGCAGTTCCCTGCTGCCTAGGGTGCACCCCAGCATGAGGTATGCAAGTGATCAGACCATCCATATTCCATCAGGAGGACAAGGATGCTGAAAGCTGGGCATTGCAATGGCACATAATGGTAAATTGTTGTTAGTGCCCTCTTTCCAGGATCTAAGCATTAGCCTCTTGGTGCTATAGTTCCTCATATGTATAATATTCTGTGAAACAGTGGGGGTAATGTGAGGTTAAATATGTTCAAATTGTTAAAAGATGTTAATTCGTGAGCCATTTGAATAATTCCATTAAGTGATGGAGACCTTGCCAGTGCTTTGGACAAACAAGTCCTCAGATTTATGGGGTGCCTTCAGCTGTGAGTCAGTTTGGAGACATCAACCAAGTGGCAATGGAAAAAATCCTACTAGGATCGCACTGACAGCTTTGCATTTCTCTTTGGAAAATCTTCTAAAAGATTCCATGAATCCAGTAGAATCACAAAGATTTGTAGAAGTGCTTGGTAGTGCTGAAGCTTAGATGTAATGCTTCTGGTGGAGGGGTGTGGGTAGTTCTTTTGTCTCCTCCCTGAGAACGTAATTAGTGTACATGAATCACTGTCAACAAGATTCGTGGTCAGACACACAGGAGAAATTGTGTATGTCACTACTTCTTCCTTTAATTGTATCAGATGCAAGTTTACGGGCAGCGTCTTGACACTTGTGTCCTCCAGGACAGTATTTGGATCCAAATCAGAGGGAAAGAACACAGCTGCTAGAACACAGACTTTCCTCTCTTGATTCACCTCTGTATTCAGATTCTGTATTTTAGCATACATTCAGGTTTTCAAAAGTTGTTTTGCAATGTCTTTAATACATAGTGTTTTATGATGGTGCCTTAAGAAATAGTTACCAGTGACTGCAGAGTTGTTGCAACCATTATTTTTGTCAGTACTGTAATTGTTTAGTAAAGGCAATCAAGTATTGATTTTATAATGAATTTTTACTGCTCAGACCACATTTGCACAAGTTTATTTCATTACTATGTACCTTTTCCAGCTGGGCTTATGCAGTTTGCCAAGTTATGCTCATAGATATAATAATGAATGTTTACTTTAGTGTCTGAAAGGCAAGTGAGAGGCATGGTTTCTCCTTAATTTCCATTAATAACATAAGCATGTTGGATTTGCCAGGTAGTGCTTTTTTCTAATGAGGAGGTTCAGAAAGATTTTTCTTGTGTCTTCAGAGAAAACCCTGAGACGGGACTGCATGATTTGCCCAATGTCCGTAGGTGGAGGACCACAACTGGAGCATCAGAGATTCCTGGAGCCCTTTGGCACCTTGCTACAATTTTGGCTGGAGACATGACAGTGCATGCTGGACTACCACACATCAGAAAGCTGATGGTTCTTGAAAGTATATCCTGCAATCAGTACAACTTTTTCCATTTTTTTAACATTCCACTGAAATGAAGCAAGTACCAGCAAACTTCTTCCTACATTTTGTGTACCGTGTTCCTTCTGTCTTGCAGATGCTAGTATGTGATTGGTATAAAAAAGAAGTCTTTCTGTGTTGTCTATTTGGAGGATGAGAAGCAACCAAAGCCTCTAAACAGAACGGAGCTAAAAATAAGACATAAATATTCACAGCTGAACATTTTTATTTGAGTCTTATATTGTGTGCATATTAGTAGGAGTGAAACTGGAGGCTGAGTTTGTATTTTGCAGTATTTCATGTTGGGTTGGAATAATAATGTTAGAGCTTTGTGTTTGCCTTGCAGATGGTTCCCCAGCAAAAATCTTACATGTGTGGCAGCAGTTCGGTTTCCAAATCTCTGGAGTCAAAAGCAATTTGTCATCTGGCATTTATTTCAAATGAGAAAAACCTGGAGTCTCTCTGGTAGATAAATAGTCACAGGACTTGAGCTTGACTAGTAGGTACAAAGCAAATAACATGTCTAACACACCAAATTCCACGCTTATTTAGAGGTGAGGAAGGCTGTTTAATCATCTGTTATTTCTAAAGGGTATGCTTTCTATGGCAGTCAGCATAATTTAAACAGATGAAGGGAGATATGAAAGTGGTTTGCTTTTGAATTTGTAGGAAGATTTCTACATTACTTACTACAAAATATGGATTAATGAAACAGGAGTGAGTTTAAAATATGTTTTATGCTTACTAATTTGTAATACTAGTGCTTAGAATGCATCCAGGCCTTTCAGTGCTCCTATTTCAAATTATTCACATTAGGCATTGAAAACTAAAGCTTAAAGCTCAGTTGGGCTGGAAAACAAGGACTCTATCCCACAAAGAGATGCTGCAGTTCCAAAATCTGTTTTCATTTTGTGTCAAAATGAAGCTGCAAACTTTTCAAAATACATTCACTAAGGATGATGAGACGCGTAAAGACAAGGGTAGTCTGTTGGGATGCAACATGTAGAGGTGTCACTGCTTCCCTGATTTGGCAACAAGCAGGGCTGGAACCAGGCCTTTGCACCAACCACGATGGGTACTGGCTATTCTGGGCTGAAAACTGAGTTCTCTCTGACACAGCATCCACAGGCCATTTCAGTTTTAACATTCATGGTACACAAGCAGCATTCAGATTTTGCAGGTCAGATGAGGTCTTTCTCTCTCTGGCTTTTAGTAAAACAACCCTACTTGGACTTCGTCCAGGTTTCTTGAAATAAATACAGTTCTGAAAAACCCCTTGGTCTTGCCAAACTGGAGTTTGATTTTGTGCCATGAATCAATCCATGATAGCTTGGATAAATCACTCCTGCAAATAACTTTACTTTTTCTCCTCTGTCTTAAGAGAAGGTGTAAGAGAACTTGTGAGCTTACCTATGGAAGTTTACTTGCTGAATGTCTCCCTAAGTGTGTGGAGGAGCTCCAGATAAATAGTGGCAAAGTTCCCTCACTGCTTGCATTCTGATTTCCCAGTAAAATCTTCCCTGAGGGGACATTTAAAACAAATCAGTGCTGGTTGTACGCAGAGTGGCCCATGGACAATCCTAGCGCTGGCTTGTTCCACTCTGCTCTATCCTTCTGCCCAGCTATACCTGCCTCTTGTGTCTCACATGCACATCGCAGGGCAGGGGCTGTACCAATTTTAACAGGCTAGTCCTAGGACTTCTGCATGCTAGTAAGGACTCTCACAGTAAAATGAAACGTATTTGGGAGTCTCATCTTAGTCACACTGCCAAGTTTCCTTAGTTTAAACAAATAGAGAACAGCTTTCCTAGGGTAAGATAGAACTACATGCCTGATTTACATTATGAACAAAATACTTATGCCAAAAAATCCTATTGTGTGGCAGGGCTGAAATGGAGATAGACACATCCCCCTGGATCCAGTCAGTAGGTTTAAGATGAAGAAGGAGTTTATTTTCAGGTCAAACTAGCAAACACTATACATTTTTCTTTTTACAGCTTAGAGTCTTTTTTAGGGTCATCTCAGCTCTGTTATGTAATAGACTCTCTGTTCCTGCAGAAACATGAGGAAAATTATACTTTTCATTTCTTCTGGGTTTTTGGGTGGGGTTTTTTTTGTTGTTTTTTTGTTTGACTTTTTTTGTGTGCATGCACACTGTCATACCTGAGGCTTTTAGTCTTTTATATGAAAGATCTTAAATTACATGGAGCATGTTATAGCCCTTTTGGTTTTTTATGGCTAGCATTTGTCAGGTGCACCAGAGTGGATGTTATTTATAACTTATTGTTATGTTCCTGGAACTCTCCTTCCTAGATTCAAACAAAAAACCCAATCACTTCGTCTGGTCTTTGGTGTCTTGCAATAGCGACAGGCATATTGTATTTTAGTACACTGGGAAGGGATATTACAACAGCTCTAAACGTTTTGGGACAACAGCAAGTGATAGAAACTAAAGAGGGAATAATAAATTGGACCCTCCATCATTCTGGAGAGAGTGGTGTGATTTATATGATAACCTGAAAAACAATCATTAGGACATCATTATCTTGTAATGTATTTCAAATTAATCCAGCAAAAACATTACCAAAAGGTAGATTTGAGATCTTACTTATTGCCTCACTGGATATCTTGCTGAAATTCCATGAAAAAGAATGATGGATTTTGTGGGATCTCCTCCCCTACCACATCCCGTAAGAAATGTGGGAAAACATGAGGAATGTCAGCTAGATAAAAAGCCCCAAACCACTTTATTTCATGTGGCCATATTTATAACCAGCTGTGTATGAATGCAACAGATAAAGAGGCACTGGAGATGTGAGTAATACAGGGGCAAAGATGACTCCAGAGCTCCTGCCCCTGTTCTTGGTACACCAGCATGCTCTGGGGAGTGGGAATCAGGACCTCTAACTCCTCCCTATGTGGGTACCTTGACTCTTGGGCACAGGCTCATGCTCAGTCTTTATTAGTGGCTGACCTCCTTTCCAGCACCACTGAATATTTTGCTGCCCTTTGGAGCAGAAAAAACGATGGGAACATCAATAAGAGCAGCCCTTTTTGTGTGAGGTGAGAAAATCAGAAATAGAAGAGAAGTGGCCTGGGCAGCAGTAGGTCATACCAGTGCATGGTGAGTCCCTGATCCTCCACTGACACAGGGGTGCTTCCATGGCAATACCTGATCACCTCAGTGGTGTGGGGCCTCAGGAGAGAGGAGCAGAGGCTGGGCTGGGGCAGTGCCCTGCTCGCTGTCAGCCCTGTGCTGTGCAGCTGCTTTCAGGCTCGCTTGCTGCAGCTAGAGCGGAGCCAGGGATAAAAATGCTGCTATCTGTAGCTTGTAAATAAGAATTCACACATGGTGCTAAGCCAATTTGGTGGTGTTATTTCCTTGTTCCTGTTGTTGCTAAAACTGCACTCATAGCAAAAAGCTAAAGGGATTGAAAGTGTCAGAATTCTAAGAAAGCTTTAGACTTTGAAGTGGGCATTTGAAGGGCTTTCTTTTCATGCTTTGGTCATAAAACAGCTTTCATTTCTACACAAGCACTGATGGACTCAGGATTTAGTTTATGGCTGGTGAAATGAGTTGGAATTTGCCTGCTCAGTGGCTGCTTCTGCATCCTACGCATGCAGAGCAGTCCTATTGTCTTTGACAAGGATATTACCCGAGAAAGGTAATGGTCATTGACACAAGGTCTTGCTGCCTGCCAGCTACTTGCAGTGCCTTTTTCTTAACAGATTCCTGTATGCTTGAGATACAGCTTTTCTGGGTAAATTCATCATGTCAAGAAACTAAACATCAGCAGTCAAACTTTGCAAAGGCATTTTCATGCTTCTGTGTTCTGGGTCTTTTTGTTTTGTTTTGTTTCTCCTTGAAGGAACCAGCTGGGATTGGAAGTAGATGATCTGAGATTTGACAAGACAACATTAACTCTACTGGCCTGCTGCTGCTTTCACTGGCTGCCCAGTTATCAGAGAGGCAGGGAGGAGGTGAACAACCAGGGGTGATGCAAGGGGAAGTGCTGGGTGATGAGCAGGACAGTAAAGATATAGGTGAAACATTAGCAGAAGGGGTGATGTGTAAGGGAAAGGTTTTCTCTAGGGGGGGGATCTGCTCTGGAGCAATGACCCTGTGCATGTCCAAGAATTAGCTGAGAGGAACAGTGGGAGAGAGCAAGAAAGAAGGGGTGATGGACTGGAAATGGCAGGAGGCAGGACCCTGATGTGAGAGCTGCTTTGGTAACTGCTGTGATTGTAAACACCTGCCCAGGGCCCGATAGCTCCCACAGAGGGGGCTGCAGGTGGATAAGGCAGGCCATGAAGAAGGAGAGCTGGAGGAGCAACAAGAGGATTAGGAATACGATATTACAACCAATTTATCTTTGGAAAGATCAGTCACATCACAATTCTCTCTGTTGGCCCAGCTCCTGCCCCCAATGTCACTTTTCCACAGCACTGCATGAAGAATATGGAACTTTAAAAATACAACAATTTCTATTTATTTCCTCAGAAGCAATCAAGATTCCCAGTTCAATGTTCAGTAAATAGACTAAAAGTGAAGCAAACAAGTGTCTAGCCTCCACACATGATGACACAGGGACTCTCACTCCCTCAATGGCTCTGCTGATCCATCCCTCTCCCTTTCCTAAGTTGGCAGCAGCTTCAGGAGACCTGTGACATCTAAGGATTTGTTGAAGCTGTGGTAATTGGTGAAATGAAATAATTGACAAACTGACAACAACATTTTAACCTCCTTAAAATACTCATAGGCTTTCAAGGTACTCAAGGTTGGCATGCCACAGAAAGTGTGCTCAGTGATAGCTCTGGATATATAGCCAGGTTGTTTCCTTGCCAAGATGTGTGGTTTGAACTGCTGCCAACATTGAGTTATTCAGGTGGTTGGAGGGCATTCTAATAAGACAACATCTTATTGACATACTTGTGTTTGTAAAGTAGCTGAAAGTTATTTTCAAAAAACTTTCAAAACCAGAAATAGGTTAAAAACATTGTATTTTAGCTAAAGTAAGATATTATATGGTACTTCAAAATTTGTTAGAAAATAGATCTTATGCAGTAACAGACTTGAGCAAACAATAGGTTATTTTCTCTTTTCAAATTTGCAAGATTTTTTTTACTTCAATCTCATATAACTTGCTCTGGAAAGTTATATAAATTTATGGATTTGGGCTGCAAACCTTTTGGTTTTATTACAGTATGGGTAGGCAAAATGCAGCTTATTGCTTGGAGATGGATTTGCATATTCAAACCTGTAGATGTACTTTTTTTGCACTTCAGCTGGTTCTCCAGACCCCAATCAAAGCAAAGAAGGCAGCACTCTCAAGTTGTAGTGCACCTTGTCTTGAGGTAGATGAAACCCGTTAGGTAAAATGTACTCTGAAGTGATGCTGCTGCTCTTGGCTTTGAAGTTTTGAAAGAGCATCCCATTGCCTTGGACTGGCTCCAAAGGGTCTCCTCCTGCATAGCTTCACCCTTGGAGGCTCTCACCACCAGTCAGACCTTCATCCTTGGATGCCAGGTGATTTCAGACACCCTTGCAGTAGGTCACAGAGTGCTTTGATTATAAAAACCTGCTTTTTGACACTTTCTAGAGTGCAAAGTGCAATTTGGGCGCTCCTACCTTAGCACACAGTGGTACTGTGGGATGCTCTTGAGTTTTCCGTGAGGCTGGGGTGGTGAGCCCAGGCACAATTTAATGCTGACAAGCCTGCAGGAGGTGATGAGTTACATTTAGCTCAGACCATATTGCTGCCTGCTGGTGTGGGACACAGCCTCTTAACAACTCAGGCAGTGAAGGAGAGCAGTCTTATCAAACTTTGCTAAGTACTGAAATAGCTCTTCTGGAAATCAATGCTATTCATGCTCTGCTCTGCCCTTTGAATGGTATCATTTACTCAGAATATAACATTGCACCTAGTGCTGCATCTAGCTGTCATTGAAACATTCCCCCTTGTATTTCTCAGTGCAAAGATAATAGCTTCTACAGAAAAGGAATCCGAGACCTAAAAGCAGAAGGAAAAAAGAAAAAGGTGACAGTCTTAGAAAACCTGCTGGTTCAAAGGTATATTTAAAATATATCATAATAAAAGAGCGGTTGAACTGAAAAAGAGAGGCTTTGCTTTTTTCCTTTACATGGCCACGGCTATGGAAGTGAGAATACAGCAGGACATTTTGGCTTCATCTATGCACCAAAATTAAACAGGTTGAAGATGGTCCTCTGGAACGTAGGTCAGCTTGGAAATCATCCTGACAAGTTCTTTCAGCTTCTAAAACAGGGTGGTTACATGAAAACTGTCTATGGGGGTTGCTCCTGTCATGAAGAAAACCAGTTCTTTAAAGCCTGCCCTTTAGCTCTCTGAGCCAAGTCCCTGAAGTTATTGTTGAACAATGGTGGGCTGAAAACCTTTCGGTACCTGAATTCCAGTTACAGGCCAGTCACTGAGAGGTTTTCTTCCTGTACACAATTCTCAGTACTGGGACTGAGCTCCACATGTCTGTCAGGGATGTGTGGGTCAGGTGTGGCTGAGCTGGGGTTGTGTATTGGGGTGGAGTGAGTGTTGCCCAGTCTTGGCTAGACTGCTTCTTTCCCATCTTCTCCATACGATGTTGAATGGGCAATAGAAAACCCTCTTTGTCAAGTACTGACACCATCTGTGCACTCAGCAGCCACAACACTGATCTTTGGCAAGCTCATGAGAAGCTACTGCAGTGGCCATAGTGCTAAATAAGGTGAATGGACTTATACCCACTTATTCTGAAGGGACAATGAAACAATCTTCTAGGGACAGTCTTGTATCTAAGAGACTGTTGTGGTGGATGAACTCATTTTTGCCTCACTGCCATCCAATCTCTCAGAGTCATCCTTTCCTTCTGCCACTGGTAACAATTACTATTATTTCTATTGGCATAATATTTCTTCTTCAGAAACCCTTAAATGGAGCCCTGTTATAGGCACTGTGCAGAACCTAAGTAACTATTCATGATATGCAAAGCCTTCCTGAGATTATGAGTGTCTTTGATTATAAATGATATTACTATAAATGAATAGCCAGACATTTCAGCTGACTGGAAAAATTTACCTGCGCTGCACACCTGCTCTTCCTTGCAGTGTTCTCAACTGCTGAAAAATACATATACAGTGCACCTTTTCTCATCTATTTTTGAGGTCCTTCTCTGTCTAGCAAGGCTTGAGAGTAGGCAGTAGTTTCTTTTTACAGTAAGCACTATGTGACCAAAAGTAGATTAATTGCCAAATGATAAAATTAGAAATATTGAAATGGTCTAGCTTGGTGGATTCTAATTAATTTTGGACACCAGTGCTATAATCAGAGATTGTTCATTGCATAATGGAGACACTTGGTTTCAGATGGATAATCTTTTCCCCCTCCAGTTTCACCCATGCAATTTCAATAGGCTGGACTAGTGCAATGTAACTCAGAATCAGGAATAACTTTTTCCCTTTGCTTCCCAAGCTCCCCTTTATGTAATCACATGGTGAAAAGTGATTATTTTGTGCATGTAGCTTGTGTGATTCATCTATCTCCGTGACTCAATTACATATTAGCATGATCTTCAGTGGATTTAATTCTTACAGCGCTTCATCCTGAGAGGAGGTGGACGCTTGCATGAGTGTGCCATGTCCTATTAGATGGGATGCATATATCTGGGGCTTACTCACTAGTTGGTTGAAGGAACAAGATTTATATTCCACAGAGGAAGCACTGAAACAAAGGGCAGGCAAAACACTTCCCCAGGGATGGAAAGCAGGTTTCAAGTCCCAGAATATTTCCTGGGTTTTGGCTGCTCTATTTAGTGTGCACTCATTTAAGGGCAGAATTTAGTAAGTAGCACCAAACACACTTTCACAGCTTGAGCATCCAAGTGACATAGAGAAGCCAAGTTCCACTGAACACACTGGTGCAAGCTCAGGTCACCTTCCTCATGGCTTCCATGTGTGCTCTTCCACTGTCACAAAAGTTCTCTGATGCAATTTTGTATTACCTGAGCGTGTGTACGTTCCCAAATAGTGAAGTTTTATTATAATACAATTGAATTTTTTCTGAAATGTGACAAATATTTGAGTTAGATGCATTTTTACCCAAATCAAAGTCCTCTGCTCTCTTGTCTTAGTTCAGCCTCCCTCTGAATGTTCTGGCTTTGCTTGAGCCCGTGATTGCGGAGATTCAGATGATCTCCTTTTCTAAGAAAATTTTCAGTTCAGCTAAACCCAAGGGGTAGTAAAAATCTGTTCAAAAGCCAAGACTCGTGATGCTCTCAAGCCAAAAAAGGTTTTGGCAAGTTCATTTCCTGAGAGTATGGCTGTTCTGCAACCACCTAAAATCAGAGATAACAGTTTTTTGTGAGTGAGAGTGAAAGTGGCAGGAGATTCACTACCTTGTAACACTTAAATTTGGCCTGATCTTCAAGGTCATACTCAACTGAGTGGGTTTTGTTCTTATTCCTGTAAAAAGTCTCGGTGCTGTGAGGAATGGTAGAGAATTAAAAACCAGTATGTATTTTTCCCTTCAAGTAGCTGGGTAATAAAGATTAAAATAGTAATTCTTACTTAGTAATTAATCATGTGATACATCTGATGTTTATTTTTCCATATTAAATTATTTTCTATAAGCCCAAGAATTAAATAGTCTCTTTGCCATGGGATGGTGATGTGCACCCTTTTGACTCCATTGAACTTGGCCTTCCCTCGCCTTCAGTAGGAATATGTGAGTAACCTGACTTCCTAGCAGTATGTTGTCAAGGAATTCCTAGAATACTCAATACAGTACTGAAACACAATTTTACTCTGAGATATGTAGAAGCACATTCAATTTATATCGATTGGAGACCTGTGGCTATCTTCCAAAGTATGTATTTCTTTTTCATTTGTTATGGACAGGCAATTAACTTTACTGATTTAATATAAATTAAAGTTTTTAATAGCTGCTTAGGTTCCCTGCCTTGGAAGGTACAGTTAATTACATTATTGCAAAATCATTGCACAGCCTGATATTTGAGACATGTATCTCATATCAGACACAATTCCCAGGGAAGGTCATTACAAATACAGCATTTATAGTAAACCAAACCTTTCAAAAAAATCCTGAACACCTAATTTTATGCCAGGAGCCAGATTCTTAGGGGGAAATCCAGCCTTTGCAGATAAGGCATCGTCTTGGCTCAGCAGCTTTTACAGAGCTTGCCTGGGTGAGGCAAGATGGTCTGTGCTCATCTGTGCTGAACCTGTGTGTGACACAGGGATGTTCACAGCTATGGAACTGTCTTCACATGCAGAAATTTTTAATTGCATTTCACCATTTAGCAATGAAATTGAAATTGAGGGCAGGAAAGCAAATGATGCACCCTTCTCTCCGAGCCTCAGGCAATTAAAATACCCAGAGCTCCAGAAGGGAGAGCTTTAAAGCCATTTTAAAGCAAATTTCTTCTTTCAAAAATCAGATGAGTTAAACATAATGAATGGTATTTAGCTCCATTTTCTCTTCCAGGCATCTGAAACAGACAGCTCCATGCGGAGAAATTACCCAGTTCCCCCAAGAATGATCTTTATTTGAAATCTAACAGTGCCACTGCAGCCTTCTGCGCTCAGAGCTGGAGTGATTGACACGGTGTTACAGCAGCTATGCCACGAACTGTGGGGGCTGCCTCAAAAGTTTGCTTCATATTCACAGCACCAGTGCTCTCAAACCCATCCATTACATAATTAAGACAACCAAACCATAGAGATGTAGATTTAAACTGTGTCAGACTGAGTTTTCTGGTGTTCTGCAGGCTGTAGGGAGCTGGAAGTTGGGGGCATCTGTACCATGTGTGGAGGGCAAGCTGCAGGAACCGCAAAAAAATCGTGCTCCAGGTGTTGAGAGAACTGTGCAAATGTGCTATGCATACTCAAATGCATTTTTAGTCTGTCACCAAGAGCACACATTTCATGGGTGACAATTGAGTCAATAACTCACCTTGGGGTGTTATATTTCTCAATCAAAGCCATAGCAGGCGGTTCAATAAAAGGGGTTTTTTGCTTTTTTCCCAGCTCTGGTTTTGAGTAACAAAACCGGCAGATGTGTTCTTGGGCATCAAGGATCTAGAAAGCAGTGTGGAAAATGCAGCAGTGCAGACCAGAAAAGAGTAAGGATTTGTAATGCAAGCAAGGGGCTGTTCCTCATCACACATCCCTTGGCAGCAGGACAGTTAGGGGGCTCCTGCACCTGAAGGAATTTAATCTCTCCAGAGTGGGCAGGTTGCCTTGTTTTTTGCTTCTGTGCCTTGGAAAGATCCATGAAATTATGCATTTTTAAGAAAACTGCTTGTATCTTTAGACAAAAAGGAATTTTGACTTTACATGTGTTTTGTTCAGCCAGGTGACTTCACAGATCTGATTTGACCGGGACAGCTGAGTCTGTGGTTCAAGGATATAGTAAATCCTGCTTGAGTGCTCCTAGCTCAGACTGAAAATAGATCATCATGGTGTCAGGTGCTCCCTGGGCCCTCTGCTTCTTCAGAAATCTGGAATGGGTTAATTTGCACCCACCGGTTTTGTGCCAGCCTGCCGCTTTGCTTATCTGTCAGAGGGCTGATAGGGTGGAACCAGATGCTGGGCTCTACATGTCATCTTCTCTGACACCTCTTCTCTCCTTCAGAACCTACAGCTCTGAGGCAGTGCCATGACCATGTAATTTTGTAGCATTCACGGGCCAAACCACAGGTGTGGTGAAGTGGATAGCAGGAAGACAGACGTGTGTTGACTTCTTGAGCCAGGAGTGATGCCTTTGCATTTACTGCTCCTTGAAAAATGTCTCTTTGGCTTTGGTCTTCCGCGGAGCTATGAAAAATCTCACTGCCTGCAGGGTCCTGCAGCAAGTAGCTCCACAGCTTATCATGCATTGCATGAAGGAACCTCTCCCCATTGTTTTGAATCTGCCACTTGGTGTTTTGTAATTTCTGTATCAGTGAGGCAGTGAACATAATTTCCTGTCAGTTCCCACACATTTCATGATTTTGAGAAGGGCTCTCATCTGCTTTCTCAGAAATGTCTTCTCCAGACTGAAAGGTCCTGGTCTGCTCAGTCTCTCTTTTCACAGAAGCCTTTGGCCATCCTTCTCCCTTATTTTTGTCTCTTTCTCAGTTCCCCTTCATTTCTGAAATGAAGAGAGCTGTACCGTGCCTGGTGTGCTGACAGCCAGCATGAAGTCCTTTGCTGTGCCTTTCCCAGCTACATTTCTAACCTCCTATTTGACCTCTCCTGAGCACTGAGCTGTCATTTTCACAATCTATCTCGCTCCAAGACCTTTCTTGAACAGCTAGTTCAGAGTTTTTCACTCTGTCTGCAACAGAAGTGCTTTTTTCCCATGTGCGTTACTTTCTGCTTATCTACATCAATTTGCATTTTCCATTTTATTATCCTTCACCATGTACTACACCAAAGATCACTGGGAAATTTCAGCCCCTTTTCTGAATAGTTTAGGAAACATCCTCCCTGTAAAGTTTCTAGGAATGCCTGAGCACCAGGAACCATTGGCTTTGCCTAAGTCAGACAGCAGGGGAAATGCTGAGGACTGACACATATATTAAACCTCACCCCTCTAGGGTTTAGGTTATGAGAGACTTCTCTCTCCTCTCAGGATGGAAAGTCAGAAAACTGATGAAGTATTTGAGTCCGTGCTTAAGTAGGGATGGATCAGAGGACCTCCACAAGCCCCATCAACCTAAATTATTCCACAGTTTAGAAAATTGTAATGTGTGTGTTTGGAGGGGGTGGCATTTTTCATTTATGCATTACCTGTCAAGTTAAACAGATTTACTGCATTCATTACTACACTGTTGAGCAATAGCCCAGAAAAGCCTAGCTGGGGAAAAAGGAGCAGAGTGAATTGACAGTCCCTGTGTTTTCCAATTTTATCTGTCACATTACTGAAAAAAATATACTTTACAGTAAATATCAAGAGGTACCTGCACAGATGATCTAATTTAAATCACTGATAAATATGGGAGTTTCCATTATGGCAGTTTCAGTACCGTCTTTTTAACGACACCTGGTTTTCTTGGCATGTTATGAGATGTGACCCTGGAAAGATCATTTTTTGGTCGCTTTATTTATACTAGTCACGGGAGTAGCCAGTGACCATGTTCACTCAGCAGCTACCCTGAAACATTTGGCAGCAAGCTGAAGCACAACCTCCCCCCAGCACTGATTGCTGTCATCTAAGCTGTGTCCACCAGCCCTATCTCAGAAGCACCTGACCTTCAACTTCACACCAAGGTTCTAATTTGGGATTATTTATGGGGATTTCTTTGTAACATCATTTGCATTTCCTTTTAATGTCATGGTGGTTTCAGATATACTATGGATTTATACCTTCTCAGGGAATACCGCAGAGGACGAACTTCTCAGCTTCTCCTGCTAGTATTGGTCTAGCATCTGCCTCAATAATAAGTCTTGTAGGGTCACTATACACAGAATTCCTTGTGATGAATGGTTTATGATATCCTGGTGTGGTGTGCAACTGCAGCCACCTCCACCCAGGGCTGCAGAGCCCTCTGCCACCTCCATTCCTCTGCTCCCTGACACATTTGTCCCAGACTGGTGCCACTCTGCAAAGCACTCCTTGGCACATCCTCAGTCCTGGGCCCTTCTCCATCTTTCCTGGTTGTTTCTGATGCACTCACTCAGTGCACATTAGTTTTCAGTGCCAAGTTGGCTCTGCTATAGGATCACATCTCCCAGCTCTCCACCAGGGATTTCCTTGGCTCCTGCCCACTATGTTGCCTGTCCCTGCCTACAGGCAAGAGATTTCTCACTTCTGCTCCACCTTTGGCTTTTGTCTCTGCCAATACTCATGATTATTGATAGACTCACGGTATTTTTTCTGTTGGGGCAGCCTGGAATAAGGGAAAATCAGATTATTTTTGCAGCTTGGGTGTTGCCCATGTACTTAACATGATCTTACTTAAATCTAAAGTGAATTTTTCACATGTGATTTTCTGCACAGCAAGTTGATGTGGTGGGTGGAAACAGCATTTTTATATTCCTGGTTTGGAAACTTGCAGCTTAAATTATGTGTGAGTGGCAGGTCTGAAGCAAAGAAGACCTGCCTTGTTCAGCTCTTGCTCATGAGGTGATCTTGTTACTAGTACTGAAAAAGAGAAGGAAAAAGAAATCATTTCCACAGGAGAGGGTGTAGAATTTAAAAACACTTTATTTTCTTGCCACAAAAAATTACACACATATACAACTCTACATATACATATATATTTAAAAGGACCTTGGCAGGAGAGAGGGGTGGGTTGCTAATGTGTGTGCTTTTCAGGATTGCTAGTTTTTAACACTATTTGAGGCTGTCTGGCTGCTGTTGCCCCAGTTCATGCTATGCTGTCCCCCTCTGTGCTGTGCCACACGATGGAGGAGCACAACCAGGAGGGTTTGTATGTGTGGAGTCAGCCCCGTTGGCAGCAGCTGAACAAGCTGGATTATAACAGTCCCCACTCCCATGCTTGCTTATAAAATTATGGCTACAAAGAGAGAGTTTTCTGAAATGCTTAAAGCAACCCTGTTCTTGCTGGAGGGAGCATAAGGGATTTTTCAGGTGGATTCAGTGCAAATACGACTCAGTACTGACACTTGCAAGGGGCCATCTCTTCCTGCACAAGAGGTCTGCTCAGAGAGAGCTGCAATGAACATTGTGAAAAGCAGCTCCTGGAAGGGGAGGGAAGCAGCCAGAGCATCTCCTTCCTGAGCTGCTGAAGGCAAGGAGACAGAGCATGTGGGAAAGCCCCATCATGGAGGGATAAGGCAAATGGTGGCAGGAAGAGCAGGTGGCTCTTAAAGCACTTCCTAGGACAAGGATTGGGGGGATTCTGCTGTTCGACATAAACCCTCTTTTAAATTAGTATTATTGTTATTATTAATAATAATAACAACAACAACAGTATGAGGAGTTTCACATTCCATCATGCTAGTTCTGTTGGCAGATTGGATAGAACGGAAAAGGTGCTACACATGGGTCACCAAAGGCATAGAAAAAATGTATTTAACTTCTTCAGGAGACCCAGATTTAGCATTAGGGCTGTCTTTCCATCACTTCTCCCATGACTTGCCTCCCTTCCTAATGGGTCCCTTTCAACTCAGCTTTTCCTGTGATTCTGTGATGGAGAACATGGGAGGACTCCATGTCAGCAGCAAGACCAGGAAAGGAAAAGTGCTGGCAGCCCCTTGCTCCCCTCTCCATCTGACTGTGCTGATGTTGCCGTATGACCCACAGACTACCTGCAGACAAAGAGGCAGCAGAATTCCTCTGACTGTGCACATTGAAGGGAGTAACTTCCTCTTGTGTCTCCTTGGTATTTGCTTGATAATAACACCTTCCCTATGAGGTTGCACTGCCTTTTCATGGTTTTTTTAGTATTTTCTGTTAGTGCAAACAGCTGAAGCACGGGGATGTTGTGGCATTGGCACTTAATTGCATTCAGGCTCCAATCCCTCATACAGCAGTGTCAGGATCCCCATCTTTTTGCAAGACTAACAGATGGCTTTGCAGAAGACCCAGGCACTGGGGTAAGGAATTATCTGCAGAGGTTGCTGCTGGAGGGAAAATAATGTTTTATACATGTCAGGCTGGGGCTCTGGACAAGGCAGACTTGATTTTTATCCTGGAGTTTTAGCAGGCACAGTGGATGCTGAATGCCAAATTACAGTGCCTGAGAGAAACAGCAAAGAAGTCCCACAAAAAGCAGATGGGAGGAGGTTTGCATTATATTTGCTGCTTCCTACTAAAAAAGTAGTATGGGTTCTAGGAATGGTTTCAAAAATGCAGAAGTTTGGAGCAAGAGGTAATATCTTTTACTAGAGAAACAGATATCACTGGAAAAAATAGCCAAGCTTTTCTGACAGCTACTTTGCTGCTGTATGATTCAGTCATTAATAAATATATTCTTACAATTTGAAGGAGATCTGTTCAAGGACCTCTGGAAATTGATTTGAATTGTGCCATTGCTTGTCATGGTGGTTGCTGTCTTATAAATACACTCAGGGATGACATTGGCCCTGCTCTTTAATTCTGGACTGACTTCTTCCAGTAGGAAGGTGTTTCATGGCTGATTATACATGTTCCTCTGCACCAAATGACACCTGCTGTCATAATAGCTTCCATTTTTATTGCAATATAATACAAATGATCTCAAAAGGCTTCATAAATTACTGAAAGATTTACAGGAGGAACAAGGTGTTTTAAAAATCTTATGTAGGAAGCCTGTTTTTCTGACTTATTTTAGAAAGTACTTTTTAATTATTTAATTTGTGTTCTTGAAATTATGGGGAATATCAAAGCTTTTTGTTTCTTTGTTTGTTGCAAGGAACCAATGAATAGTGAACTAATTAATATTGGATGTCATCTTACCTTCCCAGCAATGGGAAAGATGCAATCCTAATACTTAGGAGACAAGAGAGAGCCCACCTTCCCTCACTCTACAAGTACACATTTCAAAGAAGTTAAAAAAGAAATTAGTTTGGTAAAAAACACCTTTTCACCCAGCCTGACCACCTTTCACTTTCCTGGTGCCTTCATTTTCTCACTAGTTCATGGAGCTTTCCAGATTTTACAAGACTTTGATGTCCCTAGAAAAAGTGAGCAAAAGCACTTTGCCTCCCATATGACTTCAATGATAAATCTGTCATATTCTGCCTGATACATCATAAAGAAATGACCAAAAAAAATTACAAGCAGTTCAGCAGATATTGGCAGTATAGGCATGAATCCAATTTCCCCATGTCTGGACAACTGAGTAACATAAAAGTAGAATTTATATATGCTCCTGACAATAGCTGAAGGCTCTCCTGGCACAGCCTGAAGGTTCATGACCCATAAATATTTCTCTCCTGGAAATTGCAAACTTGGCCTCCTGCTGCAGTAGAACTTGTAAAAGCTGTAGAGAGTCTGTGGCTCTCTTGGGACCTACAGACTCTCCTTGCAGATTTTATGAGTATCAATCACAGGCATTATCTCATAAGACTCACAGGTTACCAGCTGGTCTGTGTGTAAAAGTGTTGCTTGCAGTGCTGGAGACTGTAAATGCTATGAATTTAATGATTTCTGTTTACGAGATATGCAAGAAAATTACATTTTCATCCTTTAGATCTCAAAGCTTCTGTTAATATGGCAAAGATCTAATCTAAATGTCACCAGGCACATGATTTTTTGAAAAACCAGATTTCACCTGCACGACAGCTGTTTTCACAATGCTTCGTACCTTTTTTATAGGCTTCTAGTAGAGCTGACAGTGTTCTCATGACTCAGGGAGGTGATCAAACGTGCTCCTGGCAAGACATGGCTTCCCTTAGTAGTACAGGCACTAACACCCTGGTTTAATGGCAAAAGAGAATGTACAGAAAATGTGGCTTTCTTTATAGATCAATTGGTTTATTTCAGATTGGTTGGTAGAGCTTTTAAAACACCCATCTATCAGAAAGGGAACAAACTCTTCAATATGTGGAGCTTGCTATTCCACGTTTCTTGGTGTCTTTGGGGTCTGTTCCTTGCATTTGGTCTTGGCAGATTGAGACTGCAGAGACATCTGTGACTTCAGTGTATTTATACATAGGAAATAAAAATCTTAGAGCTCAATTTCTCCATATGCCTCTTACAGCTTTCTATTATTAGAAGGCAAACATCTTGGATGTGTTGCCAGCTATCTATATGCAGGGCTGCCAATTGTCCCCATTTCATATTCTAGGTTGCTGATATTTTCATGCTTGGCTTTGGGTATCTTTAGAATCTGCTTCATGAAAAAGAAAATACATTATTTCACTATTGGCTTATAAGAATGAGTCATTAAATTTAATAAAAAGATGGAGATTGTTTCTCAGTAGGTCTCAGATTCATGTCTTGTCCTAGATCCTTTCTGGGGAAGACTAAGAACATAATGTGGCTCTTTCCTCTCTTTGACAGGAAAAGAAGTGAGATGCTGATGTATCCCCTACCCTGAACCCACAAAAGTAATGTTCTGCACCTGTATGTGCAGAAAAGGAAAATGAAAGTTAAGGCAGGGGAATCTGCTGCCTGGGGAGACTTTCACACTTCATACCTTCCATTCATATCCAAACCCAGCCTGCTCCTCTCACTCCCTCTCAGAAGAGAAGGCACCTTGCAGCCGTAGGACCAACGCACCTCAAAAGGAAAAGCAATCAAATACCAATAATTTAACTGTACTTGAAAACTGCATGGAAAATAATAAAGTCTGTGGCATTTAAGTAAAACCTTATAAAATGAAGGCCTTGTTGCCTCTGTAAAATTATGGCTCAGGCCTGTTAACTTTGGCTAGAGAAGGACTGTGTGAAAAGTCTGTGTGAAGAAAAACAATTAGTTTTTACCCATGAGAATGTAGTATCAGCAGAAGCATGAAAGTTAAACAGTGGAAGGAGAAAACAGCAACATATCTGCAGCTGTTATTTTTCTGAATGCTTGAATGCTTATGCCATAGGTAGCCAATGGTAGTATGCTGCAGTTAGTAATAGCCAATGAGTCTATTGTAGTTGTTTAGCAGCCAATGAATCTGTAACACGAATGATAACATACAAAAAGTGCATAAAAGAGGCGGCTTTGTTCAATAAATGGCTTTTTAGCCTGTGAAAGAGGCACTGTCTGTGTGTGTTGTGACTGCCCCAACAGTGACAAAAGTCAAGTACGTCTGCTACCTCATCAGCAAGACCATAGGGATTTACTGGGAGAGTGAGGACACTGTCCCAGCCCTTGCCTTGGTCTCTGCACTCTCGAAAAACTGAATCCACCCAGGCAAGCATGATGAAGCATATATCACTTGAATATTCCTCAGGTCAAGGACCATCAGTCTTGTGACACAAGCAGTGGTCAGAATAAGTGTATCAGTATCAGTAAGGTCACCCAGCTTGTGCTGTGCTCACAAGTGGTGAGACCCTTTTGTTGAAATGATCCTTTTGAAAGCAGGCAGTGTTTCAAAGCTCCTCTGCATTTGGCTTAGATTCAGCTCACATGCAGGAGGCTGAGCTCTCAGGATGCCCTGGGATGGCACTCCCTGTGCTGCAGCAGAGCACAGCCAGGCACCGCACAACCCCCAGGGGTCAGGATGCTGCAGACCACCACTCTCTTCCTCATGCTGACTAGAGGCATCTGGCAGGGCTTGGAGGAGGGTTAAATGAGCTTCTCCCGCAGGGAAAGCACCTCCTCACTGAGGTAGTAAATCACTGTCTTGCAGTGACACTAATGCACAGAAAATGAGCTGCTCGCGGATCTAGTTGGTAAATACTGATTCTGTGAAAACTGTGCTACATGAATGCTTAAAGGAGCAATTTCAGATGAGGCATGTCTCTGTGGCAGCTGCTGTGGCACCTCATCATACCCACAGGGCTCATGGCGCAAAAGGGGCAGCAAAGGGGGAACAATATCATTTCCATTCTAGCAGTTATTCTAGTGCGCTGCCTTGCCCAGAGTCACCTGAGCAATCAGAGCATTGACAGATTAGAAAAAGGTAACGAGCCGATTTTGTGATGAAAATGTTTGCTCTGTGGAGCCAGATGCCGCTGAGACCTTCCAACCTTCAGTGCTGATGTGTGCTCCAGGTTTGCCTTTATTTTCTCCAGATTGGAGTCTGCATTCCCTCTCTCATTTTAAAATATTGGTTGATTCACTCCTGGATAAATCTGATGGGAAATTATGCATCGAGCTCATTAGAAGCATTCTGCTTTCCCCCAGGAGACCCGGGAGGTGCCCCACCAGGACCAGGAAGTTTTCTGCAGGGATGAATGGGAGGGAGAGTAATTGCCAGGAAAGAGCATCCATACAATAAACAGAAGGCTAAACCAGGTGCTGCGCTGGATGTGGCTCATCAGAGGAGGAAGTTGTGAAACGGGTGGATGTGGCTCAGGCAGTCTGGACCCGCTTGCTGGGGTGCCGAAAGCAGCTCCCATTCAGCGCTATTGCTTGTCCCCAGGGCTACCCGCAGTGTGAAGTGCAGAGCTAGGGGGCACTGGCCCCAGGCTGCTTCTGAAACACAAGATACGGGGCGCTGCCTAAGGCAGGTTACCGACTTCTCCTGAAAATCTCTAAAGAAATGGCTGGTTAAAAGAGAAAAAACCAGCAGCTCCTGAAATCTTTGGATTTTGAATCTGAACCCCTGCAAATATTGCCAATGGCTCCTGACCTTTTGAGAGTGTTTATGCACTGCCTTGTGCCCAGGACCACTGTTTGGATGTGGTGTTTCCTTTCCTTTGCAGTGCCGTGTCCATAGCCTTTTGCATTTCTGAATGTAAATAGGATGGCATCACCGAGTTGCACGAAGCCTTGTTTCAGCTGTTTCTCTTCAGCCTTGACATGGAAGCAAGCAATTATTCTGTTTGCTAAGACTGAGCTGATATAGCAGGAGCTCTTTCACAGTGTTGCTACATCTGCTCAGCCTGATGTGATGAAAAGGGTGGTGGACTTGGTGGTCTGCAGAAGAGCAGATGTCCCTGGTTTTTTGTGTGAGGGCTCTGTCATCAGTGAAGTGATGTTAAGCTTCCCCTGAATGTCCTTCAGATCTAGGGTTGAGTCAGGGATGTTCTGCTTCTCTCAGTCCTTCTGCATGTGCTTTGGGCTGTTAACCTTTGTATGGAACTGAGGATGTTGTGATGGCATGAGTGCTGGATGCACTGAGGGAGAGCCAGTCTGGGAAGCTGTAGGTGACAGAACAGATATCCAAGAGACAACTGGCTTTTTGGGTTCTGCTGTGTGGGGAAGAGCTGAAAAGTCCAATACACCTGCAAAGCCTGCACAGATTACAATGATAACACATATAATTAGCATAAATCCTTACCTACTAGTGGTGCTTAGTAATGAAAATGTCTCACTGTGTACCAATAGCACCTAACAAATTAATAACAGAGGGGGTTTTAATAGTAGACTACAGACATCTGATTTATAATCTGAAAATAGCTTATACCCTGTTGCTGGGGAACATCTACTGTCCACACATGTCAAAGGCTGAGTGGAATATATCACTTTTTTAGCTCTTTATCCTTGCTGGAGGCATGAGCAAACACAGTGAGCCTCCTAATGCATTTAGCAGCAGACATGTGGCATAATTGACCAAGGACATGCATCCTGTAAAGCAGAATAATTTAAATGAAAAAAGAGTGAGAAAATACCAGCCAAACAAGGAAAAATGCCATGTTTTTGTGTGCTGAGGAGGGATGTACTCCTGAAAAGGCTTATTGGGCTTTTCTCTTTGAAGTCAGGATCTCTGTGTTTGTTCTTCACTTCTAATCTCCCATCTCAGAAACAGCACAGTGAGGCCTAGCACTTTCTCCCCTATTTTAGGAAATAAATCTCAATGAAAGGTGCTGCTGAGGTGGTTTTGAAATGGTGCAGCTCCAGCTGGAGCTGAAGTGATAGCCTGTTCTGCATCTTCTCAGAGACTAGCATGAGCCTTCTGGGAGACTGCCATGTGCAGATCTGCTCTCTGCTGCTGCTGGCCACCTTCAGGGAAAATTCCCAAGACAACCAGTGCCATAGTAATAATGCCTGCCCCACATGATGACAAGTCCATTGCTCTCAGGACAGACATTGAAATAATCAAACCTCACCCACTTTCTCCTAGCCATCTTCAGCACAGGTCCAAAGATCTCTTGTGCTACAGCTTGACCCCAAGGTTAAACCTCCTGCAGTGGTATAACCTGGAGCAGCCAGACAGACCCAGCCAGCAGCAGTCCAGCTCCTGCCTCAAGCTGATGCTTCAGGTTCATTTTGCTTTTTAAACCTTTCTGTAGCTGCAGCTGTTGCTTTAGGTGAATTATCATATGGGACAAATAGACAATTATCTATTTCCCAGGCATGGCATGCCACTATTATACTGTCTGTAATATTCAGTAATTGTGACTAATGCCTTGTTCACAGAAGGTAGGTTCAAGATTTTCCACTTTCCTTGGTCAGGGGAGAGAGTTTTCTTAAGCCAGTTTTAATTTAGTATTATTAAATTACTAAGGTTGGAAGAGACCTACAAGATCATCAAGTGCAACCTTCAGCCTTCTGAACTTGTAATAGGCTGCAAAAAAAAAGATTTTGCTTTGCAGGATTTGGGATCGGTACAGGAATATATGTGGTAATGACCTCAAAAGAAAACAGTGGCTTCTGTCTGTTAAATCAGGCAGTACAGTAGCATACCAGCAATAATCAAGGGACTAATTCTCCAACTAGAGACATGAAAATATATTTTCATGTTGTGATTGTTTGCAATTAGTCACAGATGCTAATCTGTGATCACTTGCTAAGATCACTTGCTCTGCCATTATTTTTCCATGAATATACTGAGAAATGCATTTTAAAATAAAATGAGCCAAAGGCCTAGAATTTAAGGTTAGCTTTCACACAGCTTCTGCTTTCATGTATTTTATCAAGAACTATTCACTAAGGAAAACAGTTATGAATTTCTTGAGTATAACACACATTTTGCATATGCATATTATATAGTTTATACCCTGCCAAAATGCAGATATCCTCACTATAGCTTTGGGCTTCCTTTGTAGTCAGTAGGGAGAAGTAGACAACCTGTTTGATCACCCTCAGATGTCTGGCTTGGGGAAAAATCAATCCCATAAAACCAAGATTTCACACTTTCTCTTCATTTCTCTGTTCGTAGAGGGTTTGGTGACCCTTTCTGAGATAGAGGGATGTATGTTGCATACAGCTAAATAAAAGTGAGATTAATCTAAGGAAGTACATGATCATCATAATCTGAATTTGGTGGAATACCCAGTCCTGATTTACACCACTGGAGATATCTCCAGCAGTTATACTTCATGGGGAGCCTACAAGAGCAAACACAACAGGATATGGCTTCCTATAGAATCTGAGCACTAAGCTGCCCAGCCTGACCTGCTCCTGTGGCCACCAAGGCAGGACAGCAAGGCTGAAGCAAAGCACAGTACCAGGAACAGTCACCTACGAGGAGCAAACATTTGCATGGGAGGTCGCCTCACCCAACTCAGAGTCTAAGTCCGTTGCCTAAGTCTAATCTGGTCACACCAGTGAATTCCTAAAGCCAATGAAAGGGAACATGCACTTCCAGTAGGGACTGCTTTTAACCCAAGAGAAGTGGGACAAGACTCCATTGGTGATGCCTGTTGGTGTTGGTGATAAAATGTCACGCCTAATCTTAAGATCACACGTCCCTGCTGAATTGGCACAGAAAGTCAATAGTGACAAACGTAACATTAGATCATTGTTGCAGGGGATGAAACCCTCCATCTGGACAGGAAAGGCTGGCTGGTCTCAGTGGGTTTTAAAAAACTAACTTTTAGATCGATTGTACCACTGTCTCTAGACAACGGTTTGTCATCATTGCTTAACATTGTAGAAAGAACTGCCTGTATTTGCCCTTAGGTCTTGTGGTTTAAAGCAGAAGTAAATAGGTATGGGAGGGAACAAAGTAGGATTCATAGCTGCTGTATATCCTATACATGAATCAAGGGCATTGTTTTGTCTTTCCATCCTCAAAAAAAACCTCCCCATGAATCTGGAGAGTCTGGCAGGGAATATCTGTCTTTAGATTAAAAAGAAAAAAAGAGAAAAAAGCACCTTTTTCTTTATTTTCTGTATTTCTACATTAAGAACTTCTTCATTTAGAAGAAGCTATTTATGTTCTGTGGGATTCCATCAAGCTGCTCATATGACATTTTACCTGAACAAAATGTAGCTCTTCTAACATTATTGTGATGGCCAACCTTGGGGAGAAACTTCATTATCCCCCATGTACCAGCTGAACAGACATTTTTCTCTTGGTTTGACTGTTCTGATATTTTTCAGTAGTAGTTTTCTAGATTAATGGCAGTGTCTTGGATGCAGAGGGGCTGCTGGAGCAGGGTTATATTAGTGAATGATATCACAGGCAGGGCTTAAAAGCCTTCAGGATACAAATTGTTGGTAGCAACCAGAACAGATTGTGTGTCCTGAAGAATAACACTCCTGTGGGCTCTGACTGTTGGTCTGAGGAAATAGCTTGAGAGAGCAGTGATCAAGCAAATATCTTGCCTCTGGTCGTGTTTTCCTTCAGGCAGGAATTATCAGAGCATGGTGTTGATGCGACATTTCTGCTCCTGGCACCTCAACTGCTTTGAGCAAGATCAACACCAGCATCTTCTCACCTCACCCCATTTTGCAGTACCACATAACCACAGACCTATACTCACTGCCCAGCAGCATCAGATGTTTTAGATGTAGCTCCTGGTGAGGAAGCTGTGCCATGGTCACCTCTCA